>NW_019029025.1:0-332743 GCF_002105155.1 Lobosporangium transversale | reverse complement strand
GTTGTTCATACGGAAGTGGCCTCTTCATAGTCGTAAGAACAAATCCCTCTCTAGCCACTTCGAAGTTCCCCTGTGGTCTAGGGGGCTCATCATCATCATCATCTTGATCTTTCGACGACTTGACATTCTGGACCATGCCTTGATAGAGGCGAAATTCCTGCACAGCTTCATATATTGTGGAGTGGTTTTTGAGGAGATGGTTTTTTCGTGATCTGCCGCCCCTAACTTCTTGTACTTTATGCCACACTTTACCCCGAGACTGTTCTTAACCTGGCATTCGAAGAAGCCAGATGCATCTGTATTATAGAAATGTCCAAGGATACTAGACTTGCGTATGGACTTATGTATTGGGACTTGTGCCAAAGGCTTTTGTGAGGCGGGCGCGTCGTCGCACCGTTCGGGCGAAGGTAAAACGCCAAGTTCAAGCGATTCATATAGCGTGTACCATGTCTCCGATGCTCCATGACTGGTACGTAGGTTAGGTCGACGCTGCTCCAAAGCTTCAGCTTCAGCTGCAAGCAGGGTTGCTTATGGGTTGTCAAAAGATAAAGGATAGGCTAAATCTCGTGAGATCTGAGGAAGTCCACGAAAAGAGGAGGACGATGAAGATGCCCGAGAGGTCTGGTGCAGGGAGATGGGCGACTTGGGCTGAACGCCATGCATATCTCTATGCCGTCCAGAGTACGATGAAGTAACTGAGGAGATAAGACCTAGGCTGTGGACTGCGATAATAATGAAAGCTCTCGGCCCTTTGTAGCGGTGGTAGTGGGGATTGTCGCGGAGCGCATAATGTGGATGTAGAGGGTGAGCCAAGAACATGGGATGCTGAGATTGAACGTAGGAATGACCTAGGTCTGGCAGGTTGAATAGGCAGTCCCTGATTTGTTGGAGGAGAAGGAGTCTTAGGATATCCTCGTTTGGCTTGGGCAGACCTGATGCTACTGGCGGCGACGCTGGCTTCGCTTCTTGAAGTCACTTGGGGCAACTGGCGTGTTTGCACTTCCTCGAACATAGACCTTGAACGCCCTTCGCGCGTCTTCACGCCCAAGACATTGTATTCTCCGCCAGAATGGTCAATATCGTTGCTTTGGTAAACATCAACTTGCTCTTGTTCGTGTCTGTCCTGACCACGACGCCATATATCACACTTCGCCTGCGCTTGCCGCTGGGCGCGTCGGTCGATGAGGCTCTCTGACTACAGAAGCATTGACGCGTACGGAAGAAGTCAGTAAAAAGGCTCGAAGCAAGGGATATCAAGTATTAACTAGCAACTAAGAGTCAAAGGTATAGACTTACAGGCGATCGCCTTCCAGAAAACCCGCTGTAATCATCGTCAGTCTCGAATTCGCACCTATTCTCGTTGAAAGTAGGGTCTTCGTCTAGATTTTCTGACTTCCTGGTTGAATGAGTGATATTCATCAAAGTCGTCGTTATTTTCTTCGCCATACTCTTCGTCATACTCTTCGTCATACTCTTCGCCATGCTCTTTGTCAAACAAGAAATTCTCACTCTTATCATTCATCGTTGAATAAAAAAAAGGAATTGCGTTTCAAGGTCAGGCAGACTGATTCAGGAAGAGGAATGGAAAGTGGGAGCATGAGAACAGAAAAAACTTTATTAAACAAAACAGGAATATGGACAAAAAAAGTTTTATCGTATATCGAGGGTTCTCTCCTCCACGAGGGGAACAAACTGTTTTATGTGGATTGAGTAAATGGGCTCAACATATTTAAAGATTGTTCCCTTTGTCTCTTTGCGAAGGCTGTTGCAAGAGAAGAATCTAGTACAATTGTATCAGTGTTACTTGGCGTCACAGACGATGATTATTGGTCTTTAAGATCTTTGAGATATAGAGATATAGAAGCCTAGCTATGGAAGTAGAAGTTGGCTTTGACTATATATAGTCAACATTAGTAATAAAGAGAAAGCAGAGGCAGAGATGCCGAGCATTTACTGAATTATTAAAGTACATGGCCGCTTTGTGAGACAAGATCAGACAAATAAAGTTAATCTGTCAACTGTTCGTGGTATTAAGCGTGTTTATAGGGATGATGCAGAAGGTTCTCTGAGAATTGAATGAGAATGAGAATGACAATGGCAATGGTAATGGTAATGGCAATGGTAATGGTAATGGCAATGGTAATGGTAGTGCGAAAAGAGAAGAAGCCTGTTATGCATGCAAATGATTGTGGATTTTTTTAAGCCTGTATGCTTTTTCTTCAGGTTAGCGCTGTTTGTGCAATAGGTTTGTGCTGTTTTCAGAACAGGTTCGCGCTGTTTTAGAAAAGGTTTGTGCTGTTTCAGAACAGGTTCATGCTGTTTCAGAACAGGTTCGCGCTGTTTGGGCAATCAGCTTGTGCTGTATGGGCAATCAGCTTGTGCTGTATGGGCAATCAGCTTGTGCTGTATGGGCAATCAGCTTGTGCTGTATGGGCAATAGGTTTGTGCTCGTTTTCTTCCAGCACGTGCTGGAAACCAAAACATCACGCCCTTTCTCTTCAGGCTCAGATCTCTGAGTGCAGGCCCCCCTGAAAGAAAAGTAAGAAAAGTAAAAGAATGAGTAAAAGAAAAGTAAATAATAAGTATATATATTTCCAGTAAATATCAGTAAAACAAAAGTATATTTTCAGTATATTTCTAGTAAATATCAGTAAAACAAAAGTATATTTTCAGTAAATATCAGCAAAACAAAAGTAAGTAAAAAGTATATTTTCAGTAAGTACTTACTGATTTTTACTCGAAATATACTTTTTTTTTACCAATGTTTAAGTAAAAATTTACTGAAAAAAACTTCAAGTACGAATGTTCAGTACATCAGTACAGGTCACTGGTTTAAACTTCTTGGACTACACTTTAGATGCCACATGCGCAAGCACTTCCCACCAGTTTTTTTTTTTTTTTTTTCAAAACATTTTTTAGATCAGTATGGAAGATGACTCGGTAATATACCTCAGCAAAAAAGAAACCAAGATGGAGATAGAGAATAATAGAGATAGACACTTGTTTATTTTTAGTCTGGGTAGAAGAAGGTGAAAGTTGGGAAATGTGGTGGTATCGTGATGACATGGTTTTGATTTTTGTTGGTTGATTTTTATTGCTGATTGATCCTTGCTGATTTTTTTTGTTTACATCTTTGGCATGCAAATCGAGAGGCCGGAACACCGACGTTGCTCCTACGCACCATAACTGTGGTCTCATATGGGTGGCAAGAATCCAATAGCCGGCTGTTTTCTTTTCATAGGAACTGGATCTGGCCTGCCCATGAGTTGATGAAAGCTAAATTGGCAAATTTGCCCGTTCTACGGCCTAAGTGATAGATAATAAAAAGTGTCTGCAAGAGCAAGCCACAATTGCCTTTCAGCACGTGCATGTACCTCACCATACATGGCTTCTATGCCAGACACCAATAAAATGCATCAATTATATCAATAATTCAAAGTTCCAAAACAGATGTTTACTTTCATCAAAAAAAAAAAATAGGAAGGCTCCACTTATTCCACTCGCATTTCTTGACATCCATCAAATCGATTTTTTCCATCCCTTGCTCATTACCGTTCGCATTTACACATTGTCTCCATCTTATAGTCATCCTTCTGTTTACTTGCTGTCCGGTATCACAGCCTAACCATATTAAGAGAGTATTGGGAGCCAACCATGACCGGCTCCAGCCAGCAGCAGCCGCAGGTTGTGCCTTACATCACTGACTCGAAGCAGCAGATGTCATACATGCCTCCACCGCATTCGTTCCTTAGTCCAATGGGACATGTCTCTGACACAAACAAAGGCAGTGCTGACAATAATGGTGCGGCTACCGGAAATACCATCTTGCCATCCGGCAATAACGCCGGGTCACATCCCAAATCACCATCCATTACTGTGGCCGCCCCCAGCACAACTTCAGGAATCAGTAATACCAATAGCAATAGCAATAGCAACAGCAATAACAACCCTAACGTCAGCACTCCCGAGCCACTTCCTCCGTCGTCTTCTTTTTCTGCTTCTCGCTTTTTCAACTCTTCTTCTTCTACTTCCTCATCGGACCCAATTGCTGCTCGTTTGGCTGCTCACGGCAGGCGCTTACTCTCCTCTTCTTCTTCTATACCCACAACATCTTTCAGTGCCACCACCACTCCAATCACTCCCACGTTTCCCCCTAGTGCCATTGCTTCTACCACTGCCACACCGTCTACTAACACCTCTACTCTTGAAAACACATCTAAAACCCACTCGAGAGGCGATCGCTCCATCACCAATCTAGCATCCATGACCAACGAGGAATATCAATCAGATTATGGTGCTGACACTTATCCCGAGTCCACGAACAACAGTAATAACGATAATAGTAGTAGCACTCGTACTAGCAATTCTACATCAAATGGATATAGGTTTGACTCTGGTTCAATCTCACAGCGCTTCAATCATGATATGATCACCGGTGAAGAAGATACGACTGGTCCATGTGAAGAGGATGATTTTGGAGTCCATATCTCGTTTGTGTTTGCAAACGAGAAACGATTCAGCGATTTTCATGCACTATTTCGAAGTGTCCCAGATGATGAGAAACTGATCGAAGGTAAAATATAACAAGTGCATCACGCTTACTCGGGAGTTGTCCTAAAAACCAGGTTTTTCTTCCAAAGCTTGCTACTTCATAGTCTAGATTAAATATTATTACTCAAGATTTGACATTGGTTTGAGATTCAAAAGCAGGAGGAACTGGTTTGGTATTTTATTTTATTTTTATTTTTGCTTTTATTTTTACGTCCAGTTACATTGTTCTAGAGGCATAGGAGAGAGCAGCCATAATTCTTTCATGTATCCATGTATCACAAATATGAGGTCGCGTGAAATGTGGCGTGGTGTTGCCGAGTTCTTTTCATTGAGTAAAAAAAACCTTGAAGACAGGTCGATAAAAAAAAAAAAAAAAAAAAAAAAAAAGCAGGGGAAAATGAATAATGGGCTGTTTTTTTTTTTTTTTTTTTTTTTTTTTTTTTTCCTGGCGCATGGCCCAAAGAGCAATGTTTGCAATCAATTATTTCTTGGCATTAGTGAGGCTATTGATTGATACGCAAAAAAAGGAGGTCAATATCGTATGTTCTTTGGCTTTCATCTCATGATAATTTTGTACTTCATCTTACTTTGGTATAGATTATGGATGTGCCTTACAGAAAGAAATCCTAGTTCAAGGTCGCCTTTACATCAGCGAAAATCATGTCTGCTTTAATGCCAATATCTTTGGCTGGGTCACCAATGTAAATTATTTAATATGATCACAGCTCAACTCTCGAATGAATTGCAAACCAAGGATCAATGATTTCTCAATTTTTTTTTTTTTTTTTTTTTTGGTTATTTTAATATCTAGTTAGTCATCGCATTCTCCGAGATTACAGCAATCGAGAAGAGGATGACAGCCTTTGTGATCCCTAATGCTATCAGTATCGTTACTGCGACTAATACAAAGGGTCACTTCTTTGCGTCGTTTCTTTCTCGTGATACCGCTCACGATCTGTTGATGGCAGCCTGGAGAAAATCATTTCCTTGTGCAGCAAACGCTTGTGCAGCCAGTAACAACAATGGCAATAGCATGCATCGTCAGAACCGATCTCTTCTCGGTGTTAATGATGATGACGATAGTAATGACGCCCAATCATTTATCTCATCTCGAGGCAATACCGATTCTCGAAAGAATCGTCATCGACGCTCCTTCTCAAACGCTTCACAAACCTGGACGGGTGATGAAACCAATGGCAAGGAAGACTATTGGGGCGAAGATGATGGTACAAGTAATACTGGTGTTCGTCGACGAGGATCTAAAAAAGGTGTCAGAAAGTTGATCAAAGGTGAATGATTCGACTGCTACCCAACGTTTTATGATCGCTTTGGAAGTCTAAACTTCATGGCAAAGCTATTGTGCATTGCAATATACCTTTTTTTCTCTCTCTCTTTTTCCTTCTCACATATCCACATGCCTAATTATTAACTTTTCATAGCCTTATGTTTCTTTAGATGTTATTGCACCTGGTAATCCTGATGAGGAACAACGGAATGGTAAAACTTCATCGATAGTTTTTTTTGTGTCATTCTACTTTTTTGACTGGCCTTCTAACTGACTTTTTTTTTTTTTTTTTTTTTTTTTTTCTTCTAGGCTCCCTGTCGGCTAATAGTACCAACGGCAAGAGACCTCGTGTACGCTCAGTATCAGAACTACCGCCACGTCCTTCTATGTTTGAGGGAACAGGGGATCGCGAATCGGCTCCGGCTGTTCGGTCATCATTTGATGATGATCCTTTGGGCTCCTCAGTGCAGCGACCAGATTTGACTCGCACTGGAGACAATGGAGGAACCAAAATGAAATTGTCATCCACTCAACCTTCAGCTACATCCTCTTTTCAGACACCAACTACGTGTAGATGCTCAAAGGATGGTCGACATTATTCTAACACCTACATGTCAGAAACCTACCCTGGTACTGTTCGGGCCATATGGAAACTACTCTTTGACTCAGACTTTAACAAAAGTTTTTTAACCTCAGAAGCTATGAAGGGAGCAGACGTTCAGGATGAACCTTGGCAAAAATCCACTGACGATACTTTAACAAAAACAACACGATATACCAAATGGCTTGGTATGCCCATTGGTCCCAAGACTGCAAAAGCTATACTGACAGATGTCTGTGAGCACAAGAATTTTGATGAGTATACGACAACAGTGACAACGACTTCAACACCAGACGTTCCCTCTGGGGGATGCTTCACAACTAAAGTGAGGACTTGTATTACATGGGCAGGTCCAACTCAAGTGCAGGTAGTAGTGACTGGGGGAGTTGAATTCACAAAAAGTAGCTGGATCAAGGGTCAAATTGAGAAGGGTGCAGCAGAAGGACTAACGGCTCATTACACGGAGCTGAACAAGTGTATACGCAAACATATTGCAGCCAACCCAAAGAGCTTTGGCGGTTCTGGTGATGGCACATCACTTTCAACAAAGTCTACAAATATATCTTCCTCTGCACTTGGACCGCCATCCAAGGAGTACGGAAAGGGGAAAGAAGGAGGGCAGTCTCCAAACTTGAGATCAGATGGCTCTCTTCGCTCAGAACAAGAAACCAAAGGAGGTGATTCCCAGTTAAAGGTCAATGGTTCAGCAGCTGGCTTGTCATCATCATCACGTTCCTCGACAAGCGTCTGGTCTACGTTATCGAAAGCCATGGAGTGGGATCAGGGTGCAGTCTCATACTTGACGTTCATCTTGATCTTGGTGGTCGTCATGTTGGTCAACATTTATATCTCGTTTCAAATTTCCAATGTCAGCTCTCAAATCGAAAGGATCCAGAACAACGCTCGGCATCCATATCATCATCCTCCTCCTCCTCCTCCAAACTATCACGATAGCTATGCTATGTCATCTGCATTTACAAAGTCGTCTCCAGCTGGATCTGGGGCATCAAGGACGCGGCGCTCAAGAGAGGCAGAGCTGGATGCTTTTGAGGCAGAGGAGATGTACATGAGGAACCAAGAGGATGTCATGTGGGCATGGCTGACTGAGAGAGAGGAACGCCATCAACAATATCGAAATACAAGAGATGGGTGGTTGAATGAACAGGTGGCCTGGAGACCAGAACCAGAAGCTCAAAGGAACCCATCACAACAGCAACCGCAACAGCAACAGCAATATAGACATTCAGAGTTGACTGAAATGGAAATTAAGCTGCAAACACGAATCAATGATCTTCAGGAGCAACTCTTGGCTTTGGAAAAGCAAGCAAACCTGAATAAGGCCGAAGTGCGTACGGCCGATTAGAATCTGTCTTAGGCATAGATAAAGATAACTTTTTTTTTTTTTTTTTTTTTTTTTTTGACAGGTTTTGTTATGGTAGTTTTAAAGAAGAGTGGCTAAACCTCATGCTCGCTCGACAATCCTCAGAGACGTAAATATATATATAAATATTTGTGCATGAATATATTGATTTTTTGTAAAGCGAAGATTGATGGGGTATTGTAATCAATGCTGATTAAATAAATTAAACACGGCTTGTTGACTTATTTAAAGGGATACAAACTTCGTGTCAAAAAGATATTCAGATGGGTTCTCTCATGAGAATCTTGAAGTGCACAATCAAGTGTGGTATAATAAAAGAAAAAGCACAAAAGCAAAAAAAATCTCCAGCTGAAACAAATGTTTAGTTTAGCATCAGCAGCTTAGGCTATTGTACTTCAGTAAGAGTAAAGACAAGTTTCGGTATTCTTGACGTTTCTATGGGAGAGCTCGATATCTTCAAGCGCAAGGGTTATGAGACAACCTCAGCCCTAATGCCATGTTTATTGTTTATTATCTATTGGCGAAGATGTATCTTACCCGCCAATTGCTATCTTTTTTGATCTTCACACCCCCTGACACCCTCGGGCGAGGACGTCAATGTCAAAATCTAATTGAATTAGTATGTATTTTAGACATTTTAATATATCGACATCATTTTACTAGCCCATTATTTCATTATTTCATAAACAGAATTTGGGCTTTAGTCTTACGGTTTTGAACATAAAATTTTTGCCCATCTATTTCATATTTTGAATCAATTGGAAATGCGGCATTTTTTTTCACCAGTAAGGTCGTCTTCAGTCCGGGCATGAGTCCCACTACGGACAATGTCAGAAATATATAAAAAAAAAAATCGCGCATCTCCATCCTAATGATTTATTATTGCTTTTTTCTTTCAACTAGATCGTCCGTTACTTTCATTCCTCTTTTTTATTCTCTCTCTCTCTCTTTCTCTTTCTCTTTCTCTCTTTCTCTCTCTCTTCTACTCATCCTTTATTGCTCATCACCTTTTATAATTCATATTATTGTCCACTCTTAGCTCAATACATAAATGTTTTTTCTTTGGACTTGAAAATACTCATCTCTGCTTATTATTACTGCAACCTTCTCGGATTCTGACATTTGACATCTCACTGGACCAGACATCCCTGTCACTTTTTCTCTCACCTTCACACATTTTGAAACACCTGTCACTTTGTGCTCCTTGTCAGTCAGTCTCAGTCTCATCTGATCCAATGCTACAACGAATGGCCTTTGTGCCCATTGTCCTCTTCAACGAACTCAGCCCCTCCAACTCTGTTTTCTCCTCCAGATACGATTCCGCACATGTTACGACTGCCTCTCCGAACCATTCAGGGTTAACAGTCTCATCGGAACTGGAGGCAGGGACAGGGATAGAGGCAGCAGCAGAGATAACAGAGACTATTGGTCCTACTCATCCTACTTCTCGTCAACACCCACACCCCTCGTCCTCGTTAAAATCCTCAACTCATTCACAGCAAGCTGAAGATGATGGGAGACGTATGGAGGAAAGAAAGCAACAGGAAAAGGGAAATGAGATGGAAAAAGAAGCTGATGAAGATATACACATGGATGTAGAAATGCAAGAGAACATTGACAAACATGACAGCAACAATAATGCTGGCTTTGCTTCTATTGTGGATAGTGAGAACCGGAACCAAAGAGAGCCTTCATTATCATTATCTCCATTACCTATGGTTGATATCAAGAAGAAGTCTAGAAACGATATCCCTTCGGCTTCTTCACTATCATCGTCATCATCCTTCATATCTCCTCCTTCATCCTATTCTTCCAACTCATCATCCTCAATCGATGTCCTAGCAAAGACCTTGTCGCCCGCAAGAGTGGATATGCATCGTAAAAAGGTTCAGCGAATGTTGCAACAAAACAGTCTTCTTTGGTGGGAGCTCGTCAGATACACCCGCAATCTCGAAAAGAAGGAACGTGAAAGAGAATTAGAACTGGAACGAGAATCAGAGCTGGAGATGAACTTGGATTCGGACAGGGACAGGGACAGGGGCAACAGCAAAGTCCCCGATACTAGGACGACATACTATTATCATCATCATCACCATCATCACCACCACCCATCACTACCTCCTTTACATCCTCAACAACAAACTCTCAGCACTTCCAAAAGTTTATCATCTATCAAATCTAGTCGGAGTCGACCTCGTCCATATGATTATCCAGTTCACGATAACAGCAATGCTGGAGAGCAGAGTAACTATCAGAGTCAGACACATGCGCAATCAAAAGGACAGTATCGCTCAAGGCAACAGACTGAAGTTGGAGACCATGCAAATTATGAACAGCAATCCACTTCATCATATCATTTGGGTCGTGACCAGTTCCTTGATGATCCTAAGGAGCAGGATCGTAGGATTTTAACTAGGCAACACTCTAGAACAACATCTGCTGCCGCTGCTGCTGCTGTGACAGCAGGAATGACAAACAGAACAACTTATGTCACTTCTCATACACCTTCCCCTACGTCTTCTCCTTCATTTATTCATACTCCTTTTGACACATCAATCAATAAAGAGACGCCAGAAGCTCGTTCTCGAGAGGATGAACTAATACCATCACAACGGCAGTCCTCTTCATATCAGCATCGTGAACATCATCAGCAACAATCATTTCCTCGGTCTTTACAAAACTATCAGCAAAATCAGAATCAGAGTCATGATCCATATCATTCACGGCTACAATCATCCTCAATGGATCATTCTAGATCCAGAGGAGGTGGAGGTGCTGGTGGAGGATCTAGGCTTGAACAGGGCTCCACGAAGCCTTCACACACCGACGGTGGATCATATGGACTATTACCATCGCCATTGACATCAAATGGTATACATTCATCGGGGCCATCTTCTACTTCCTCGTCACCTAGGTCAAGAGAACCTTCCTCAACCTCTGTGTCTGCTTCAGGATATTCACATTCGCAATCTCAGCAGTATCAATCTCATAATTACCAACAGCGATCATCCTATCAACCACTCTCCCATGAAGTTGGAGCAGGATCAGCTTCGAATCGATCATCGAGTCAGATCCATCGCGGTAGCACCTCTTCCTCTCGCTTCGAGATGTCTCCACAACAGCATCATTACAGCCATCGCCACCATCAGGTGATGCCATCACCTAGACACCCACATAATTTGGAGCCTTTACCTCACCCCACCCCGGTGAAGCCCGCATCCTATGCTACTGCTACTGCGGCGCCACCCTCGGGAAGATCACGATCACCTTCAGCCGATTTAGGACATACATATGACTCTAAAAATGCCATCGGCACTGCTAGTAGCAACAGCAATAGCACCTACGCCCCTGCCCCAACCTCTACAGAGCTTAATGCCAACGACACAAACAACACTAGTGCTACTGGAGTCAACAGTAACGCCAATGGCAATAACAACCAAAGCAGTAATAACAATAGTAATAATAACACTAATAATCTTGATTCCAACAGGAAACGTCGAGGAAATCTTCCCAAATCTGTGACATCCGTTTTGAAATCATGGCTCGTTCAAAATGCCATTCACCCCTATCCCACAGAAGAAGAAAAGATGCGTCTTTCCGAAGCAACTCAGCTATCAATGAACCAAATCAGTAATTGGTTCATCAATGCTCGGCGACGTATCTTACAGCCTATTTTGGTCGAAGCGGCTGCAGCAGCCGTAGCAGGGACAGATGCACCCATGGAGAATGTGCTGATTGTGAGAAAGGGCAAAGGCTCAAGAATGCAGGTGGAAATGGAAGGTGTTGTTGCTACTACCACAAGCGACGCAAATAGCACGAGCAGTGCTAACCATTCAACTCAACCGAGCCATCATGAAACAGAAGATGGACACGCTTCCTCCTCCAGTAGTACTCATCAAGACCAGAGTCACAGTCAGATTCAGAGTCAGAACCATGGTCAGAATCAAAGCCAGAATTGAAATCAGACTTGACAACATTTAAAAAGGATGGTCCTTTGTCCAATAAACTACATCAATTGCTCGCTTTTTCAAAAAAAAAAAAAAAAAAAAAAAAAATGCTACCTATTTATTCGTAAGCTGCTGGATCATATGGCTCCCAGCCATCATTGCCATCGGAGCCGAATGCCCGATCTTCGTCTTCATCGTCATCCGTGTAATACTCCTCGTCGCCACTCTCCAGTCCTCCTAACATAGAATTCACTAGTTCTTGTGTTTCTTGGTGTGTTAATGGTGGCATCTCGGTATTAGTGATATTCTCACCGCCTGTAGCCTGACCCCTTGGCCCAAATCCAAGCAAACGCATCACTTCTGTCAATGACTGAAGCACAGATACATTTTCGGCTAGGTCTCCAGCTGCTCTCTCCGCCATATTGTCTCCTGCTCTGTCGTGCGGGCCACTGGCATTCTCTTGAGCATCCTCTGCTGTTGCTGTGGAAGCTGTAGCTGCATCATCCACAGCTGTATCTGGTGTAGCTGCAGTTGCTTCCAACGGTGGCGTCTGACCTGGGAAAGCACCAGGAAGAGCTCCATCGGGCTGAGCATGGGTCCCGATCCTTGCTCTCAGCATTTGAACTGCATCCGCTATCTGCCTTAGCTGTGCCTCCTGCAGCTCTCCAGCTTCACCACCAGCACCAGCATTGTTTCCTCGAAGGTCAGGTAATCCGCCCGCTCGTAGTCGACGGACAACCTCTTCCAAGACACTCTGTGCAGCGTCGCGAGCGCCACCCATCAATCCACCTGAACGTCGTTGCGCCTCAAATCGTTCCTCATATACATTTCGAGATCCTGGGGGTGGCAAAGGGTCATACATATGTGACGTAGCAGTAACAATCTCCTGTGGCAAAAAACGTGCAAGTGCATTGTACTCTGAAACCAAGACATGTCGACACACTCGAAGCGAAATAGCATAAGGATTAGATGGAGATGAGGACGATTGCTGCAAAGCTGAAAACTCGGGCGCATCGGACTCTAATGTCCCATCGAAGCTGTAGCTTAAAGGAGCTTTAGTCTTTGTAGCAGCGGTCTTGTATTTTGAAAGAAGAACTTCGGCATCCTTAACATCAGGATCATTTTGATTCTTGAAGCGTGATTGAACACAGACTTTAATGTTGGATTTGAGCCATGAGATTACCTATTGAAAAAAAAAAAAAAAAAAAAAAAAATGAATAATGGGCATAGTTAAAAAAAAATAGAACTGACATCTACAATTCGCCATTGTCAAACAAGCGCATCAACTGCGTCTTTTTTTTTTCTTACTTCAGGTTCTTTCCAAAGAGCATGATTTCTCAACACAAAGAGATTGATATAGAGATCTAGGACCTTGGGAAGACTAAAAAGTTGAGAATTTTTTTTTTTTTTAAAAAAAAAAAAAAAAAAAAAAAAAAAATTACAGTTATTACCATGGAAAACGATAATATCATCCTCTAATAAACTGCAACCTATAGAACTTCTCATACTCTTGTGCAGGATAAAATGCTGGCTCGCCTGCTGTTTCTGCATCCACGCTGAAGTTGCCTTGGTCCGCCAAAAGAAGAACTGCTGTCGGGAACATGATGATAGATCTCTGCAGCATCTCAGAACTCTGCTGGTGAGTAGTATCCCCTTGTGCAGACTCCATATGAAAGTGAGCCATTGCGATGGAATACAAAAAGTTGGGCATACGATCAAGCCCATGATCCTCCTTCAATCTTTCGTATAACTTCACCATATATGTGTATTCATGCGCCTTCAAAGAATAAAAGTCAATGGATAGCAGCGATCCAAGCTCATCATATACGGGATCAAGGCTGAGAAGCAGTTTGTTGAATTCAAATGCTGTCCTCCAACAACCACGTCGGCCCAAAAACTGAATGTGGCGATGAAGGGCGAGGAAAAATGATCGGTTCTCGACTTCCATGAAACTCAAACGCACTGATCCTGATGCAATATTAAACAAACTGTGAAAGCTCTTTTCAAAGGCAAAAAGTGCTTGTTCTATATAGAGATAGCGTCAAAGTAAAATAAATATTAGGAATGTCTTTCGAAGCAAAGCATTTCTTGTACAAGCTTTCGACACATTGAAGTCTATCCTTCTATACCGATGAATTCGCCTGCAAGAGCATTATCGCCATTATGTCTGCTAACCTCTGAAAGCTGGAGCAAACTATCGATGTGGAAAGGACTCTCCCGGAGAAGCGCCACCAAATTATTCGGATCTAAGAAAAGAATAAAATAAAATTAAAGCATTAAAAAAGTTTTTATCCTTCTTTCTTGTAAATTGTTCGAACAATAAAACATAGTAATGTAGCTCTCTAGCTTTACCATAAGATGCAACAGCCGCCAAGAACTTGAGTTGTGTTTTTTGATAGTACTCTGAATGAACAATCTTGAATGTTGTCACGTTCTCTTTTTGATCAGTATCCACGATCTCCATGCTCAACCCAGAAGCCTTGCGGACAGGCCATGTGTTTCTGGGTTGCGCCAGAAGAGACCTCTTTGCCACTTTAGCATAGCGACGGTCCTTAATCTCTGAATTAACGACACGAGCTCCAAACATCTTTTTCATTTCTGCATCTGCATCCAAGAAACGTGTATCCACAGCCAAGAGTTGCTTTAGAGGTGTAACAGCAGGTTGTTGAGATGATCCAGCACCTGATGTAGCAGACCCTAGTCTATTTTATATAAATTAGAGACGATAAAGGAAGGAAAGTTTAATTATTATTTTTTTCCCCTACATCTGATACCCTAGGCACTTAAATACTTACTGTTTGTTCATCTGCTCTAGACTTTTTTCAAATTCTTCAATGCTCATATCCTCAACGGACTTGGCAACAGCTTTACCCTTCTTTTTGTTTTTGTTCTTGGTTTTGGGTATTGAGCTCTGTACATTAGTGCTTTGCCGTTTCTGTTTCTCCTGATCGCTGTTAGTGGCATTATCTTCCTGTACTTCTTTCAGAGCATCGAATGGGTTCTCAGAGGCATCTGCTGCCTTTTTCTTCTTTTTCTTGTTCTTCTTTTTATTAGAGGTCGTGACAACCGGGGTAAGGACCTAGCCAAAAGAAAACAAAAAAATTAGATTCACCAAGAAAGATCAAGATGCTCCAAAAACTGAAAGCCAAAACCCAATTGAGCAATCTACCTCTGGTTGCTTTTCTTCATCCTCGGACGCCGAGTCGCTCTCTTGGTCGTTTTCAATCAGCTTTAATATAGATGAAGGAACAATAAACAAATAAGTTAAGACATGCAGCTTCTAAGACTCCTTTTTTTTTTTTTTTTTTTTTTTTTTTTTCCTTTCCTTAGGATTATTTATCTAAAGCCATCTTTACCAAAGCAAACAAGTTCCTAGCTGGCGGTCTTTTGATATCATAGTCGTCCTCCCCTTCTTCTTCTTCGTCTTCTTCATTATCAGACACGTCACGGTTGCTATCGTCGTTGAGGCTCCTCCTATCCTTTGCAGCGCCTGTCTGATCATGTCGATTATTGTTTTCTTTGTTTGTAGACTTGCTATTATTGTCGAGGACTTCCTTTAATGGCGCAGGTCCGTTGGAATCGCGGAGTAGATTTTTCATGGCGCGGCTTGACATGGTGAGTAGAAAAAAAAAAAAAAAAAAAAAAAAAAAAGCGAGAACGTGTCGAAGTAGGGTTTAAATAGTCTATTGATGGAGTTGAGCCAGTTTTGCTGCGGCGTAAGCAGAGAAAGGGAAAGAGAGGAGAATGAGAATGTGGACTGGAGAAAGTACGGGCGCTGATCAGAATGGAGCTTCTGGAGGAGCCAAATGTGACTGCGTTCATTACACTGCCAGGAAAGTTGAATGTTTTTGTTTTTTTGTCGGATCTCATCGATATCTCTATATTACACCTTTGTCCAAATACTTGTTCCCTTAATATCCTTAATATCGTGATAAAGAGTTATATCACCATCATCCCTCTCTTCATTACAATCATATGGCTTGAAAGGAAAAAAATATGGACGCTGTTCAATTGTTCAATCAAAGCACCCTCTACATCCAAGAATGTGGCGCAAAAGGTCGTGGCGTGATCACTCGGACCTTGATCCCTGCACGGACAGTCATTGATATTTCTCCTGTTTTATTGTTCCCTTCAGAAGAATATTCTCAACATGGTCAATACACTCAATTGGATCATTATACATATCGATGGAAGAAGGGCAGCATGGCTCTTGCATTGGGCCTTGGAAGTATGTTCAACCATTCCAATATGCCAAATGTAGGATTTCAGCGAGATTTCAATAACAAATTGATCCGATACACTACTCTCCGAGAGATCCAACCTAATGAAGAACTTTGTATTTCTTATGGACCTAACCTTTGGTTCCCTAATATGGAGGACCACCTATGTCAGGACAAGAATCAGAAGCAGAATGGTAACAACAGCAAAGATGGTTGCGATGATGCATCAGGCAGCCTCAGATCGGACCGGACTATGTTATCTGACCTCGAAGACGGGACGGTAGACTCGTTCCTTGCCCGACTGCAATTCTCAGATTCAGAGAGTGACTGAATAAATGAATTAATTCTATAGAGTCTAACAGCTGTTTAAAACCATGGGACTACGAGATGATCAAATAGCCATATTTGCATTGACGGTCTTCAATCTTCATTTGGTGGCGACGTTTTTTTTTTTTTTTTTTTTTTTTTTTTTTTGAAACATGTTTGCTTAAATACTGTGTGCGTTTACGATAACCTATTCAATTTTAGCATGATCGACACTAAAATCTAAAAAACCATGATGATCTACAACCCCTGTATCATGTGCATGTGTTTGATGTATTTGATGTAAGCGTACGGGGATTTTAACGGTGAATTATGTAGATATTTTTGTACTAGTCTAAGTATTTTTTTTTTGTTTGTTTTTTAAAACAATGTCATCACAACCAGTAATAAAACCGCCAACGCAGCAGTGGGACCTCCTGTACTCTGGAATGTGCTCTTGACGTTCGCTTTAATGCTTCCAGGAGATCCACTTCCAACAACTGTTGGTACCACTAATGTGGCTCCACAAGCACAAGGTGTATTTGCAGTCGATTCCTCATAGACGCGGCCTTGAGCCGCACATTGCTCCTTAATATCGTTACAGGTTTGACCTGCTGGCAACGTAGGCGAAGGTCCTGCTGTGGGGGTTGTAACAACAAGCGTAGTAGTGACAGCTACTGTGGTGGTTGCTGCTGTTGTTGTCGTACCTGGAACACCAGGTGATGTCGTTCCTTTTTTTTTAGATATAATCATTAATAATAAAACAAGTGAGGGTTAGAGATAACGAAAACTTATGGTAACCGCGTAATATAAAATATGAACAAAAAAAAAAGAGTCGATCTTTTTCTTTTCCTTTTTTAACTCCTTACCTGGAGTAGATGGCGCAAGGATTTGGAACCGGTCCGTATCCACATTTTCTCGATCAAAGAATCCATCGTTTCTTGAAAGTCGTACAAAATAATCCGACCCAGGATTGACAGTCGTTGGAACTACGAAATCTATAATGTCCAACTTCACTTGAGTTGCTGTTGAATTGAAAGGAATCAATAGTTGGGTGTGATCTTTAATCGTCGCCACGAGTTCAGCCGGTTGAAAAATGTTCTTGTAATAACGAAGAGTAATCGTCAAAAGGCGATCATTCGTAGGTGTAGCAGACTTTGCCTTTTCAGTGGACTCAATACTGACAAGACCTTGTTGACCTGGTACCCAACGTGTTGCCCCTGTAGGCGCTGTTAGCGAATAACTTCCAGCTTCCACAAGTTGAATATGATGTGTCGAAACCGCCAATAAGGCAACCACCATATATGAGATAAATCTCATGATCATTTTTTTCTTTTTTTTTTTTTTCAGGAGGAAGAATATGGATATGGAAGGAAGAATAGAAGAAGAGGAGAGAAGCGAGTAGATTGGTTATCTATTCGGTGCTCCAGATCATTGTTTAATATTACAATAATATGATTGAAAATAGAAAATAAAAAAAGTGAATGAAGAATGGCTGTCGTGGAATGATGAATGCAAGATGCAAAAGAAAGACTGAAAGGGTGGTTGAGGCGTGTGATAAGGGGATAGAGAGAATTGAGATAAAAAGAGCAGAGGCGGGGTCTGTGTCTGTGTTTTGTGTTTGATGGATACATTTTTTTTAGTGCGAAAGATTGCACATGAAATATGAAATAAGCAAGTTGCAATTTAAGAGAGCCCAGTCAGGTCTTGGATCGAAACATTTTATCCATGAAAAACAAAAGTGCCATTTGTACTACATACGAACATGTCAAACATGTATCAACAACTTGTAACCAAGAAGAAGAGCTTTAACACTATTTTTGTTCCCATCCTTCCTGAAAACATTACTCTAAAACTGTACCAACATTTATACCCTACATGGCTCTTTTTTTTTTTTTTTTTTTTTTTTAAAAAAAAACCCCCGTCCCTAATCCAAGCTTCACCAACGACGATCTCTATCTCGACTATCTCGACTTTCTTTATAATCTCGCCCACCTCCACGTTTATCTCGATCGCGCTCTCTGTCTCTGTCTCTGTCCCTGTCCCTGTCTCTGTCTCGGCCGTACTCAGAACCAGATCTACGACTATCATCCCTCCTATATGTCGAGGGCGAAGCTCGATCGTAGGGTTTACTGCCACCGCCACTCCCTGAGGAGCTATACACTCTGCTTGACCCTTTACGACTGTCTCTGCTATCATCCATTCTGTCTTGCCTTGAGGACTGGTTCGCTCGTCGAGTTTGCTCCGCTTTCTTTTGCTGTTCCATTGCCATCGCAGCTGATGTGGCTGGTGCCTTGTTGAGCGGATCAATCACAATATAATCGTTGACATCATCTCTTTTTGCTGAAAGAGAAACTTCCTTGCCTTTAAGGTCTTTTTCGAATACAAGTTTATGTTGCATCCAGCCAATATCATCATCATCTGAGGTAACTCTCTCTCCTTCTTCCTCCTCTTCATCCTCTTGAGCCGCATTGGTTTCTTTCCTGTCTTTGTTTTCATCTGTATCCTCTTCTACAGTCTTCTTCTTTTTCTTTTGCTTCAAAGAAATTGTATCCTGACATGACTCACAAGATGGAATCCCATGGATTTCACATGGTGGAGCGTCATTTTTCTTGGAAACAGGATTAAGCTCTGGCTCCCTTGCAGACGAAAAGACTTTGGCCTCAAATGCCGATAATGCTGCCAATAGATCTTCTCCCCCTCCTGTCCGTTTTTTCTTATCTGTAGACTTTGAAGACCCTTTGCTACTGCTCTTGATCTCTCCTCGTGTTTTATACTGCTCTCGTTCCAATTGTAATAATGACACCTTTCCAGTTTTGGACTTTTTCTTTGATGACTCATCTCCTTGAGAATCTTCTCGGTTGTGCATCTTACGGATATCGTTCTCCAACTTCTGTATTTCTTGTTTTCGACGCTCTGATTCTGATAGATGAGGAGGAGGAGGAACCTCGGTGCGTTCTTTGGTCTTTGAAACGTCTTCTGATATTACTGGGTCTGAGGATGAGGATGAGGACGAATTTGTTGTTGTAGACTCCTTTGCCAATTTTGACTTTTTATATTTCTCCCGAATTTGATCCTTCATCCTTTGATCAAACGCATTCAAGCTCTCATGGTCATTTTCATCGTCTACTTTGTCTATATTACCCTCCTCCTGATCATGGTATCTTTTTTTCGTACTTTCAACCTTGTAATTGCCCTCGCTGGTAATATCATCATTTACTGTCCTCTGTTTGCTCCTTTCATTCCTCAAAACCGATGGATCCTCCGAACTCATTAGGCTAGCATCGACTTCTCGGCTCAAAGTTGGGTCGTCCTGCAAAAGATCGTGGCTGCTAAGCATTTTTTTCGTCTTTTTGTTTCCTCCTTGATCTCCATCCTGTTCCTGATCTGTTGTCATATCCGGAGCGTCATCTGCAAAAGAAAGTAATGCCACATTCCTGAAGAATAAAAGGTATAATGGTACCAGGAAATGAAGCGATGGATGTCAACAAACATTAAAAAAAAAAAAAAAAAAAAAACAGGCCCTCAATGATATTCTTACTTTTTCATTTTCTTCTGCTTCTCAGGTTTCTTCTGTGCCGCCTCCAACTCTTTCAATCGCGCTGCCTCCTGTTCCTGACGCGATATCCGAGGCACAATATCATCAAATGGATTCACTACAATCGTACAACTCTTAATTTTTGGTGGATATAAAGGCCGTTCATTCGAGTCCACTTCCAGTCCTCCGATCTTGAGTACGTTGAAAATAGTATCCCCTGCAACCTTTTTTTTCATTAATTTTCATTAGGATATCGCAAAATAAACAAAATTGCTTTTTTTTTTTTCCTTTGCTACAATGGACATTAAGAATATATGTATATATATACCTTGCCAAAAATCGTATGCTTATTTTGCAACTCCATCGTTGCATCCAAAGTAATAAAGAATTGACTCTTATTATCATTTGGACGACCTGAATTGGCCATCGCCACCAATCCTCGTCTCACGAACCGTAAACGAGAATGAAACTCATCTGCGAACGGCTGACCATAACAGGATTCACCTCCTAATCCTGTCCCCTCTGGATCTCCTCCTTGAATAATAAATCCTGCTACAATCCTATGAAATATTGTGTCATCATAATATCCTTCCATACATAACTGTATAAAATTCCTGCAAGCTTTCGGCGCCTCTTTTGGCCAGAGTTCGATCGAGATATCCCCATATGAGGAATGTAAAATGACTTTGCCACTATAAAAAAAAAATGTTAGACTCGTCTTTATAAACGACTAAGAGTCTGTTCGTCTCAATGGACTACCAGGTGATATTGGAGAAAATAGCGTACTTTGTATGTGGCTCCTGCAGGTAAATGTTACTCATGGCGTGTGGTGTCGAATGGAGATTTTGAATCTTTTGATCTACTGAATTAAACCAATTTGAAAGCGATGTGCTACGTCATCAATTCGGCCAGACGAAAAATGTTACGAGTGGAAATGCCCATCACTCGCTGGGAATAAAGTTGTCCTCCCTTGTGTCTAAAGGTCTGATCCTCTTTTGATGGTTCGAGGCAGCTTCCTTGCCATCTTGGATGAATCCTTAAATCCATCAATATCTTCTTCCCATAACAAGAAAGACATGACAGTGATAGGGTATTCGGAATAAACCTTCATTTGGCCAATCACACCAGCTCTTCATCGTTATTGATCTATATTATATTAGTGCATGTTTTGCAGTATCGACTTCCTAAACTCACAGTTGTCAAGAGAAAATGTTGCTCTAGAACTAGTTTACAATGCTGCAGATGAAAATAAGATTGTTACGAGTAAAATGGTCAGCACAGGATCGCAAGGAGAGGGTCAAGTGCTGAAGAACCTTTTCTTTTCATGCAATACGTTTAAGGCTTTACGTCCATTACCTATAATAAGAACTGCACAATCAAAAGTTTTTCCGCGAAACTTTTCTATGTATCCTTTGTTAAAATTCTCGTGGTGGTGAAGGAGGCAGTTTTCGGTTACTGGAATTAAGCATATTACACTTGCTGGCTCCCCTGTCTCAGTTCGTACTGATCAAGCATACTGGGATGTATTCAAAGCAACTCTGGAGTACACGGTCAGCTCAGCATTGATCTTGAAAAAGAGGAGCCAATTCTGACTGCTGTAGGAGTTAGAGGTGAAGTAGGCGGTTCAGCTCGTCTTCCCAAGTCAAGGTCTTACGCGAAGGATATAACAGCGAAGACCTCTACACAACGTATGACCACCACTATGTCATTGATCATAAGATGAAGGTGTTAATGGATATGAGAGATATAATAGCGACGAATGTTCCTTTGATCTATACAGTCCACATATCACATGGAAGTTAAAGTGACAAGAGTTGGGAGATCCATTATCATCAGATTCTTTAAATCAATTGGTAAAAACGAAGATAACGTCGCGTTCCCTTTCTTTAAATAAAAAAAAATAAGAAATAGGATACTAAAAATGATTGGAATAGGCAGCCTATCAACCCTCCGAGCGTTGGGCTTAGTCTAAGGCTGTGCGAGAAGGAAGTCCGTATTGAGGTTTCTGTTACAAAAGATAAATAAAGTAAAAGGCAGGTATCTGCAGAGCTTACTGATATTCTTGGGATGAAAAGGATTGGCATCGATCAAGCAGGTCGTTGCCTCACGGCAGACTTCACGTGATGTAAATTTATTTTTTTGGGCAGCTTTTATGTCCATCTCCAGTGACCAGCTATAGGGTCCTTCTTTTCCAAATCAATTACTCGAAATGGTCTCTAAGTGAATATGATTTTGCATGTGTATCCGTGTTCATTATCATTGAAAAAGAATCATCCGTCGACAAAACACGAATAGATACCCATCCATCCTTTAAACCAGCATAAACAGACTTTATATCTATCTGATCACGACGTGCCGTTGCACTAGAAACCAGTACAAGCGATATTCCCACCGGAACATTATCGGGATAATACCAATCAGGACATCAACTTTTCTACTAAAGTCAAACATCAGTGTTTCTTTATTGAAGCTGATGGCAGTTTTTGATCAGGATAGCCTCAATGCAATTGGATACTATTTCGTCATTACTCTTGGCGCAAAGATCAATTAATGGAAAAAGATATCTGAAAGATTCGCCTTTTTATAGATCAGAGATTACCAGCCAGAACTCTTTTTAGTTGAATGCAGACATTCCGTCATTTGAACCTATCAATATAATCAGGGTGTGAGGGCTTCGCTGCAGACTGATCGGGAAAGATAATATGATTTTTATAATAAGGATCGACATATCAAAACTTCCAGACATTTTAAAGACGACATAACATGATCAATTCACTCATTTCAACTTTTATTTTTTTATTTTTTTTTTTTTTTTGCGAATCAACAGACTAAGGGTACCTCTTCGTTTGGTAAACGCCACACCAAGTCGCACACTTTGTGCCGTCGGTATGTTATTTGGCTCTGGATCATTATTTTAATGGGATATCCATCTAAAGTGGGTTGTTTTTTTTTTCTTTGACCTCGAAATTAACACTTTATATTTATACATATTAGCTGTGGCCGTCGCTCATTCCACAACCAGAAGAAGACTTGCGCTCAGTGCGGCTACCCTGCTGCTAAGCTCCGCTCTTGTAAGCCTTTCTACATACATTAATAGCGCTCATTGTTTTAAAGAGTTTACGTTGTCGATTTGAAACACAGGATATTCTAACAGGATTTCTGCTGGAGTGGAAAAAAAAAAGGAAGATGAAGGCATATAGCAAATGAATTCATATTTTTCTGCCTTGTAGAAAAGTTCTGTGGATGAATGGACGAAAATCAGTCAACTGATCAGAGTACACTCAACAGTATATAGGCTTCATTGAGAGGAGGAAGGCATATAACTTTAGTTCATAACAGGATAAAAATCATCAACAAGAGAACTTTTTTTTTATGTTGAAGCTGAACCGCTCATGCTTTTTTTTTTTTTTTTTTATAAAAAAAAAATCTTTTATAGACAACTGGAGCGTGAAGGGCAAGCGCAGAAAGACCACCGGTACTGGCCGCATGCGTTACTTGGCTGATGTCAGCCGTCGTTTCAAGAACGGTTTCCGTGAGGGCACCCAGGCCAAGAAGCAGGTCAAGGCTGTTGCTGCTGCCTAAAAAACTTTGTCTCTCTTGAGTTTCTACATTCAATTTTAGGGCTGTAAAGAAGAGGGGTATCTTTGGTTTTAGAGAAGAAGGGGGGCTTTCTCCTGCTTCTTACTCAACAGCAAACGAAACCTTCGGGAAACTTATTGTTTTAGAAATAAAACATGCGACTCGTAGAATAAAAAAAAAAAAAAAAAAAAAAAAAAGGTGAAATTCTATTCTCATTATGTATGATCATTACAAAATAGCAATGCACGGCACACCTTTTTTTGTTAAGTGGAAGACAGAAAACAGCGTGATGCATGGCTGGTGGTCTTATCGCGTAACGGTTTTCAATCAATCTGATTGTCCTCCACTAGCAATAGGATGTTTTCTTCTCCGCTTGACTGTGTGTAACATGTATTTCATGTTCATGGATTACTGTTTAAAAACAACAACAACAACAAAAAAGCTTTTTTTAAAACAGTGATGATCAAGGGTGGATCGATCGAAAGATTTGGTGTAAAGTTGATTATGATCATTTGAGCAACTCTAAAGCGTTATCAGGTACAGGAAGGACGAGAGGTGTTTGAAGGGCAGACTTTGGAGCACATGTAGAAAAAAAAAAAAAATAGAGAAAGAGAAAGGAAGATCAATGCTTCACCGTCTCATTAGATTAAAAAAAAAAAAACCAGTGCACTCTTTCCTCATAGTAAGTATATCAAAGAAACAAGAGAAAGGATGGTCAATAAATCAGAATAACAATAATAATAATAATAATAATAATATAAAAGCAGTTGAAAGAAAGAGAGCTTGTTTGGAAAGAAAGAAAGGGCGTTTAAAATCCATTGGACAGCGATAAAGAGGTCTGTCTGGCCACGTTTTTATAATTGCTTCAAAAAGGCGTTTAGGCTAAATAATAAAAATATTATCTGTCGTCATCTTAGACTCTGTTCAAATGCGAGTCACCTGTATTTTTTTTTTTGGCCCAATGACATTACTCAAGCACACACCCTCTCTTTCTTTCTCTCTCTCTTAAAAAAAAGTTTTTTTACTCATCTTGTCTTCCATCTGGACTGCCTTTGCTTTCATTGCTTTTTTTTTTTTTTTTTTTTTTTTTCTCCTCCATCCCTCACTGATCTCTCTCTCTGATGTAAGATTTTTTTCTTTTTTTATTTTACTTTATTATTATTATCTTTTGTTTAAAAAGATATAAAATAAAAAATAAATGCTATAGAATGGCGGGAATTGAATTCTAATCATTTCGTCGGTGCATGCTCAACACAGCACACTCATTTCTTTTATATTCAATCTCAACCCAAAGTCAATTTAAAAAAAAAATTGGCCATGAACAACTCTTCGCAGCAGCAACTGCCACAACAGCAGGATTATCAACAGCAGCAACACCAGCCATCGCTTGTTAAACAAGAACCTCAAGAGTCGATCCAACTCGCCACTCCTCAGTCATACCAGCAACAACCCTTCCAGTATCCCCATCAGGCGCAGCCCAGCCATAATCATGGTCAATCCTATACTGGCCTCCAAGGATCCTCCAACGGGAACATCAATTCATTCTCTGCATTGCCGTCCAACCCCTATAATATCAGTAGCCATTTAATGGGCCTAAGCATGCAAAACAATGCGTCCTCTACTTCTGCCTCAGGTCTGAACTCGTCCTCTTTGGCCTCAGTATCATCAAACACCGGGCTGATAAGTGGCACCAATAGTGGCTCGACCACGCCTGCTCTAGCCTATGTTTCTGCACCATCCTCACCAATCTTGGGTAATTTGCAGTACAACCCATCCTACAACCAGAACAACTCGAGCCTCTATCATCAGCATCCCCATCAACAGCATCAACAGCATTCCAACCAATATTCATACCACAATCAGCAGCAGCATCAGCCCATGACATCTAGCAACTTGAGTTCAAGCTTTTATCCTGCCTCTCCGCCTCATCAGCATCAACAGCAACAGCAACAGACTTCTAGCACACCATTTACTGGAATGCCCTCTACTCCGTTACGCCAACAGCAGTCGCAATACGCCCCTTTGGTGCCTCCTATGCCAGATGCGCAGTACGCTCAGTACCATCAAATCTTAGGATCAGCCCTAAGCTCTGCAGCGTCAACGCCCTATCATTCGAATCATTCTACGCCCTATAGCTCTATGCCTACCTCTCCAACACTCGAATATCAGCAATTGGCCGATCCTAATGCAGTACAGAAGCCCAAGCGTCGTCAGGTCAAGAATGCTTGTGGTATGTGTGGTCAATCACCTCATCTTTCTCCTTTTTTTTTTTTTTTTTTTTTTTTTTTCCTCCTTGGGCGTGGGTATTTGTATCAGTTGGTACAACCTAGTGAATCCTCATCATACACTACTGCACTACTCCATTAAAAACCACGCCATGTTGTAATCGGATCCCCTTCCTCCTTTTTTTTTTTTATCACATGGCCGTCGCCATTTTTTTTTTAACGGTTGTGCAAACGTGGAACACTGCCAAATATGCAGCTTGTCGAGACTAAGAAAAATAGCGTTCAACCCTGGGAAAAATTGAGGTGCATCTATCCAGTGAATCAACACAAGAGCACAAACTTTTTGTCGTTCTTTCAATAAATCCGAGAGCAAAGAGGGATAGGGCGGAGCGCATTGAGTCATAATGCGCTCTCATTTATGGCATGATCTGTCAAGGATTTGCCTCTTACACACGCCCTTCACTCATCACCTTTATTTTCTAACCGTTACGTTACCTTGCTCTATCTCGAAATAGTGAACTGCCAAAAGGCTTGCAAAAAATGTGACGAAGGAAGACCATGTATGCGATGCATCAAATATGGTCTCCAGGAGACCTGTGTTGATTCTACTCGTAAGGTTCGTAAAAAGGGTATCAAGCGTGGACCTTACAAACGCAAGGTCCCTCCAAGCCAGCTGGGATCAGCCTCAGCCTCGGCAACCCCCACATTGAGCCATGCGGTCCTTAATGGCGGACCAACAGGATATATGTCAGAGCCTGTAACGGCACTTAACAGCCCTACTCAATCTCACATGCTTCCCTTCACCACATCATCATCCACCATGGGCATTGGCTATGGTGCAAACTCAGGGTCCAGCAATGGGTATCCATTCCAGACACAAGGTATCGACAACAGCTATGTGCCATCTTACACTACCAGCTATTCAGGCGCCAGTCTATACTCCACTCCCTATGGCATGAATGATGGCGGTAATGTCGGTAGTAGCAGCAGTACCAACAACACTAACAACAGCAACAATCATTACAGTAATTTGGCATAACACTTTAGAAAATTTTACACGACTTTGCATTGACAATGTAGTAATAAAATAAGTGAAAAATAGACTTTTTTTTTTTTTTTTTTTTTTTTTTTATTTCTTGCTGATGGATTATGTTACTATTCCGATGGTCTCTGTGTATAAAACTCTTCCACTGAAATCCCCTCCCCCCGTCCTTTTCAATCGAGGAGACATTCGTTTCTTACATTCTACGTCTTGATCTTAGCATGCTACCCCGTATTTTATTTATTAGCAAATATCTATCTTTTTTTTTGTTTTTATTTTGAACTTTGCACTTCTTCCTCACATATACCTATAAAGTTTATTTGCTTTTTGTCGAATGGCTTCATTTCGAAGGCGGTCTCTAATACTGGTAACAGCCTTGTTCGTAGCTCCATTCTTCTCCAAAATGGCGGTAGCACAACAGAGAGATAATTTTGACATCATACAGGAAGTACAAGGCAGTGGCAAGCAGGCTTTACCACATTATTATTCAACTCCTATTGGAAGGACTCTACAAAAGAGTGTCAGTAGGGATTAAGTCAATCAACCAAACAATGGCCATCACAGTGTGACAGAAAAAATTAAAAGAAAAGACATTTATAATTACAATGTCAAACGAAAACGAAGGTGGAGCATAAGCAGAAGGTGCCAAAGCACTAGTGTCTTCATTGATGTGGAGGATATAATGTCCCCAGACGCGTCCATGCTATTCCAAATGTGCCTACTGTGGCGCTAGCATGGGACACTGCAGTGAGAGGTGCCGGCACGCCTATGGGACTTGTGAAGGCAAAGAGATACAGCAGCCTACGATACTTTCAGTGGGGTCAGTTCGAATGATCAAACAGCGACTTGGCTGGATAAAAAAGAAAAAACAGAAAGTTAAGAGAGAACAGAGTAACAGGCAATTACGGATATCATTTATGGCCCCAAAGTTACTAAGGAACAAAACGTTTGTTCAAATCGCGTATTTTGAAGGATGGGCACAATACCGTGGTCAAGGCAAGAGTCACTGTCATTAGAGTCCATTTAAGCCATAATCGATTCCATGGTCATCGCTTGACTATGTCACGTTTGCATTTTTATACTTTGATGTCAATCATAAACGATATCCTGTAGACAAGAACGATGTGGGACTTTACTTTGAACTCAGCAAGTTGAAGTTGGCAACAAATACACGAGTCTTGATTTCAGTGGGCGGTTGGAGGTTTACACACCTAGAGTCAAATGAAGCAATACAAAGGACCGATTCTTAGACATGATTCAAAAGAGAGGCAGACGAATAAAATTCATCGGGAGCTGTATTAGATTTTGTCAACAGTATGGATTTGATGGTGTGGATATTATGAGTATCCAGCAAGGCATGGATATGAGCATGTCACAGCCTTATTCCGAGAGATGCGCCTTGAATTCGATAAAGATGGACGTGGCTTGGTCCTTTCTATGGCCGAGGCTTCCTTTTAGGAAGGTATTCAAGGGTTCCAACCTGGCGAGGTTGCCAAATATGTTGACTTTATGATGATCATGACTTATGGTAGGTTATTATATAAATATATATATAAATATATATATATGTATGTATAAAGAAATAACGCTGCCCTTTATTTCTATTTCTAATATTATCCATCCTCAATGATGGCTCCTCTCATGAATGGTTACAAGATTTGTATGGACTGCACGATTCCAATGACCTAGTTAACATTCATACAGCCCTAGTCCAAAACACCAACGCAGACTCGCAACGGCCATAGTGTTCAAGGCGCCGTTGAGCTTTATTTGGATCATGGAGTACCTCGTGAGAAGATTGTCCTTGGTCTAGCGTTATACGGAAAGACATTTTTACTTGAAGATCCCTCTCAAACGAAGCCAGGTGTAACGCATTTCAAATCTGGAGGAGATCCTTCTCAATTGCACGGCATCAAGGGGCGTCATCGCGTTCAATGAGATTGCTAGCTTCATTCGTCCAGCTGCCCTTAAATTGAATCAGCCGATTGAGCCGTGATGGGATCCGGATAGCAAAGTACTTTACTTTGTTTATGGGGAACAGCGGTATAATTGGACTGGATATGATAACCGACCAAGCTTATATTGGGAACTTCAACTAGTAACAGAGTTTGGTCTTGCGGGAGTAACGTGGTGGAGTTTAGATATGGACTTGGATGATGCAAGCACAGCTGATGTGGTTCCATATAACACACCGATTAGAAAGCTCCCTCTCCAGTCTTTCGAGTTTTCCAAGCTTCAAACACATGGCATACCCGTTATACCCTGCCGTCTACCTCACGCAGAAAGCTCGCTTGTGAATGATAATGAGACTTCCACAGTAGCAAGTACTACCCTTAGTGGCCTTGTAGCAGCTGTAACAAATACAGACACGACAATGAGTACGAAAAGCGCGTCTCCCGCGTCTTCACCTTCTTTAGCTTTAACACCATCATCACTACTGTTATCGCCACCATCAATAACATTAGATATTGTAGAGAAAACAACTGCTGCAGTTAAACCTCTGCCGTTGAGCGGAACGACCTGTCCAGATATTGCTCCACCACCGGACTGGTTGGCTTCCATCTCCCGAGATACTTTAGGCTGACCAGGACCCGTGCCTTATGTCGCTTCAAAACGAAAGGGATGCTTCAAATTAGTGCAATGCCCTCGCAGCCTACTGGAAACCCCAATCGGCAACGTCATCTTTACGAAGTGCCATGCGCCAGCTCATTGTCTAGAGAGTTGGCAAGCATCCATCTGTGAATCTAATGGTTGGAGTGTCGGAAGTTCCTGTTATGGTAAAAAAAAAAAAGAAAAGAAAAGAAAAAAGCATATATTAAAGCGTTAGTACATCCCAAGCTGATCACTGTCTAGAAGAAGTTGTACTCAGTACAAATGTCAAAATAACCTCTCTGTTTGTTTCCTTAGACAGAGCGGCACTATCCCCTCACCCTACTTTTATGGCGAGCTAAACTTGTCCGTGCTTACGAGCGTGATCGTGATCACAAAAAACCTCATAAGGGCTCTTAAATCTCTCGAAGAGAATCAGTTGGTAGTGTTGCTGTTGGCGGTACTAATGTAGGATCTTCCTAATCTCCTTTTGAGAGACTCGCAGTTGGTGTGTGGCCAGACTGAACATAAGTGGCAGTTTAAAATACATATTGGATATTGTTATCACGTAGGCAGTGATTGATTACACAGATTAGCTGTTGTCATGGGAGGAGATAAATAAAACTCTAGATAATGCAGGTTGTGAGTATATAAAACCTCCGTTAGATGGGATAGCGGTAAGAAGCGGCTCTGTTGTAGGTTCTACTGATCATATCGCATCAACATTTAATTTGCATTGCTCTCATAGTCAGCACTTGAAGTTTGGTTGTTTTATTGATGCTTTTTTTGCGGTTCGCAACAGTACTGAATGCCTCAAATGATGAATATCAATAACAATACATACTGAGTGGCCAGAGGATGGATAGGGATCTTAATCAGACTACAAATTATAGATGAATCCGGCTGAAGGCTTGTCCCAGATTTTTTTTAAAGAAAAGTACGTCAGATGAATCCCAAGTTGACAGCGATATAGGCCCGCCAAGTACGTCCTGGGCCAGAGAAAACTCATAGGTCGTCGGTCCCTCAGTTCCAAATCACTTCATCTTTACCGGCAGTAGGGAAAAAGAATGGATAGCGTCCTTTCACGAATAGCAAAGAAAGGTTGTGTACTGTACATGTATGCCCCGAACTATTCTGCTGAAAAACAGTCACCTTGTCAGCTTCTTGGCACAGCTTACAAAAAAAAAAAAAAAAAAGGTCAGTGTGCCTCATTCCCATCTTTTGATCCCGACGACAACAATCTCTAGGCCGCAAACCACAGTATGCATGCGCAGAAAGTGTGTCGTACCTACCAGGATACTGGTTCATGCAGATTTGGCGACGGGTGCAAGTTTGGTGAGTTACTTTTTTTTTTAAAATATTGTAAATCTTATGAGACCAGCCATGAGCAGGAAAGCAAACATGTTGATTTTTAAGACTAATTCAGCTTTGACTCTTTCGTCACAAATAGCTCATGTGGGTGGGCCATCGCAAGTAAGTCATGTTTTGAACGCGTTCATTTTGTTTAAATACAGATATGTGTACTCATTTTTTTTTTTTTTTTTTTTTTTAAAAAAAAAAAAAGGGTTTTGGCCTCGGAGCCAGGAAAGCAGCTGCGACTTGGTTTGATGAGCCATCTCCAAGTCGACAACCACCGCAGCGACAACCATCTTCGCCTGTCTCTCAACAAGATCGTCGTCAATGTAAGTCTGACCTTTTGGAAAGAATCAATGTTAATTTATTTGGAAAATAAATAAATAGTTGATGCGACTCTAATTTCTTCTACAACAGATGGTGGTAGCGGATACAGCGACCAGCGTTCAAAACCAGGGCCAAATAATAAACAACACCAGATGAATCCACGCCACGGAGCTGGGAAAAAACAACAACAAAAAGTAAACAACATCCCTAAGGAGGAAAAAAATCTATATAATGATATCAAGAAACCAATTCCAATTCTTGATGATTCATGGAAATGTGATTTCCCTCGAAGTAAGTTGATGAGATTAAAGCATATAATAATAACGCTCACATAGAATCAAACCTCGGAGTGAATAACAAAAATAATTTACTTTGCATTTACAAAAGGCAATTTTCGGTTCCAATCCATCTGTCCCACGTATAATGACATCGATGCAGATGAATATCCAGATCCACCCGAAAATATCATCCATAGAGGATATGATTCTACCGAGCAGTATCTTCACACTCATTTTGAATTACTTCGTGCGGATTGTATCCTTCCTGTGCGTTTTGCCATTCGATCATACCGTAATGGCACCGTGGACGACAACGATATGATGATGTACCGCAATGTAAGTTCGATCAAGTAGTTGAAGCATCAGCGCTGGCTCGTTTAACCTATCTATGAAAGCATGTTAATCATAAAGCATTTCGTTCTTTTCACTTAAAAAAAAAAAAAAAAAAAAAAAAGGTTCGACCAACGGCTCTTCTGTTTGCCACTATTGGACTAGTTCATCGTATGTCGTTCGTTGTCGATGGACATAGAGTTAATTGGAGGCAATCAAAGCGTCTGATTCCAGGAACGATCGTCTGCCTATCTACGGATGAGTTCAAGACCTATAGGTTCGCTACAGTTATAGAGCGCGATTTGCAATTTCTGGAAAATCCTCGAGAGCTAAGGATTGGTATAAAGTTTATCGATTCGGACCCAATGCTTGATTTCAATCCTGATGTTTGTTATACAATGATTGAAGCGATGCAAGGCTATTATGAGGCGTATCAGCATGTTCTGAGGGTTCTTCAGGATATCGATCCTTCGACTCTTCCCTTTCAGCAACAGCTTGTTGAACTGGAGCCAGAACTTAATCAACCTCCCTATAGTCGCCACATTGATGAATTATGGGACAAAGAATTCATCGAAGATCAAATTTCAGAGTTCCCAGAGGTGATGAAGAGAGATGCATTTAAGATGGAACGGAAACGTTTGGATCCTTTTGAGATACCATCAGAAAAGCCTAAAAGAAGGGAAATCCAACCAAACGTCGTGGACGCAATGAGACGTATGCTCACGAAGGATTTTGCTGTTGTGCAGGGTCCGCCTGGAACAGGAAAAACGTTTTTAGGTTTGTTGACAACATATATTCTACTGATGCATACGCGTGTAGCAGATACAGGGCCTATTGTCATTGTCTGTCAAACCAACCATGCATTGGATCAGTTTTTGGAGGGGATTTTGAAGTTCGAAGAAAACATTATTCGATTGGGATCAAGGTCAAAGAGTCCTCTTATTCAGCCCAGGACACTTTATAATGTCCGGCAGCAATACAGGGAGAATCCAGAGGAAGCTAGGAAAGCTGGAATGGGTAGCTCTGCACCAGGGCGGCTTTTTAAGCTGAAGAACAAGGTGGAATCAGATATGCTAGAGCTTCTTGAAGAGCTATCTGTTGAATATGTCCCTCTCGCTAAATTCCTTGAGTTGAACATAATCACTCAGGAGCAATTCGACTCGTTTGCCTATGATGGATGGGTAACGAGATTTGACCAAGAGGAGAATCCCACTGCTGAGCCTTGGCTCCAAGCGGCCCCCCCTGTCCACGATCCAAATGCCATCTCTATTTTTGATGATGCTTTACTGAAGGAGGATTACGTCCCGGAAATAGATGAAGAAGAATTGGAAGAGCGTGTCGATGAGTTCAATGTTAGTAATTTGGACGACACCAAAGTTACTGGCCGAAATGTGGATATGAAACAGTCGGTGGTATGCCATGTGGATGATATTTTAGTGGGAGATATTACTCCATACCTGAAAATACCAAATGTACATGACATTCCGGGTGAGAAGCGTTTGGGTGTTTATAAGCAATGGCTTCAGCGGTATCACGCACACCTAATGCGCAAGTTGGGCGACCTTCATAAAATATTTACACTGATCTGTGAAAATATCAGAAATCACTTTCGCCGTAATGATGTCACGCTTCTCAAAACGGCTCGAGTTATCGGAATGACTACAACAGCAGCGGTAAGTACTTCGGCTTTTTTTATTTATATATTTATTTTTTTTCCTTCCCTCAGCCAGCTATAACACTCGGTTACATGGACTGATTTTTATTATTTTTTTCTTGTCTTTAATTTAAGTCTAAGTATCATGACATACTCTATTTGCTAAGGCCAAAGGTTATGCTTTGCGAGGAAGCCTCCGAGACTCTGGAAGCGCACTTGATGTGCGCGCTCACACCCTCTGTGCAGCATTTCATCTTGATCGGAGATCACCAGCAGCTCCGACCTAGTATGTCTGTCCATGACTTAAAACATAAGAACATTGACGTTTCACTGTTTGAACGTCTTGTCCTGAACGGTTTCCCTTTTACAGTTCTAAACTGTCAGCGGCGTATGCGGCCAGAAATTCGAAATTTGGTTAGCCCCATTTACAAGAAATTGACAGATCATGAATCTGTACATCAATATGATAATGTCCGAGGGATGGTTCACAACGTAATTAACGGGTTTTTTTTTCCGGGCTTGAAGCTTTTTCTGACGTTGTATTCACTTAGAACTTTTTCTATAACAACTTGTTTACGCTTTTTTTTTTTTTTTTTTTTTTGTTTCTATAATATACATTGGATAGTTGTGGTTCCTGACGCACGAGGAGTCAGACTCGATAGGAGCTAATAATTCCCATGTTAACATACATGAGGCTGGTGTCGCTTGCAGATTAGCTATCTATCTCCTCCATCAAGGGTATGATCCTTCTGAGATCACAATCCTGACGATGTATTCTAGCCAACGTAACAGTATCATGGAGAAACTCCGCCAGAGCCATACAATGGACGCGGAGCGAGTCCGTGTTTCGACTGTAGATGCATTCCAAGGCGAGGAGAATGAAGTCATTATCCTCAGCTTAGTCAGGAGCAACAGCAACAACAGTATCGGTTTTCTTCGAGCCAGTAATCGAGTGTGTGTGGCTCTATCACGGGCCAGGAAGGGCATGTACATTATAGGAAATGGCAGGATGCTAATGGAGCAATCTAAATTGTGGCAAACCATTGTTAATGGTCTAATTCAAGGAGATCCAAGTCAATGGAAAATGGGAAATCGTATGAAGCTGCGTTGCGTTCGGCATCCAGAAGTGATCTCGGAGGTTGGTCTCGAGTCAGATTTTGATCAGGTTCAGCATGGAGGTTGCTCAAAGCCATGTCAGGGTACTTTTCCTGAATGTGGACATCCATGTCCCTTCCAGTGCCATGCCGGCGATCATGAGGATATGGAGTGTCGTCAACCATGTGGACGTATGCTTACGTGCGGTGTTCATTTTTGTAACCAGAATTGTGGGGCAGCTTGTAAGCCTTGTAATATCTGTCGATAGCAGGCCAAGGGCTCTTTCTTCTTCTTTCTTTCTATCTTTCTCAGAAACCTTTATACATATTGTTTTGTATACACACATTCTCCTCTTGGTCCCAACTTCTGCAAATGACGTTGGATTCAGAAAATAAATATATAGTAAAAAATAGTAAAAAAAAATATGCTTTATTTGTTTATTTGTGAATCCCTTGCTCTTCCCCTTTAATTTACTATCATGAAAAAAGTCAATGATTTGTGTTTTTAGTGTTAGGGTGGAGTGTGGATAAAAAAAAATAACCCAAATTTGCATAACAGCTTACTGATAGCAATGCTATTTCCTGTGAAAGGAAAAAAAAAAAAAAAAAAAAAAAAAATAGACATGGTAAAATACAACAAAAAGGAGCCATTAGCCGAAAGAAAAAAAAAAAAAAATAAAAATAGAAAAAGAAAGAAAGGAATATACAAAAATGTCAGTTATCCAGTTGTCAGTAACGAGTTGTAGGAATGAATCGAAACAACCTTTTTTATCTTAAAAGGCGTCTCACCACACTCCTGACTGTGGTCTCTTTTCTTTTTATTCTTCTGCCCATTTCCCTGTTAAAAGCAGTTAGTTGAGGTTAAAAAAAACCAATAAAATCAAAAAGTAATTAATTAAGAGGTTGGTCATGAGCAAATTGTTGTTCACAAAGCTCAACTCAACCTCCCCTAGTTGTCGAATCAAGCTTAGAGAGTTAGGAGCTAGGAGGAGGAGGCGGTGGTGGCTGTGATACGGGAGGCGGAGGAGTTGAGTGCGACGGGGGAGGAGGTGGAGGTGCTGCTGAAGAAGGGGGCGGTGGTGGTGGAGGCATTCCTGGAACGACGCCACCCTAAAAGTGAGCCAAATAGAAAAGATTAGTCAGCTAACTATTTTGACTAAAATTAAAGCTATTAATATTGTTATTTTATAAAGTAAAAGAGTCCTTACCCATGCGGGAGGTGCCACTGGAGGAGGTGGAGGTACTCCATAAGGTGCATAGTATCCAGCATAGGAGTAAGCGTTGTAAGCAGAAGCATTGCCGTAGCCAGGTGGAGGAGGCGGTGCGGATGAGTCTGAGCTAAGTGTACTCCACGGATTAGCGGGAGCGCTGGAAGAATGTTGCTGCCATGGTGCTGTGGGTGGAGGAGGTGGAGGAGTATTAGCACTGCTCGTGCCAGGGGCGGCATGTTGCTGCCAAGGAGGAGGTGAAGCAACATGAGCGGATGTGGTGGCTGCAGCACGAGCAGCCCATGGTGGAGGAGCTGAATCTCTGTAATCACGATCACGCTCCCTTTCTCTGTTAGCCCATGGAGGCGGCGCTGATGATGGATGGCTCCTGGCAGAGGAAGGACCATAGTGACCCTATGACAACGACAGCAAAGTAAAGTGTTATGGTAAGTATACTTTTTTTTTTTTTTTTCGCCAATAACCACAGTTCGGTTATAAATTCAACACTACATACCGCTGAATCACTGTGTCTTTCTCCGCGATCCGATCCTGTCATTCCAGCTGTTTCTACTGGGACTTGTTCGCCCAATTCCGCCATCAAACTCAAGTACTCTGAATCAATCTTTTGGTTTCTCTGCTGGGCCTTCTCTGCAGCCTCAGGATTGTTGCGTTCACGGCAGTCACGTGTGGCGTGTCCATGCCCACCACAGATGCCACAGACAAGGTTGATAGTAACATTATGGATCTCTGGACATTCATACTTGCGATGGCCAAGCGCACCACAGTTGAGACAAGTCTGGTTCTCATCATCTCTAAGTGTTCCGTTCAAAGATGCCAATTCCCTAAGCTGCATGCGCTTCAGTTCGTTTTGGCCTTCCGGGACAGAAGCCGACTAATTGTCATAAAAATAGTGTTAATATATTAAGCATAACATATATAAATATGAGTAAACCCAACATACCATTTTTTTGCAATATTTGAATACTTTGTTGCAAGAGAAAAAAAAGATCCAATGCATACCGTCTCAATAATCTTGTTGATGAGCTGAATAGCCTTGGCCACTTTGTCCTCTGAATCCGCAGAAACTAAACAATGAAGATCCTCTTCTTGGTTTGCACTAGATGCTGAATCGGATCGACTTTTTCCTTCTTTAACAGACCCTTTACCGCGAATACTGATTTTGGCGCCCGATTCACTTTCCATCTTCTTCAACGTATTACCACGGGGTCCAATTAAAAGTCCAATGAAGTTGATCTCAGGGAATTCTTTCACTGGAATGTATACTTTATCCATAGTCTTTGTGGGTCGCTTGTAATCGGCTGGAGGTCGGAAATCCGGATATTTCTTGATAGCGCTTTCAATCAATTGATGTCGCTCATCTTCAAGCTTTTTACGGTATCGATACTCACGTGTATTGACACGCTTACCCTCAGAGTTATAAACTGGTTCCGGAGATCTTGATCTGGTTTTCAGATATGATAAAGTGCAAAAATAGTAGTTTAATATATATTATATAAAATAGTGGAGCAAGGAGGATACCCAGTGCCTAATGCTTCTTTCATATTCATAATACGATATGTACCTCTCGCGATCTGCTGGCGGCAAAACATCTCCGGTTTTCAGTTTCTTAGAAATCTCTTCAAGTCTGGTATGCACTTTGGGTTTTAGTTTTTTATAGAAAAAAAAAAAAAAAAAAAAAAAAAGCGTTAGAAAATATTTACTCCTTGCAAACAAACAAAAAAAAAAAAAAAAAAAAAAAAAAAAAACAACTTACACAAAAACATGCCCAGCTGCTCTTCCGTCATGTTGGTAGGCAGTGCAGTTGGCATGCCTGGAATAGTAACCTTCTCATCTTCTGCAGCCCAGCGGCTCTTGCGCTTGCGTCTTGGTTCTTCAGTACCATCTGAAAAGATGAATAAGCAAAAACAACAGTTAATGTAAACGAATCCCATTAAAAAAAAAAAATTGGAATGTCACAATACAATATACCGCCCAGACACTTGACAGAAATACTCCATACTCTCATTTTTAGGTGCAGCTGCATCGCTTCCACCGGGAGTCAATGAACCTGAAAGGGATGATCTGTCAGAAACTTCAGCTGAGCGCCCGCGGGCATTTTGATCATTAGAATAGAAATCCTGTTGATTATTGACCTCGCCAATCATACGTTTACGTGGCCCCAATGGTGTAGTATTGGACCCTGTCTTTCCTGCGTTCCACGCCATATTTCTACCAGGAAAAAAGAGAAAAGAAAAAAGTGTAAAAAGGCAGTTGAAAGGTAAAAATTACCAGTTCAGGTAAATATACACACACTCCACTATATTAACAGTCACAAGACATGAAGAAGTCGTATAGCAAAAATAGTGAAGAGAGTGGGATTCGAACCCACGCCTACGAATAGACCGCGGCCTTAACGCGGCGCCTTAGACCAACTCGGCCATCTCTCCAATTTGTGTGGGCTGTCGTAAATGACGCCTATTCATTTACCTAAATATGTATTTCCTTTCAATTTATTTATTTCCTATCATCCTATTTTCTACCATTTTTAAATAGTATTTAAGTAGCTTTTTCCTAAGCCCAATGGCTGAGTAGTATACTCGTCAGGGCACCCCCCTGTCTAGCCCAGGGGCCGGGTTCGAGTCCTGGTTAAGGCACATAAAGTGAAGCAAACATGTGCCAGGTCAGGGATTTGCTTGAGTTTTTATACTTTCTCTCCGAGACAGCCTAGTGTTCTCCGCTAAGGCTAAGATCGTGGGTGCACTACCCTAAGTCGCCTGGCTGGCCACATGTCTTAGGTTTATATTCCACCCCCCAGCCGAACCAGCGGTACATCTGGCAGCACATCCCCCCCATCCACCCACTTGACTAGGACAGCGATGATCACAAAGTTTGACGGAGTCCAAAGTAGAAATTTCAGACCAATCCCGCAAGATTTGGGTCCACATGCCAGTGGATTTGATCGAATAGAAAAAAATTAAAAGTCGTCCTTAGCTAGAGTCGGCACGCCAGCCTCCGCGGCTTTTCACGGGCGCAACAGGCCACATCGGAAGGATGGACTTCGAGTACCGATCACGGTGTACATTGGTAGAGAAAAACATGGATACGAATTGGCTCTTCACAGCCATCCCGTGCGAACTTTGAGAGTTTCGCTTGTTTCATAGTTGAGGGCGATATCATTACTTTAGAGCGAGATTATGAAATAAAATTCCTCACCTCTGTGGGTTCTTGTTAACAGGAAAAAAAAAAAAAAAAAAAAAAAAAAAAATTTAAGTAGCTTTTTCCTTCGAGGCAGAGTGGATAGCATGTTGCGACAACGTATTAGATCACCGTATGCAGTATGGTGGGCAGCTATACACAACGCATTTATTCAACAAGGATCGGAAGTCACGGTCGAGTGGGTCAAAGGACATGTCGGCAACAGAGGGAACGAAGAAGCGGACGAAGCAGCAAAACATGGACATTATGGCGAGCTATGGGATATCAACATAACGGAGCATAATGACATGTACTGCCATGCAAAGTTCAACGATGTACCAGCGGAAGATGACTTAAGGCAGATCCTTAAGTTACAGTCAACAACTCGTACACATCACACTTGGATCGCTCAGAACAGGACGCAGGGGCATGTTAAGGATTGGACAAAAATTGATTGGCGAGCTACTATGAACATTGTTCATGATAGCAACCTACCGAAAGGACTCTTCACCAGCCCAGCGGACTGCCAAAAGCGAGCGCACAGGGTCAAGAAACTCCATGGAATGTTGCCTACACAGTCATATATGAGACACTGGAGGCCAGACCTTTATGAAGACGGCAACTGCAGAGTGTGTGGGACAGAGGATGAAGACACATCGCACATCTGGAGATGTCCAAGGACGATGGAGACTCAGGCCGAGAAGTGGAAGGAGATAATCCAAAATGTGAATGTGATAGGGGAGAGGACATGAAGGAAAGAGTTGAAAGCAGTGCAGGAGCAAGCACAAAGGGCCAGAGAGAGAGGTGTAGACCCACCAAGGACAAAAGAGCCAACTTTTACTGCGGCAGAGGAGGACTACATTTGGGGGACTCTGGAGATGCATATCGATGGTGTGCGAGAAGTACGACGCCATGGTGATAGGAACGGCGATGATGAGGAAGAGAGAGAGCACACACCAGATTGGTCTGTGCAGGACATTTACCATGGACTTACGCCCAAGTCCATTGCTCAGAGTTGGAAAGTTGGCTTCAAGACAACAACAAGGATAGCTACATATATGGCAGGGCGCTTCGTCAAGGCCATAGAGGAATTCGGTCGTACAGAAATCCGGAACAAACGGTGTAAAGTTAATGTTGAATGGGAAAAGGCTCGTGGAATCACTGCTATGAGCAAACGCGCTAGAGGACGCAACTGTGTTGGGGAGCACAGACGTAGTAGCAATGATTTCCTTGTCCCTTCCCTCAGACAAAGACAGAAGCTGAATGTAAAAGAGATCTACAAGATCGCGGATGACCGAGTCCGGGACAGTTACCTTGGGAAAACCAAACTGGACGTGATGGAGCGGCTAAGTGGAATGAAGTTTTTGATGACTATGGATAGCGGATAATTTGTCGCGTTGCGCAACAGGCCACGTCGGAAAGGTGGACTTTGAGTACCAACCACGGCGGTCAGGGTTTATGAAATCATGGATACAGCGGCTCTTGTCGTTTGTGCAGTAATAGCTGTTTATTGACTATAGTTTCTGGAGCATTTTGTTCATAGAATGTAGAAAATAAATCCCATGACCCTGAGGGTCCTTGTTATCAAAAAAAAAAATTAAGTAGCTTTTTCCTTCACTGCAAAAACGGCATCTCTCTTCTTATTATCGATGCCCTTTTGCAGGTGAGTTTATCTTCATTATTCTCATTATGAATTCTCAGAAAATTAGCAGTTATTAAAGATCTCTCTTCTTATTATCGATGCCCTTTTGCAGCATCCTCAAAATCATTCAAAGCATTACTTAGGATCACTATCGTATCCCAAAACCACGAGGCTCTTGCCCAATTCTTCATTTTTTATCATTACCTACTAGTTTCCAGAGATCACTAGTAGATGCTCTACGACAGGGCATACTGGATAAATATCATATAAGTGCTTAAAATCTAATAAGTGACGTAATGGTAAGTATAACCAGGGTAAAGCTTTTAGAGAAGAAAAAAAAAAAAAAAAAAAAAATTGTCGGCTCCGGCGCGGCCCATAGTCCAATGGCTGAGTAGTATACTCGTCAGGGCACCCCCCTGTCTAGCCCAGGGGCCGGGTTCGAGTCCTGGTTAAGGCACATAAAGTGAAGCAAACATGTGCCAGGTCAGGGATCTGCTTGAGTTTTTATACTTTCTCTCCGAGACAGCCTAAGTCGCCTGGCTGGCCACACGTCTTAGGTATATATTCCACCCCCCAGCCGAACCAGCGGTACATCTGGCAGCACATCCCCCATCCACCCACTTGACTAGGACGGCGATGATCACAAAGTTTGACGGAGTCCAAAGTAGAAATTTCAGACCAATTCCGCAAGATTTGGGTCCACATGCCAGTGGATTTGATCGAATAGAAAAAATTAAAAGTCGTCCTTAGCTAGAGTCGGCACGCCAGCCTCCGCGGCTTTTCACGGGCGCAACAGGCCACATCGGAAGGATGGACTTCGAGTACCGATCACGGTGTACATTGGTAGAGAAAAACATGGATACGAATTGGCTCTTCACAACCATACCGTGCGAACTTTGAGAGTTTCGCTTGTTTCATAGTTGAGGGGGATATCATCAATTTAGAGCGAGATTATGAAATAAAATCCCTCGCCTCTGTGGGTTCTTGTTAACACGAAAAAAAAGAAAAAAAATCCGGCTCAATACGCCCAACCTAGCCAGGGACACAAATGGAGTTATCATTAGTGCCAATACCGAGGAGGAAATCCAACGCCAAAGGGAACAGTACAATATCCAGCCAGGTAATGTCATTTATACGGATGGATCTCTCAGAGTAAGTATGGCATTTGGTGTAGTAGTCCAGACACAAGAGGGTGATTTTTACACTGCGCTATCTGGTAGAGTAGCAGGCAACGCATCCTCGACAAAGGCAGAGCTAGCTGGTTTGTTGGCAGGAATACTTATCAGCCCACGAAACAGACCTATGACAATTCGACTTGATAACAGCGCAGTTGTGACTCAATTCCGAGCATTGGTCCGAGGCAGAGTGGATAGCACGTTGCGACAACGTATTAGATCACCGTATGCAGTATGGTGGGCAGCTATACACAACGCATTTATTCAACAAGGATCGGAAGTCACGGTCGAGTGGGTCAAAGGACATGCCGGCAACCGAGGGAACGAAGAAGCGGACGAAGCAGCAAAACATGGACATTATGGCGAGCTATGGGATATCAACATAACGGAGCATAATGACATGTACTGCCATGCAAAGTTCAACGATGTACCAGCGGAAGATGACTTAAGGCAGATCCTTAAGTTACAGTCAACAACTCGTACACATCACACGTGGATCGCTCAGAACAGGACGCAGGAGCATGTTAAGGATTGGACAAAAATTGATTAGCGAGCTACTATGAACATTGTTCATGATAGCAACCTACCGAAAGGACTCTTCACCAGCCCAGCGGACTGCCAAAAGCGAGCGCACAGGATCAAGAAACTGCATGGAATGCTGCCTACACAATCATATATGAGACACTGGAGGCCAGACCTTTATGAAGACGGCAACTGCAGAGTGTGTGGGACAGAGGATGAAGACACATCGCACATCTGGAGATGTCCAAGGACGATGGAGACTCAGGCCGAGAAGTGGAAGGAGATAATCCAAAATGTGAATGTGATAGGGGAGAGGACATGAAGGAAAGAGTTGAAAGCAGTGCAGGAGCAAGCACAAAGGGCCAGAGAGAGAGGTGTAGACCCACCAAGGACAAAAGAGCCAACTTTTACTGCGGCAGAGGAGGACTACATTTGGGGGACTCTGGAGATGCATATCGATGGTGTGCGAGAAGTACGACGCCATGGTGATAGGAACGGCGATGATGAGGAAGAGAGAGAGCACACACCAGATTGGTCTGTGCAGGACATTTACCATGGACTTACGCCCAAGTCCATTGCTCAGAGTTGGAAAGTTGGCTTCAAGACAACAACAAGGATAGCTACATATATGGCAGGGCGCTTCGTCAAGGCCATAGAGGAATTCGGTCGTACAGAAATCTGGAACAAACGGTGTAAAGTCACCGTTGAATGGGAAAAGGCTCGTGGAATCACTGCTATGAGCAAACGCGCCAGAGGATTCAACTGTGTTGGGGAGTACAGACGTAGTAGCAATGATTTCCTTGTCCCTTCCCTCAGACAAAGACAGAAGCTGAATGTAAAAGAGATCTACAAGATCGCGGATGACCGAGTCCGGGACAGTTACCTTGGGAAACCAAACTGGACGTGATGGAGCGGCTAAGTGGAATGAAGCTTTTGATGACTATGGATAGCGGATAATTTGTCGTGTTGCGCAACAGGCCACGTCGGAAAGGTGGACTTTGAGTACCAACCACGGCGGTCAGGGTTTATGGAATCATGGATACAGCGGCTCTTGTCGTTTGTGCAGTAATAGCCGTTTATTGACTATAGTTTCTGGAGTATTTTGTTCATAGAGTGTAGAGAATAAATCCCTGAGGGCCCTTGTTATCAAAAAATAAAAAAAAAATAAAAAAACGACGGCCAAACGGTAGACGAAACAGACATTAATCCAACCATCTACCCTGGCATTATAGTTCAAACATAATGTCGTCGCTGCTCAGAAATGCGCGATAGAGAAAGACCCTTAATGGCTAAAATAAAAAAAAAAAAAAAGGTAAAGCTTCCATACTCACCACTTGATTTAATAAACGAATGGGTTCTCTGTTCTGCACAGCGCGATCTATCGCTCGTAAAGTGATTCACAAGTTCGTTGGCTACCTTGAGCAGCAGGCTATGGAGTTGATTTGGAACCCACGCTTTAAGGAAACCATTACTAAGGAGAAGGATTGAGGTGTGAGACTGAGGCAGAAGCGTGCACCACACACTGGACCAAGAGGTGACTGAAGCAACGGATATAGCTTAATGACAGCAGAAGCCTTTTGTCCTTGCAATACGGCAATGGATACGCATCGCGACAGGCGCTGTCCAGGACCTACGTTAGACCCACCCGCCGCAGGCAAGGTTCTGTTGCAGAGCCTGCTAGGACAGCGGCGGTTGGCAACCATGAAAAGGATGGGGACGATTCCTATCCTGCAACGGTATGTCTTCGACGTTAAGCACGGTGATGAGCCGTGGCAATAGTCGCGCGGCGCCCGAAGGGCTTACCGAGGGTATATGACTAGACTTATGGCGATCGTAAAGCGATCCTCTTCGGAGGATGGGACATCAAGTACATTCTAGACTAGATATTTCATCAGCTTTATAGCGCTGTCGTTTATAGAGATAAAGTCTCCAGGGGACCGGGGAAATCTACTCAATGCTGATGTGGTTTATGAACGGGATGTTGTATCGTGGCAGTACGAGGATGCGGCCACGGCTGGCTATTGAATACCGCTTTATTTGTGACTCCAGTAATGGGGCAACCCTGGCCCTATCGAGCTTTCATACACCAATAGCTAATAAAACGTCATTTTTGAAGGCCTGCTATTTGGGTGTATTATGACCCCTGTTCAGCATGGTAAACACCGCGATTATTAACAGTTCGCAATCTCTATCGACATTCCTTGCTTCTCGGCAAATTTGAAGAGTTTTAAAGATCTTTATCAGAAGTTGTGATTTGCTACCGAAGCTTCTGTATGTTTCACTAATCCACTACGTTGCTAGGTTTTAGCTCTAAGCTGCATTTGTTGTGGAGAAAGGGCCACTCGATACCTTATTACATAGCGATGGGTGGAATCGCGTTTACAGTGCACGACCTAGCCTCTCGTAGTCCTGGATAAGTGGGTATTTTCATCTTTTGATGAAACCTAGGGCCAATAGAATATAAGACTACAACTTCTAACTCAAGCAAGGCATTCTTGAGTGCATTGTCAAATTGGACTCATTAGAACAGACCTAATATAGTTATTGTCATTTCCCTACAAAGTTCGTATATATCGTTTCATTTGGTCGCGATCCCCTATATTTTTTGAATACTCTCAAGTATATTGGCAGCCAATTAAATCGCTTGTTCCAAGTTCATCGGGCAGTGAGACGCCACTAAGACCAATTCAATCATCGTTTTTTAGATTAAAGTTATATGGGATCGCGACCAAATGAAATGGGCGATACAAGTAAATACAGGGCATTTGGCAAAAATCCTTATTGAGTATTTCAAAAGTAAATGCATTGAGCACCATAGTGGTAGCAAAGGCAGCCAGGTTTGCCTGCTTGGGTTTATAATATGAGTATGCTTCCTAGTTCAATTATCCTATATAAGTGAGCTATGTTTGCCCATTCTCCCATTCTACCATGAGCTCATGTCTCGTTTTGCATGACGACTAGATTTTCATGATTGAGTATTTGGCATACTGCTCCACTTGTGTCAAATGACGCACAACCTAAATTGTGCGAATCAAACGTTCTGACTCTGTTCCTCAAAGTCTCAGTCAGTACATGTGCAAACGCTCTGTTCTTTATTTGTAGATCCGTAGACTGCAATTTATTGCCCGATCTGTCAAGCTCAGCGAGTCAACTAGTTTACTACACATGTTTTCTCGTATAAAAGAAGACACATTCACGCTCTTTTTTTCATCACATTTTACCACACTACAAAAAGTTCCTCAGGTCTCCACCACCCATCCCACACCATGAAGCTCTCAATCATCGCTGCTCTTTCCGTGGCCGCTGCCGCCTTGGTTATGTCAAAAGGTAAGATCTTTACGTCTGTCTACGTGCATGTTCATGTTTGTGCCTAAATGTGTTGTATTTGTACACTACCCAAATATGCTAAACGCTCGATTTATTACCACTTTCCCTCTGTCTGTCATCTGTCCTCCTCAACGTTACCATCTTTATTTGATCTTTAGCTGCTCCAATCGTGGCTAAGGCGAGCGATGTCTCTCCTGTTGAAGCCAAATGCAGCGGCTTTCACTGCCCCCGTTCAAATACTTCTCAGAAATATGCTTCCAGCCAAGAGAAGGACACCCCTGTTGAAGCCAAGTCTCTTAAGCGTCCTTGCGGCTTTCTCTGTAGTAAGTCATAGAGGCGTGCCGCAAAGGGTTAGATTGTGAGACGCGTTATATCTTTTCTAGAATACAGGCAGTATTTAGACAAATACAAATTACAGGATGATCATGATTGGATGAGTTACAAAAAAGCCAAAGCATTTTAAAACTATTTTTAATAAATAAACTTAGTACAACTGCTAATTCTCAACTGACGCTGTGAATGGTTAGAACCTATGATCATAAGCTTTCCAATATTATAGTTATGCACTTCAATAATGATACAAAAGGTTTATGTCAGAGTTGAGGCACAATCTCTTATCTTGATCATCAGTTAATATTTTGCTAAATATAATAATAGCGAAGACGCCTTTGAATATGTCTTTATTGCCCTGGATTATTTGAACGGACGGTATATCCATATGGCTCAGTAAGGGCAAGCAGAATGTGTCTAGCCCGATTATTTGAGAGAAAGAGTAGGAATGCTCATACTATTCATCATTGGCACTGTTTTAAAGTGTGTGTATTCATTAGGTTATACTAGACAAGGGCATCGAATTATGTATACCAGTCCAGAAAATGTGGCCTTGACATGTTTGCGGGGAATATATTATCATAAAAGTTTTTAATATTTTTGGCTGATATATGTATCCCGGAGCCCTTTTCTTTTGAATTCATGGCAGGAAGCACGCAGCATTCATGTGCAAATTTACAGAACGCATTATACATATTTCATCCCGCATACACTTTACTTTCTCTTTCCTTTCCTTCTTTACCTCCGGTCACACCTCTACTTCTTGCTGGGCCATACGTCTTCTACTCTTATTCCCTCGCTGAGAAACTCTTTTCTTACGCTTCTCATCTCTCAGATCTGCGCATACCTCTCTGCTTTCTTTTCCAATACTTTAACGATTTAGGATATTTTGGCAATCGCTGCTTCTCTCATCCGTTGCCCTTGCTTGTCTTGATTTTTTTTTACTATTTGCCCCAGTAGCCAATGATGCAGTACCCACTAGCTCTTCAGCACTACTCTTCTCCCCTTTCGCCTGAACCCGACACTCCTATTCCTATTCCTCCTTCAGAGAATGAACCCAAAGTTACAAAAATCATCAACTGCCGCATTCTAAGGGACCATAAGATTGTAGAGAAAGATGCTATTTGGATCCAAAGCGGCAAGATCATCGACCCACACAAGTTCTTTTGGTACCAAAAGCGGCTTCCTGACGTAGTCCTTGATGCAGAGGGCCTCATTATCGCCCCAGGTTTCATTGAAGCCCAAATCAACGGTAATAAAAAAAAGGAAATAACAAGACTTATTTAATGCACATCCATTTCATCCACACCTGGCCGCTTGCTTTTTTTAGTAACAATTATATATGTGAAATAGTCCAATAAGCACGTGTTGGGCGCTGTATCTGGCAGCACTTTTTGATTTTGCGCTATAAGTACAGCACGGTGCGTTCCCTCTTCGCATAACGATGCTTGTCATTGGCCATGCTCTTCAGCATGATGCCGGTAGTAAACTTCGTCTAGTCCTCCTATTTACTTGTCTTGGCTCTTTCTCACTGTACCCTTGTATAATTCAATCAATTCAATGCTCCTGTCCTCACACACTTCTCATAGAACAAACAAACACACAATACCTAGTAACACTTAGTCGCCTCGACGGAATGGATTTTCTTTCCTCTCCTTGCCGTACAATCTTCTTTTTTTTTTGTTCTTATTAATTTTTAATAACAAGTGGTCGTCGCTGCAATCTTTGTCCTCTCCCCTCTCTCTACGCCTTCTGCGAATGTTTGGTGAACAGGATAGGCTCTTTCCCGAATTGAATGTTTATTTATCCAAGCATATTCCGCATTGCAGATATATAACATATACTATTCCCCAGATGTATTCTCTTCTCTCTGTTATTGTCCTTCCCCTGACTATTAGCGCCTTTTTTGACTTTTTTACTTTTATCTTAATTTTTATCAAGATTTTGTTGCATCGTTGTGTTCAGTTTGTATTGTTTGTGTCTGTTTGTTTGTTTATTATTTATTATGAGCACATTAGTAAGGTGCAATTCATTTTATTGCATCTGTAATGTTGTGTCCTCTTAATTCTGCATTATCTCGCCATGCAATGCTCATGTGTTATTTCACAGATGCACAAAGCCCTATAAACCACAAAGCATTCCTACAGTTATCGCACGTACTATGTTATATCTATATTGCTTTACTATTAAGCTTTGAATATCAACTAATGTAAAATCTGTCCACTCTCTATTCATTTGCATTAATGCAGGGGCGTTCGGAGTCGACTTTTCGGTGCCTATGGACCATGACATTTATGAAAAGGGTCTGCTGAAGGTCAATCGGGGCTTACTCAAGTACGGCACAACCTCTTACTGCCCTACCATCGTCTCCTCCAGCTCCTCGGTTTATCACAGGGTAAGCAAATAAATAACTTTGATCTTTGTTGACAGGTCGGATATTGTTTGTGATCATTCTATGCATCAATCAATAATTCGTCCTACTCACCCCCACATCCAACTTAACAAGTCTACGTGCAGTCCTTTCATATACACTCACACAGATATTTCTTGAATATGGACTATACCTTATAGGTTCTTCCACATCTCAAGCTCCGAGCTGGTTCAGCTGAGACTGGTGCCACGATCCTCGGCGCTCACGTTGAGGGACCCTTTATCAACAAGGCACGCATTGGGGCCCATGAGCTTAAAGTCCTTCAAGCGTCTGCGAATGACGGCTACAAAAACTTTAAGGAAGTTTATGGATTAGAAGGAGAGACACCTGAAGCCCAAAGAAAGCTGAGTGATAAGGACTTGAACTGCATCAAAATCATCACCTGCGCTCCAGAACTCGAAGGTGTCATGGATACTATCCCTGACCTTGTGAAGGCTGGTATCACTGTCTCCGTCGGTAAAGCCATATGATACGCTGCATGAACGGGTCTTACATTTTAATATGAATAATCCTAACACAAGTTTAACAATAATAATTATATTATTATTGCTTTAGGTCATTCCATGGCAAACATTTCGCAGGCCGAGCGAGCCGTAGAGAATGGTGCGACTTTTATTACGCACTTATTCAATGCTATGTCCCAGTTCCATCATCGTGATCCTGGTGTTATTGGATTGTTGGGTTCTCGATTAGACCTGCCACGCCCATACTATGGTCTTATTTGCGATGGCATCCATGTTCACCCAAACTCTGTCAAGATTGCGTATGACTCACACCCTAAGGGCGCCATATTGATCACAGATGCCATGTCTGCCATGGGCCTCCCACTTGGCAACTACCAGCTTGGGAACATGAGTGTCACAAAAGAAGATGATCGCGTGTATATTGAAGGTACCGAAACGCTCGCTGGAAGGTATGTGTTTGAGTTATAGTTTGCATCAGGCTGTTAAAAGGAAAGAGAAATAGAAGAGATGAATGGAAGGATGAATGGGAACGCGTGGCAGTGTGTAACCAAGAAAAGGGCATGGAGCAGAATGAAAGGAAGTGCAGGGAGTATATATATACTGGGCGAGATGTTTATACCTCGTTTTGATCTTTCGTTCAAAACTATTTTTTTCCTTACACATGGCGGCTATCACAGAGCGTCAGATGGTATCTACACCCATCACCTCACTCATGCCCGCAAACATAATGAGGAGCGAAATGACCATCGACTTAAGCATCTTGGTGACAAAAGTGCTGAGGACTTGAAGCTGGATTTAGATCGAAAATCTGCTATTGAGGCAGCTGCAACCAGAGTTGTGAGCCCCATATCTCCATCGGATGAAGGCTGTATCGAAGTACACGATGATGGCTTTCTCCCTACGCCCCCGGGCTCGACGCCACTGTCTCCGCTCAAGATGACTCCAGGCTCTTCCAGTGATATTCACCAGCTCCCACCCTCTGAGTTCTTTTACTCTTCTCTCAGCACCCAGACTACGGCTCACGGATGGGAAACTTCTACGACTCACTATACCCATTACCATGAATATGACGAGCATGACGTTTATGAGCACTGCGAGGAACATGAAGGTTCAGAACACAGCCTAAGAATCATCACACTTCACCTTACGGACGAAGATGATGACGATCTCGATGGGGTCTCCATGGTCGACAGCACTGGGACCCGAGAGACATTCACGCATGATGAGAAAGGGCCCGAGCTAGAGCAGTTAGAAAACCAAAAGCATGACCCTAAGGACCAAAATCAAGATAGGGGTCATCTTCATTACTACGACTATCAAGCTTCCGAAGCAGCAGGTCATCAGCTTGGCAGTAAAGATGTTCAACGGGAAATGAGCGACTGCGGATGTCATCCTCCTAACGGCAATAAGGATAGGAATGAGAACCAAACCCAGATGGATGTCATCAAAGCATGTACTGATCTTAATGCCGACGGCGATCTCTGTTGCCCTTCTTCTAGTGTGATCACTCTGGATGCATGCGTTCGCAATTTTATCAAATTTACCCATTGCTCGTTGGTCGAGGCTCTCGAGGCCGTAACGCTCCATCCCGCAACCCTACTAGGCATTCAAGACACCAAAGGTGTAATCAAGCCTGGCGCGGACGCTGACTTGGTCTTCTTGTCAGACGACTTATATGTAAAGCGAGTTTTTGTTGCTGGCGAGGAAGTCGACCTGAAATCGATAGATGTTGAGGCTGTAGAGAAATTTTGAGGCTTTGTCTAATGGTTTATCTTCAATTTTCATGATTCTTTTTCCCCTTTCCAACACGGTGTGCCTTCTGTGTTTGCTTCAAAACACTTTTATGTGTAAAAAAGTTAAATTGAATAAATACTTTCACTTTTATTATAATTTATTATTTATACTGATTGATCGCGCTTATCATACTGGTGTCGAATTCAACACTCAAGATGCTATTGCAAACTAAGAATGCTTTATCCTACATGTATAAAAAGAGGGAGAGAAGAAAGACTTATACTACTAGTATATCAGTTAATGATCGTCAAAGAACTAGGTTGCATGATATGTGCCAACTAGGCTGAATTTTCCTGAAATCAAATCTGCATACATCACGTACTATTCACAATGAAGAGTTGCTTATTCTATGCATCTTAGCCATCTCATGTTTAATGGGGCGTTGGTCCTTGCATTTTTTTTTTTTTTTTTTTTTTTTTTCCTGTTAACAAGAACCCACAGAGGTGTTAGTCCTTGCATTTGTCTCGACAAGAGAAAATTCTTTTTCCGTTTTATCATGAAATCTTGTGCAACAAAACGTGCCTGTGCCACAATCGAGATATCATATAAAAATAAAGTGTTTTTGTGCATAGTCCTGATTATTACGTGACCTGTTTATTTGTGAATATATGAAGAGCGTACCGAACATTTGCTTAATATATGTCTAATGTCCTTACTGAATAGGGGCGTTTTAAGGGGATAACGATCGAAACTTTTTTTTGTTTTTGACATTTTACTACGTTTCCGTTGGTTTGAGTGGGTGAGAGAGATCAAAGTTCCGATAAGATCAAACAACGGAAGGCGTGTGGCAGAGCCTTGCAGCTCTCAAAACCTTCTTACTGTGGGCAATTTAGATTTATTTGTTCAATCAATATTCAGTTGCAAGTTGAATTCTGTTATGCGTCTGATTGTCATCAAAGTGCCAACGTGTGTAACAAGGAGCATGAATCTTTCTTTTGAAGATTACTGAACACCTTTTGTAAGGTGTAATAGCTCCTCCTTCCATCCAAGGCACAATCGTTGTGCTCTTTGCTTCTAGAATTATATACATGTACTATATACTGTTCATGAGTCCCTCTTTTCTCTGCTGTAAAGTAACACAAATGGTATCAAGAATTGTTGCTGTAGAATGGATGGATACATTTGTAATATATATATCACTATTAATTTTTTTTCTCTTTTTTTTTTTTGTGTCTATGTTTTTTTTTCTTTTCTCTCTCTTTTTTCTTTTCTTTTTTTTCTCTTGTATGCTTACTAATTTATTTTGAGTTTGCATCCTGGTAAAGAGATTGACGGCTATCTCACAAAAGGAATGTTTCTTGGTATATAAAAGAAAAAGTTTCTCCATGATGATGACCTGTACGACCAATGTGAGAGGTCATGAGGAAAAGATATGAAAATAATGTTTGTGGGTTCATCCAAGTTGAAAAACGACTTGTAATTCAGAATGAAGGAAATGAATAGCATTCCTTCTATCTCTTTTATGATAATGTTGGCAATGGTCGTCCATGGTCATCTGATCAAGTTACAAGGTTGATTTTTTGCAACAAATACAAAAAGGCTCGCGAAAACCCACTGTAAATACACATGTAGATCCTCTGAGTAAAAAAGCAGGACATCATGTACATGTACTGTGGTATAGACATAATTATTAAATCTTCCGTTATCAGTTCAGTAATCTGTGCATTGTTTACATAAAGTATTTCCTCTCATTTTATTTGTGCCTTGTGGGGCATTATCTGTATGGGAGACATGAATACGCAGCTCACGCGTGGAGACCAATTGAATCGTGGAATTTTAAATAAGAAGTGTTTCTACTGCCCTGTCACAGTAAAAACAGTGCATATTTATTGGACAACTTTCCCCCGTTTCTCTCCTTTTCTTCTTCCATCATCTCCATTCTCACTCCTCATTCCATCCTCCCTTTTCCTTTAGTCCTCTACTCTTTACCTCATTCTCTCTCTTTTTTTATCTTGTATTCCTTCATTCTTCTTTCATTCACCCATTCTTTTATTAGCCATGACTGCCACCTTTTTCCAAGACATCGTCCAACAGTTCGTTCTCTCTAAGGAGCAGGTCCAGAATATCATCAATGGTTTGACTGAGGAGCTTGTCGAGGGTCTTTCCACCAACGACCCCAAGAACATCACCCAGCAGCCTTCTTTCATCACCCGTCTTCCTACTGGTAAGGAGACTGGCCTCTATCTTGCTATCGACATGGGCGGCACGAACCTGCGTACTGCTGCAGTTCACTTGCTCGGCGACGGACAGGTTGGTGTCACCATGGAGAAACACGAAATCACCCAGGAACTCAAGACTGGAACTGGTGAAGCGATGTTTGACTGGATTGCTGATTGCACTGCTGCACTCTTGAAGACCGTTGCCCTTGATATGGGCAACGCTGAACTTCAGATGGGCGTCACTTTCTCCTTTGCTATCCAGTAAGTCCTTTTGCTTTAATTTCTGTTTTTGTTTTCCCTTATTTTGTTTTGTTTCAAAGGAAGGAAACAAATTCTAATCGATTCTTTTTTTTCCATTGCTAAAAAAAATTAAACAAAATTAAATAGGCAAACTGCCATTAATCGCGGCAAAGTTTTGGCCATGGGCAAAGGCTTCAACCTTTCAGACGTGATGGGAAAGGACCTTAAGGATCTTCTTGAGGATGGATTTACCCGCAAGGGTCTTAATGTCAAAGTTTCGGCTATCATCAATGACACTGTTGGAACCCTTGTCTCCCATGCCTATGTCTCCCCCTCGACCAAGATCGGCGTTATCCTCGCCACTGGTACCAACGCTGCCTACATTGAGCGTGCCTCAGAAGTGTCCAAGTATAACGGTCCTCCCTGTGACCAGATGATTTTGAACACCGAGTGGGATGCCATGGGTAAAGCCTCATACCTCCCCCAGACCAAGTATGATAAGCAGATCGATGCTGTGTCCCTTGTCCCTGGATTCCAGGAGTTTGAGAAGATGATTTCTGGCCTCTACTTGGGAGAACTCGTCCGTTTGGCCCTTGTTGATCTCATTGAACAGAATGCCATCTTTGAATTCTTGGGTGGCAAGGTCCCTGAAAGCCTTAGCCACCGTCTTGCCTTCAAGACCTTGTTCATGTCGACCATTGAGTCCGACCATACTCCTGACCATACCAGTGTTGATAAAGTCTTTAAGACCAGCTTCGGTATTGAAGGCTTGACCAGCCAGGACCGCACACGTGTCTATGAGTTGGTTCATGCTGTTGGAAAGCGCTCTGCTTTGATGACTGCTGCTGCCTGTGTTGCCCTTCTATACAAGGCTAACGGTGCCTCTGTCCAGCTGGATGACCCTAACGAAATTACCACGATTGGCATTGATGGATCTGTTTTTGAGAAATACCCTCATTTCTCTCATAGTATGATGGAATCTATGACTGAGATCCTGGGTCAAGAGCGCGCTTCTCGTATTCGCCTCGAGCTTGCTCGCGACGGTGGATGCATTGGTGCTGCATTGGTGGCCATGGTTGCCCATAATGGTGGTGCTGTTTAAAAAAAAAAGAAAAAAAAAAAAAAAGAAAAAGGCCAGCGGTATATAATGAATTCAATAACCTTTGTCTATTTATTTCAACCTCCATTTATCCTTCCATTCTCCCGTAAACCTGTACCATAATTGTCTTCTCAATACAAAATAAAAAAGTAAAAAAAATAGACAGTGTACAGACTGGAAAATAAGCACTACGCTGCTAATACACTAAGAGATTTTCCGCAATAAGATCGATAATAGTGTTCTCCTCAGATCTAGTTGATATATTTATGCAGCAAAGTCATTCAAAATGGTCGTTGCTTTTAGGATCACTGTAAACTGTGTTCGAAGTATTGTTGTGTTTAGACATTACGTCCATCCGATATCCCGCATAGCAGACTATCTTCAAAAGGGGCAAATAGATTTTAATGTAGACTATCTTCAGGATCTCTCCATAGCATTTGACGACGTTTAATCGTATTTGCCACTTAGTCGATCATCTCTAAATATATCTTTTACCCTCAATTTATGTTCAGGACATTATTAGCGTGGGAATATTTAATATGCGCGGGTCAATCTGCCATTTGCTTTTCTACGCGCTTCGCTCTCTATCACAATCATACTTTTCAATCTTTTATATTACACACATCGTTTTACCATCTCCCTCAGTCCTCTCTCTGTCACTTATCTGCTAATTTCTTTTTCACGTTCGCCCTCAACTAATTATCAAGGTAACGTGTTCTCAAGTAACCACGAAGTTCGATTGGTTTTGCATTCACATCGAGCCATTGCTATCATGCCCAACCTATATTTCTGCAGGACCGAAATAAGATCGTTGGTTTGCAGGATGTACGTGAAGAAAGGTTAGACAAGGTCGAGAGTCGGCTTTCCCAGAGAACTCCCTATTATTTCTCTGATGAGACTCTTATCTCCTATTTATGTCCATGTGAGTAGCCTCCTAAGTAATTGTGTAAGGTATAGCGGTCTACAAAATTCAAAGCTATCCACTCATTTCCTACAGCGTGGACGTGTTCGGCACTGCTGGCCTGGGAGTATCGCAATATTAAGTATTGACCTTTATGATATTTGAATCCAACGTGGCTAATAGAGACTTGGAGCTGACACCGCCACAGCTTCTCGCATGAGGTTAGCCGATGGGCAGTGTCAATTTACATCTTCTATGTATCATTGGATTGAGTTGTGTTTTCACCGTGTACCACTTATACATGCAGCTATACTAAGAGGCGTTATCAGCAACAGAATATGAGATCCCGAGAAGGCAAACTGAGTTTTACCAAGAGCTTCATAGATATGGAAGTTAAAACTGAAAACTACACTTATAATGGTAAAATAATACATATCGGCATAATACTATAACCTCGGCATTGGTGGCGAAATCGTATATATATATCTCCTCAAACACAGAAGCAAGGAGTTGCAAATCAAAAAATGGACCATATTTAAATCATGAGGATTTCAACATGGGGCAAAGTCTCAGAAGATTTTTTTTTTTTTTTTTTTTTTTTTTTTTGATAACAAGGACCCACGAGGTCATGTAGGATTTATTTAGATGTTAGCTCTATAAATGGGTTGCCCCATTACTGGGGTCGCAAATAAAGCGGTATCCAATAATCGGCCGAAGCCGCATCGTCATACTGCCACAGTACTACATCCTGTTCATAAACCACGTCAGCATTGAGTAGACTTCCTTGGTCCCAGAGGACCTGTGGCACGGCTCTACTCCCTACTTGGCCTGTTGTGCGCGAAGGTCATCCTTTAGCCGCTGTCCTCAATCATCAAAAATTTACAGCTTTCCAGGCGCTCCATAATCGCCAATTCCACCTGCTGCCGGTAGCTTGCCGCCACTCGCCGGTCTGCCTCAGTCCTGATCGCCTTCACATCTGCTGTTCGTCGTTGTCCCTGGTGAGAGCCAAAGAATTCACCTCTGCTACGTCTGTGCCTCCCAACACAGTTGCGTCCCGGCTAGACAGGGGGGTGCCCTGACGAGTATACTACTCAGCCATTGGGTTATATGGCTCAATTCCACGCCACGATCTGCTGCGCCCATATGCCTCACAAGCCAAGGTAACTAGTTTATACCACGTGATTGTACATTTATATACTTATCAATGTCTAGAGTACTCACCAACCATCAAGAAGCCCGGCTAACTCAATCGGTAGAGTGTCAGACTTTTAATCTGAAAGTTGCGGGTTCGACCCCCGCGTTGGGCGATACTTTTTGCAAAGTCATGGAATTCTCATCCTTATTTTGTTGCAGTCTACTTCCCTCGTCCACATTTTGAGGCTGCCTTTTTGTTACTAATATCTTCTGAGACTTTGCCTACCGCTTTATTTGCGACCCCAGTAATGGGGCAACCCATTTATAGAGCTAACATCTAAATAGATCCTACATGACCTCGTGGGTCCTTGTTATCAAAAAAAAAAAAAAAAAAAAAAAATTATACTTTCTCTCTGAGACAGCTTAGTGTTCTCCGCTAAGGCTAAGATCGTGGGTGCACTACCCTAAGTCGCCTGGCTGGCCACACGTCTTAGGTATATATTCCACCCCCCAGCCGAACCAGCGGTACATCTGGCAGCACATCCCCCATCCACCCACTTGACTAGGACGGCGATGATCACAAAGTTTGACGGAGTCCAAAGTAGAAATTTCAGACCAATTCCGCAAGATTTGGGTCCACATGCCAGTGGATTTGATCGAATAGAAAAAATTAAAAGTCGTCCTTAGCTAGAGTCGGCACGCCAGCCTCCGCGGCTTTTCACGGGCGCAACAGGCCACATCGGAAGGATGGACTTCGAGTACCGATCACGGTGTACATTGGTAGAGAAAAACATGGATACGAATTGGCTCTTCACAACCATACCGTGCGAACTTTGAGAGTTTCGCTTGTTTCATAGTTGAGGGGGATATCATCAATTTAGAGCGAGATTATGAAATAAAATCCCTCGCCTCTGTGGGTTCTTGTTAACACGAAAAAAAAGAAAAAAGGCGTGGAATGGAGCCATATGCATCGCAAGAGGTACGAAAGGGGCCGAGTCCAGCAGGAAGCAGCCCGTAGGGAAGCTCGCAGGGAAGTCCATGAGAGAGTACACCAAGAACAAAGACGACGAGAAGCAGCCAAACGTTCAAGAAGAAGGACACAGCTGCGCACCAGCATACGAGGATGAAGTGAGCTCAACGGAGAGGCCCTCGACAGACGGTTACGTAGGATGGCACAAGAGGATTTGGACTCTGTTCCGACAGCGAGTAATAAAGCACCTCAAGCCAACGTTAGCCTAGGACTAGCAGACCACACCGGAGTCGTGGTACCACAAGATGCCATGGAAAGAATTCTAAGGCAAAGAGAACGGTTAGTAGGAAGGGAGAGAATCTCTTTATTCTCTGATGGATCGTTAGAGAATGCAGGAAAGGGCTTAGCGCGGATGGCCTTTGGAGTTGTTGCACAGGAGAATGTGGACAAATACACAGCAGTAATAATTGGGAAAGCTGATGGTTATGCCTCATCCACCAAGGCAGAACTGGCAGGTCTATTCGCAGCAATACTTATTAGTCCAAGGAATGTACCAACAACAGTCTATGTAGACAATATGGCAGTAGTTACGCAGTTCAAAACCCTAGTGAGTGGAAGAGAGGGATGCATGGAACGACAACGGCTTCACTCAACCTATGCTATATGGTGGGCAGCAGTTTATAATTCAATCGTTCGACAGGGCCGAAAAGTCACCGTAGTCTAGATTAAGGAACATGCAGGCAACAAAGGCAATGAAAAGGCTGATCAGGCAGCCAAGGAGGGACACTTTAGTGAACTGTGGAAATTGAAGGAACAGGAATACAATGACTTGAGATGTCACGCTTTCTTCAATGGAGACGTAATAGAGGACGACCTTTCGCCGACTCCTGAAACTACGATCTGCTGTCAGGACGAATGCGACCTGGAGTGTGCAGAACAGGACCAGCGCTACATCACAGATTGGAAAGAGATTGATTGGAAAGCGACTCTGCACATTATCCACGACGGTAACACCCCTATCACAGATGACAAGCAGTTGGAAGGGTGGACAAGAGGATTGAGAATATCAATTGCGACGGACAAAGGGCTCTAACGAAGGAGAGAAAACTTTGGGAGGACAAGTTGCGTCGAGCACAGGCATTAGGACAGAAACAGATTGGCAAGGGACCAATGTTCATGCCAGCAAGCGAAGAGGTGATGGAAAATAATAACTGGAAGTTGAAAGATAAGTGAGAATTGAATGTGGATCGCAGCACCACATTATCCAAGTATTTATTCATTCATTCCCTATATATAAAATTGAGATCCTATTTATGTGGGCTGGAGGGCTGCAGTGTTAGGAATGTAAAAAATGTTATCCTTTTGTACGTCTACATTTGTACGTGTGATCAGATACGAAATATGCAACAGGTGAAATGGGCGTTATTGGAGGGCATGTACATTGGAGCTGCTGCAAATTGACAGGCGGGCGGATTATATTACGTCGATGAAGAGGATGAAGATGGCGACGGCGAGAGAGCCATCAGGACAGACCAAGACCTTTATCATGGATTGGTGCCGAAAGACATGGTCAAGAATTGGAAAGATACTTTCAAGACAACCGCATCCATTGCAAAATATGCGGTTTGCAGATTTATCAAGCTATCGAGGAAATCGGAAGGACTGAGATTGGAACAGACGCTGTAAAGTCACTGTTGACTGGGAAAGAACTAAAGGCATCACCTCTATGAGCAAACGCGCCAGGGGACGCACCTGTGTTGGGCAGCACAGACGTAGCAGAGGTGATTTCTTAGGATCTACTTTAAGACAACGACGAGCAGCTGACGTGAAAGCGATCAGGACGGAAGCTGACCAAAGAGTAGCAGGGAGCTGTCGGCAACAATTAGAACTAACAATAATGGAACGGCTGGGAGGGTGTCGTTTTTTGATGACTGAGAACTGCGGCTAGAAGATGACTTTCGCGCACAACAGACCAAGTAAGGAGCAGGGCTCGTCATAGGTTCCGTAGGGACCAAGAGTTACCACTCATGCTGACGTGGTTTGTGAATAGGATGTTGTACAGTGACAGTTTAACGATGCGCTTAAGACCGATTGTTGGAAAACGCTTTATTTGCGCCTCTAGTAATAGGGCAACCTATTTATAGAGTCTATTTCTAATAAGCCCTCACGACATCGTGGGTCCCAGTTATCAAAAAAAAAAAAAAAAAAAAAAAAAAAAGTAGGATGGAGCCATATGCATGCGCCAAGAGGTGACTTGAGCAACGGATATGGATCTATGGCAGCAGAGGGCTTTTGTCCTTGTAGTTTGGAAATGGTTGTGCATCGCGGCAAGCGCTGTCCAGGACCTGTGTTAGACCCACCCACCACAGACAAGGTTTTGTTACAAAGCTTATTAGGACAGCGGCAGTTGACAATCCTGGAATAGGTGGAAGCGATCTCTTCCCTGTAACAGCGTGTTTTTGACTAAACGTAATGGTGAGCTGTGGCAGCTGTGGCGCAGCACCCGGAGGACTTACCGAGGGAACGTGATTAGATTTATGGCGACTGTAAAGCGGTATATTTTGGTGGATGGAGCATCAAGTATACTTTCGATTAGATAGCTCTTCACTTTTACAGTGATGTTCGACTAAGGCGACATATTTTCATAAAAACCTGTGTTTTGTGGAGTCTAATCGGATACCTTTGATGGCGAGCATAACTCTCTAGTAGCAGCCATCCTTGAAGGCAACACTTTTTATACTGTGAATTCAAGCTTGATCAAAAGGCAGATCACCAGCAAGGCAGGTTGCTCATAGTTCAATAAACTGCGGCTTCTACAGCTTAAAAGGCCGCCTGGGTAAACTTACATTCATTGGAGTTGATTAGTAGCCACGCTGGAATGGTAAAGTGAAAGCCAGTGTCGATATTCTCAATTGCCCGATCTCTGAAACGTTGTACTTAAAATATTTCATGTAGATAGTATAAGCCAATGCCGCGAAAACAAGAAAGGATAAGAAAGACAGCGGGTTTTCTTCTTTATTGTACTGTTTCCTTTGTGTATGTGCGAAGATGTATTGGCGAACGAATCAAGGATGCAAGATATATTGTGGGTTGATGTCGGTTTCACACCGTGGCAATGGTTCGTCCACAATTTGCTCCGTTAATGCGAGCGCAACTGATTAAATCAAACAAATTAAGTAGGTTTAAAGACTAGGATCGAAGCAAACAAAGCAAAACAAAGTAAAGAGAAACACTGGAGACATGACACTCTACCTGTTGCTACTGGAGGACGACCGATTGACTTGTTATAGGTATTAGTCTTAACTAGATATTTATCATAATATCTGTATGAAGGGAGACAAGTAGCGTACTGATTAATATCTGTCAGTATTTTTATTTTATTTTAAAATAATTAGAAATGTTCCTACCCTCGGCCATGACCTAACCGCGTCCCTGTCCGATCAAATGCTAATCCAGGCATAATAATCAAGTCCAAGCTATGGGATGTATCCAGAGCTGAATAAGAATACGAGGTTGATAGGAATATCGTAAATATAATGGAAAAAAGTCAATACACGTCTTCAATCTGATAGCTTCTACAAGGAACAATATGATGGTTCTTGTCATTTACCATTTTCTCTGATTTCATCCATCCTTGGCTCTGGGATATTCCAGTTGTTTTTAGGCAGAGATACAAAATCCTCCCAGGACTCAACCTTGACCATATCCATGTCCTCACCCTTACATCTGGGGACATAGCAAGTTTTACCTTTTTATTTTGTCGCGATAAATATAAAAAAAAAGTTAAGAGCAAAAAAAAAAAGTTCGTGTCAAGGCTCGGATCTTTTCTTTGTTGTTATTGGTTAGGTATGCGCTAGGTTAAAAAAAGGCATTTCACTCACTCTGGTCCAGGAGTGTTCGGATAATATCCAGAGTAGAGATTTCACCATGCATGCTGATGTACACGCTAACATTCTGGCTATCCTTAAATATGGACATATTGATCAGCTTTTCTGTCACAATCGCAGCTAGGTTATCGGCGAATAAAGATAAACGTGCGAAACAAAGTGTACATCTTTTAGTAAAACAATATCAAATATTGATGAATGTCATGGAAGATGCCGGTTGCTTGAGTGACAGTATAGGCATGTGTTACTATGAAAAGCATCTTACACTGACGTCTGATCTCTTCTGACGAAAGAAGAGCGAGCCTCTGCCGCATGTCCTTACGGATGTTATTCTTTAATGTGCGCAATGCCGGATTCATCTTGAATGAAAAGTAGAGACAAGCAGGCAGTACCGTAATGGAGGACAATATATTTTACTGAGTACAGAACATCTTGGCCCGTGTGACGTCTCTCTAGGATATGTTTTATAATAATTGAGAAGTGAACCGAGAAGGAAACGAGGGCCAGAGCTGCATAGTTACTCAAACACGATCTATTATCAATGTAGCTGGGATTCATTCCTCTTATTATTTAATTTAGATTAATGTTTATCTGGACATGTTTCCTTGACGACGTTCTAGGTCAGGTTTGAGGTGATTGTTCTGAAATATTAGACCACAAGTGTATAATATATATATATATACACTTGCCTTCTCTTTCAGGAAGAGGAAGAAAGAGATCGCCCGAGAGAAGCCCAACAGGGTCCTCCTTCCCCAGGTCGGGTTGGGAGCCATACTTGTATTTTTAGCGCGCTCTTGTTCGCAAACCATTAATTTGCTAGGCTATGTGAATGTATATACACTTTTGGTAAAAGGTTGTGGTGGAGCCAAAAAAAAAAGCCCAAGAAAAGGAAAAACAAAGACAGCTCTGTCGCATATTTGTGTTTTGTCAAATAAATAAACACATTCCAACTGCAAGATCTCATTTTTGCTATTTATTATTATTCTATTTGAGTACATGTAGCTATTATTATAAATACAATTACGAGGAAAGTGTAGTGTGCATTGTCAAACGTGGGGGACCATGCACACAAAGTGGTCGCTCTTAATGTTCAATATCTCTTTAAAAGCCGTTCCGTTTCTTCTTTCAAATCTGTATACAGTTTATCAAGCTATCCGAAAATCTCCCCGGTTCTTCTCAAGTTCATATCGAATCTCACTTTAGTCCCAGCTGACTGACTCCAGTAAGACTCCAGGCACAACGTGGGCCTTGATACGTCTATCGTTGTTTCAATCCTTTTCTCAGAATTGTCACCTCAAATTGGATTCGGTTAAATAAAAAAAAGACCCATCGCTCTTTTTATTTTATTTATCTATTTAAATGGCATGCATTGCTGTGTCAATCAAGGCTACGAGCTTGAGTTCAGTGGCTACCATCCATAGGCAATGGCTCAATGACATTATTCTAAATGACTGGATGGCTGGGATTGTACAGATGTATGAGAGATATGAGAGAAGGAAAATAAAAAAAAAAAAGAAGGAGCCAAAGTTTGCCATGAGGTCTACTGGCTTCCTGTTTTGGTTCTTTTCCCTTGTCTTTTGCTCTGCATTGCTTTTTTAGTTTTAAGATTGTTGTCTGCAATTCGTCCGACGTCCCCCTTTTTTTTTTTTTTTTTTTTTTTTTACCTCTTTCATTACACCTCACCTTTTTGTCATCTCTCCTTTTTTTTTCTCCAACTCTCTGGTCGGTTTGTGAACGACTTTTTCCTTCCTTCTCTTCCTTCCTTCCCTTCCTTCCCTTCCTTCCCACTTGTTCCTGTCAAATAGGATATACACTCACACATCTTAAACCGACATATCAATTGCTTGCTTCACCTCCTTGCTCATCTTCACCTCCACTCTTCCTTCCCCCCTACTCCTCAATTGCTCATTTAAACAATTGGTGTTGTCCTTCATCTCCCTCTTTCTCTCTTTCTCTTTCTCTCTCTGTCCTTTTCTCTCTCAATCTCTCTCTCAGCTGTTGTCATTGTATGTTGGACTTGTCTGTGTCTATGTACCTGTTGTCTCTATTGCTCATTATTTCTCGCTCTGTCTCTTCTTTTTTATTTTTTTTTCTTTATCTTTATTTTTATTTTTATTTTTTATTTTTATTTTTATTTTTTTTTTGAGTCTCTGCCCAGATAAAATCTGGTTCCGACCATTTCTTTTAATTCCACGAACAGCACAGCACTTTTTATTCATTCTTGTTTAATTCCATTTGTCTACTCGTACAGGATTTGGAATTCTGTATAAAAAAAGAGGTGCAGGCTATAGTCGTGTGCCCCCTTGGTAGCGATTCCTTTGGAGGGATCAGTGTTTAAGAATAACTTTGATGCTACTGAAATTTCCATCAGTTAACGCAATACAAACACAAACACAGATCCTTTGTGAGCGAAAACAAATATATTCAAATATAAAATAAGGGTGCACATAAAAAGATATTACAGTAATGCTTTAAAAAAGAGGTTATTACTGTGGCCGAAATTAGGGACTCTCTCTCTCTTTCCTTTTATCCATGAACTACGCTCTCCGCTGCGTCTCATCGTGTATGCTCCTTACCCCACTTTTCCTGTTTCTCTTTTCAAAATCATTATCTGTTATTTCTTGTTTCCTTTGTGAGCTTGGTCTTCAATCTGATACTATCCGCACTCACTGCTAATTGAGTGTGCATGAAGTTTGGGTTGACGTCCACAAGCGGCAACAAGGCTTGGGGCACAGAGAGAGAAAAAATGAATTAAGCTAATCTTGGGCACATAAAATCAACGTTCTTCTTTTGAGATCTCGTCAGTAATTAACTCCGCTCCCAACCTTTTGCTCTGGCACTTACGAAACTATAGAACTATAGACAGGCTTTCGATCCACAGTATGAACATAGACGTCAGCCTAATCCATATCGCGATAATCATAATCTAAACCCCGTAGTAGAATACCAAATCCTCCTTCCTGATCATTCTTATTCTTACAGTAACCTCTCTGTTCACTCAAGCTGTTATACAACCCACAGATCTTCTCCGGCTCCATTTTCTTCATCTAATTCCAGTTCAGTGCCATTGCCCATAGGGCTCACACACGACGATCTTTATCACTCGGACTGCCCCCATTATCCCCAAGGAGCCTACAACCACAGCAGCAACAACAACCTCTTGATCGACAGGAATACACCCATTGCCTTTTGCACTCAATAACGGCCTATATAGAAGAGATTAGGAACCATTCACTCGATATCATATCCACATCGACCGCATCATCGCGGCCAAAGACGACGTTGCCCAGTTCAAATGCAGCTGCCGCTATGGGCAGTGATGATGGCAGTAATATGTACTCCAACCCTTGTGCTGAGGGCGATTTCATTGTTCGAGCATTACACGAATACCATTCAGACAGCGTGGGACATTTGTCCTTTTCACAATTTCAATATATCAAAGTTAAGCAGTGCGAGCAGTCCGGATGGTGGTTTGGCGAGAGCGAGAACAATCGAGGGTGGTTTCCTAGCAATCGCGTTGAAAGGGTTGATCCTGTATACGAGACCGAGGTAAATGGATGTATTTATTCACAGTCTGAGTGATCCTGTCTTACCATGCCATATTTATCACCCAAATAGGAGATTGACCCAATGTCATTGACTAAAGTACCATACTAACATGTGTTCCAATACTCCTAATTAAAATTGCTTCATTTATCCTCTAGTATCTTTCCCGCCCGACTTCAGTAAGCTATTTTTGTTGTTAAAAGAAGTATGGTAGTTAGAGATTGAGATGATGTTGTATTCAATGAAGTTGACATTTTACTTTTGACGATTTTTGTTGTTGTTGCAATAGATCACATCAGAAGATTATGACCAAATCAGGACAGGACTGGATGGCGTGGAAACGCAGTTTTTGGGCGAGCCCATGGTAGAATCAGTACCGGACAGTATGCAGATGGATTGGGGCGTGATGAGCTCGCCATCAATTGGATGGACCCGACCTGGCCAGCTCGCTTTTCCATCGAGCCAGCTTGCTGTGCCATTTTCATACTATGGATTAGACGCTTCTGCAATGGAGATGGATGGCGACTTTTTTTATCAGCAAGCGATATCTTCTGCAGCAGCCATCAACAGTGATGCTACTTATGCATACTCAGACTTTGTGGGCGAAGTCGCACTGTACGTCAGAGAGCTCAAAGAAGCAGCCCAAAGAGGAGATATTGATCGATATCAACCTATTGTAGCCAATATTATTTCGTGTGTAAAGGCGCTTTTGATCTTCACTAACACCATCGCACGTGAGAGTGAGATTCTGCAGACATATCCAGAGTTAGCAGGCTCAAGGAGGGATATTCTTCGTGCACTCGGGAAGTTATATTCAAAATGCAGAGTTGCAAATGGGTCTCAGGCACGAACAACATCGAGGCAGCGCCAATTTGCTGTTGAGAAGCTCTCAATTTTTGGTGGTCAGGTCCTGGATGGTATTACAGATTTTGCTACTCATGCAAGAAGGATTGGACTGCGAATCAGGTCGGGAGCTACATTTTCAGCTAGAGGAAGTGAATTTGACATGTTTCTCAAGTCTCCCAAAGATTTCGACAACATGTCTTCTTCATCCTCCACATACACACGATCGCGTCGGCGTGTTTCTCGTGTTAATTCTGCAAAAGGATACAAATCGTTCAATGCTGTCCGACAATTGAAAATGGAGCACCAGCAGAAATATAATACGGCCAAGAGGGCTATTGAACACTCCCTTATGAATTATATGGAGTGTTTGAATAGTGGCGGAAACGAGATGCCACTGGACCATATTATGGTTACCACCATTCAGTCAGCACAAGCTGTAGAGATGTTCCTGATAAGCGCCGAGGAGATGAAAGCAAGGACAAACACGAAGGAGGATGGCGACTATGCTGAACACAAAATGCATCTTTCATCTGCATTGAATGAGTTGCTTATATATATCCAAACAGTGGAAAGCGCACCTGTGGGGAGTCATAAATCCGAGACCGTACTGACCAGGTTTATGAACATCACATCGGAGCTATTTAAGTGTCTACTCGATATGGAAGGCTATCCCAGAACCAATAGTACCACTAGTCAGGATTTATCATCCCTTGTAAAACGAGTTTCAACTCCGAAAAACTCATCTGCAGAGCTAAAAGTCGGCTCCATACCGGAGTCAACTGGGGATGAAGCAATGCAGGACTCTCAGTTGGACTTTAGCTATTCCGCAAATACTGTACCATCACCGTCATTGTCGCCACGACAGCGAGGTTCGGCATCTCCGAAGGCAACTCTCAATCGAAAATTTGGGTCCGCCACTTCTCTTAATGAGCGTTATAAACGACAGTCAGAAGGAAAAGGCTCTCCACGCCCATCATTTTATGATGAAGACGATGATGTAGAAGTTGGTGCTAACCGCTCGAACCATGACTCTGCTGTTGTTATGACGAATCTTAAGAGCGCTTCACATGACGGCTTGACCAATGCTTCAAAGATACCGCCAGTACACAGTTTAGAGTCTGGAGAAGAGCGCGATGATGTTAGATATAAGGCATTTTCAGGTATATATGTCTTACAAGCATTTTGTTCTCTTCTTTCACTTATGTCTCGCATACCAGTTACTAACATTTGATTATCTTTAACTTTGCTTATATTACTTCTGCTGCCATAGCTACAAGCAGACTACCATCACAGCCGTATCCACAGGAGGGAAACAAAAGGACTGAGCAAGAGATCGAAACCGCGATGAAGAGTGCTGCCAGGGTAGCCACAGAGATTTTTATCCCTGCGCAAGAAGTATCGACGATGAGAGAAGAGTCACTTATACCATCATCTCACACTACATATGAGACATTTGATTCCGATGCAAGAACTTCGTCGGCCTCAACCCTTCGGGCTCGCAATTTCGATGACAAGGTTTCTAGAGGCCTCAAAGCCAGCAACCCTGCAATATCTAGAACCTCAGAGGACCGCAGACGTGAAAGATCCAGTCAAGGCAGTAACGCCCGGCGGTCTATAGAGACTGAGAGGGCATTGGCACAGAGCCGGGATGTTATAGGCCTTGGTGTCAGCGTACCTACAGATCTTCACTCCAAAGCATCTTCTTCATCTCTTACCTCTGATCATGAGTCGAGGATCTCACGTACCCGAAGTCCAGTACCATCGGTTTCACCTAGACTGGAGCCATCGAGGCGGCCAATGCGGCCAGATTATTCACCTAACCCAAGTAGTAGCCCAAGCATCCGCTCTGAGTCAAGAGCATCTGCAAGGGGCGATAACGCTTTTAACATTGCTTCTAACTCAGCTACAATATCTCGATCGAGAAGAGGCTCACTGGCCTCAATTCGCTCCGAAGAATCAGAGGGCAGGCCACTAGACGATGGTCGGTTGAATAAGGAGAGTGACCTTAAAACAGGAGCAGACACAAACCGTAGTTCGAGTAGCACAGTATCTGCTACCCTCCAGTCAGAGGTCGCTACTACCCAGATGAAAGATGAGGAGTTACTTTCAAGACTTTCGACTCCAACGACACCTCACATTCAAACTTTTGGTACCGATGGATCAATTCCTTATCGACCCGGTAAAAGTCATCACCGAGAGAGTGTGATGTCTAATGCAAGCGTCGTCACAGAGAGTAACATGCAGTCCCCTAGAGCTGGCGCTATGAAATTACGCCCATCTTCTCCTGCAATGCGTGGTCGAGTCAGTCATGAATCTTTCATGAGAGGGCGCGCGTCAATTGAGAGCACCATGTCGATGGATAGGCACAATCAACTATCTTCCTCCACTAGAATTGGGACTCAGCCATTAACTTATCGTCAGCAACGACAAAACAAGGTTGGTCAAGCTAAAATTAGGGTCAGCGAGGAGTATAAGCAGAATGGAACGGTATCAACATCGGCGCCTTCTAGTGCACCTTGGTACCTTGATAACGACTATGAAGCAGATGAGGTCTTATATAATGATAATGGCACGTTGGTGGCAGCCACATTTGAGGCGTATATTGAGATGCTTACATCTCACAAAACAGCTCCAGGTATATATTAATAGTAACACTATAGTGTGATGAGGCCTATATCCATCAATCTGCTAGCTTTTTATTTTATTTTATTTATTTACTTTTTTTATGAACTTGCTGGTGTATAAATAGAGCCAGCATTTGTCAACACATTCTTCTTGACATTCAGACTATTTACAACTCCAGTGGATTTGGTACAAGCTTTGGTCAAACGGTTTGTCAAGGCCCCTCCACGGGAACTTACGCCTCATGAGGTTTTAGCCTGGCAACATCAGAAACAAGAGCGTGTTCAAAAAAGGTAAGAAAAGAATTTGCTTTGAGGTTTAATTTAAAAAACCAGCTGACATTTTAACAACATGCTTCATTAATTCCAGGGTACATATCGCAATCAAGACTTGGCTTGAGGGATATTGGGTATCTGAGAAGGATCGTGATGCATTTAATCCAATTATGGAGTTTGTAAAGCATGAAATGATGGAAGCTGTGCCTGGGCCTGCTGGCCGACTTTTGGATGTGTTGAATCAATGGGTATGTTCTTAAACATTCCTGGAATATGCTCGCAGCTTTAAGAGTAGATAAAACGCGCTTTGCTTATACGTGTATGCTTTTTTTTATTATTTGTTTATTTTTTCTTTTATTTTTTTCTTCTCTCTCTCCTTCTCTTTCCCTCCATTTCTTCCTTCAGGTTACGAGGCGAAAATCGCTTCATCTCAGTGGTTCTAATAAGATGCTTAGTAAGTCGCGTTCCCACGAAAGGATCGATCAAGTGGCCCAAGATATCGACGCTAGTGATATAAACAACCCTCCCAACGGTAGCGGCGAGGGTTATTCTGGCAGCGGTAACAACAGTACCAGTGATACCAGCAGCCCCACAGTTGCTACTTCTACTTCAAAGCCATTTGCTACCCTTAAAGAGAAATCATCAATGGAGCAATTCAAGCGAGCAAGCAGGAGAGGACTTGCAGGCACATTCAACCGAGAGAGTCTTCATATTCGAGGTCCACCCGTGCCTTTAGTTAGTAAAGCCTTACTGAATGCATTGGCGAATGACCAGCTGATGAGTAAAATCCCTGTTACGGATATCAAGCCTGTAGAGTTGGCACGCCAGTTGACGATCATGGCCAACAGGCTGTTCACAGCCATCCCATATCTGGAATTATTTGAAAAGGAAAGGCCTAATTGCTCTCGGATGGTCCAAGCATCAACCAAGGTACAAAATAGAATGAAGATTAAGAGTAATTTGTAGCTAGTTTTTATTTTTTATTTTTTATTTTTTTTTCTTCAACAATTACTGATTTTACTATATTGTTCATATATTTATAGATCACGAATTGGATCACAGATACAATTGTGGATGAGCAGGATGTCAAGAAGCGCGTCGGTGTTGTAAAGCACTGGATTGAAGTCGGAGAAGAATGCTTGAAGCTCAATAATTTTGATACTTTAACAGCCATTAGCTTCGCAATCGAGTCGACGCCAGTTCGGCGTCTTCAGAACACTTGGGAGGTAATTTCAAATATCAATATTATTATGTTTATGGTTAGTAGCGCATATATTGTGCTCCCTAACTCGTATTAACGGCTTTGAATTGCCTTGAATTCAACACAGGGTATCAGCAAGTCATACATTGAGCGGTCCATCCAACTCAAAAAGATGATATCGAATGAATACAACTATAGTGTGTATCGAGCAAAACTCAAGACCGTGCAGGCTCCTTGCATCCCATTCTTGGGACTATATTTTACTGTCATCGCATATATCGAGGATGGCAACTCTATGTATAAAGAGGTCAATCCAAATATAAATCCAATTGAGTCTGCGCCCAATTCTTCATCAACCTCAACATCAGAAACAGCAGCCTCAATACCAACATACGACGCATCTTCTACAATGGAAACTCAGAACGCTATTCCTCCTACTGCTCCTATGCCTACCAATCCTAGGAAATTACTTCGCTATGGGCGATTTGCACAGCTTGCGAGAACTGTACAGGAGTTCCGAGATTTCCAGGGCATGTACGAACTGCTGGAGGTACCACGATTACACAGCTATATCATGAAGTGTATGGAAAACCTGGATTCGGAGAGAAGCTGGCGAAAAAGCCTTGCAATTGAACCACGTCGGCCTGCGCCTGGTGTAGCAGCTGGGGGACCCAATGGAGTTGGTAGCTACGGAATTGCTATAGGAGGCTTATCTAGTGGAGGTCCTATTAATAGACCCGGTGGCGTTGGAGGCAAAGGGTTGTTCAATGGAGGTTTGGATGTCAATAATGGTAGTAGCAGTATGCCAGCAAAGTTGAATAAGTTCTTCCGGAAGAGCACGAGACACGAACGTTCATAATCATTTTCATTTTCATTTTCATTTCCTTTAATTGTCTGCTATCATTTACTTTTTTTTCCTTTTTTCTTTTCCTATTTGCCATTTTATTTTAGAATTATATTATTGTACTATACTATAGTTTAAAGTCGGCAAGTGTAGAGAGCGGTTTGAACTGCATTAATAACATAAAACGAACCGACATGAGTTATTTATATTTTGTTTGCATATTTACAGTTGCTTTGAAGATGATGGTGTTGATGTTGTTGCTGCAGCAGTTGCTATTGTATCTGCAGCTTCAGAAGACGAGGTCACTGGATCCAAGTTCCTCAGCGATGAAACTCCAGAGCCCACAGTTACTTCCCGCATGGGGGCAGTAGCGTTTAGACCGCCATTGCTGTGGTTCAAAGCTACGAAGCAACTGATACTATGGTTTGTGCATTCCTTGCCTGCCAGTTGTGTTTTACACACATGAGAATAATTTTCATAGATTCCTAGACGGCCTTCATCGCGTTTAGGGGCAGAGATTATGTGAATTGACGAATCCCCAACTACAATGTCAGGATTAATATTAGAGCTCCCTAGGCTCTCAGTCGTGATATCGACTTCGCTTGTGAATGGTGCTGGAGGACGGTAGCTGACAGGACTCAGCATTGAGCCAGAATCTTCATCTCCTGTTTCTGTTACTCCTGTCCCAGCATGAGCAACAGCAGCCCCTGCACCTCCTTGCAGACGTCGACGGGTATTTCGACGACGGTACGCAATAACACCAAAAGTTAGACCGACGATTAAGGTCAAAGGAACGAGAATAAATGCGACGATAGTGCCAGGGGTTTGGCCATCCTTTTTGGGGTTGGCAGGCTTGTTAACAATTGAGCGGTTGACAGAAGAGCCGTTTGGAGGAAGTGGGATGTTGGGGCCTATTGGGATATTGGATTTTCCCGCGGACTCTGAGTCAGAGGAAATTGGGGCAGTTGATATAGCCTTGCCAGGCTGGGATATGGAGTTTGTAATGGTTTTGGTGGCAGGGCTGGGATTGTTATTGTCTTCCTTGGGCTTAGTAGCACTAGGTTTATCACTGTCGTCTTTGGCATTGTTTTTGTTGGACTCATCACCTCTATCAGCATGTTTCCCGCTCTCTTTTTCACCCTTGGTTGGTCGACGCTCCTCATCGACTGAGCTGTGTTCTTCATGCCCCCCTTCCTTTAATGATTCGTGCTCTCTTTCCTTGGGGGTTTTATGCTTGCCGTCCTTTGACGACCCATGCTTTCCATCCTTTGACGATCCATGTTTCCCACCCTTTGATGATCCATGCTTCTCACCTTTTGGTGATCCACGCTTGCCACCCTTTGATGATCCATCCTTTCTACCCTTTGATGACCCATGCTTTCTATCTTTTGACGACCCATGCTTTCTACTCTTTGGTGACCCATGCTTTCCATCTTTTGATGGCTCATCCTTCCCGTCCTTTGTTGATCCATGGTTACCATCCTTCGACGATCCATGCTTCCCATCTTCCTCTAACCCATGCTCCCCATTCTTGGTTGGTTCGCGCTTCTCCTCGGCTGATCTGTGTTCTTCATGTTTCTCTTTCTTTACTGGTTCGTGCTTTCCCTTCTCAGATGGCTTATGCTCCCTATCCCTGGACGATCCATGTTTACCATCTTTTAACGACCCACGCCTTTTATCCTTAGCTGCTTCATGCTCCCCGACCTTAGGTGACCTATGTCTACTATGTCCTGCTTCACTTGCTGGTTCGTGTTTTCCGTCCTTCGGTGACTCATGCACCTCTTTGCCCTTGGGCGGACCATCCTCCTCATCCTCTACAGATTTTCCCTTATCTTCGACAGGTTTTTCTTCCTCATCCTCGACGGATGTTTCTTCCTCATCCTCAACAGGGTTTTCTTCCTCATCCTCAACAGGGTTTTCTTCCTCATCCCCAAATGGTCCATATCCTCCATTAGCTTTATCACTCTGCTCCTCTAAAGGGCTACTGCCATCTTCATGCTGACTGTCTTCTTCTTTTCCCTTTCTATGCTTATTGCCACCCCTATCTTCTGGCTTCTCTTTGTCGTGGCCAACGTGCCCGGAGTGCTCATATCCATAGTCGTGGTCATCAGTACTACTATGATCCTCATGTCCATGACTGCCGTTGCTATTGTCATTGTGATTTGGGTCATGCTCGTCTTCACTGTTGGAAGCCGTATTATGGTGTCCTTTTCCGTGAGATGAACCTTGATTATGGCTATGCCTAGAGTGTTTTTGTTCGCTATGCCGTTGATGGCCTTGGTGGCCCTTGTTGTGACGGTGCTCCGAGTTTGAATGGGTTTTCTGGACTGTATGATAATTATTATGGGAGACTGGGCGGTAACTTTCGTGGTTGTCGTTGTGAATATGGGGCTTTTTACGAAAGCCATCATGACGACGAGCAATGATAGCTTGGCAGCCGAGTTCATGGCGTCTGTAGGTATGCGATATGCGTGTAAAGCAGCTTATACTTCTTTCGGCCATGGCCACATCATGACCGAGTGAGGTATGATTAGAATCTGGGGTAACAGAAGTCATTGTAGGAATAGGGTCAAGATAATGCTAAATGTATAGGGACCGAATATTGTAGTAGTATTAGTTGGTAACAATACAATGAAAAAGATAGCACCAAATCGAAGGAAAAGGAAGAGAGATCTTAAAAAGGGTGTTTTCAGTGGAGAATGTTGCAGGGTTACTTGGAGTAATAATAGGTGACACGGGCCATGTTAACCGTTCGCGTCTTTTTGCATACTTCGTATTATGGTTACGAAATTTTGATTCAGACGTGTCAGTTAAAATTTTCACACGGTCAAAAGCCAATGGTATAATTAAAACGCCACTCACTCATTCCACCTTCCATCTTCCAATTGATCCCAACCTCTCACTGTTTCTCTTGTCCTTTGCTCTCTATCACATCATGAGCATTATTAAAGACATCGTTTATGCCCCTGTTTCCCATTGGGAGAAACATACCCTCGATCTTTATTACCCTGACAGGCAACTGAATGCAAACAAGTCACTAATAGTCTTTGTGCATGGTGGCGCATGGAGGACAGGTGACAAAGATGAATTCGTTGACATGGCACAGAGAATTTCTACCTCTACTGGAGATGTAGTTGCAGTTGTCAACTACACCCTTTCAGTTGCTGCCATTAAAGATGACCCCACGTCTGTCCGACCTGAGGCTCAACACCCTAAACATGTCCAGGATGTGGCCAAGGCGGTTGCGTACTTATACATGAATGCAGAAAAATACAATGGACACTACAACCCTAACCACATTTTCTTGGTCGGACACTCCGCTGGTGGACAGATCACAGGTATGTTGGCTCTGCGTCCAGATCTATTCTTAGAACCGATTGAGACCGAGTTAGGACTTGAAAAGGGCGTTCTGCATAGAGCTATCCGCGGTGTTATCGGAGTAGAAGGCATCTATAATGTGGATCGTATATTGAAGCGCTGGCCATCTTATAAAGACTTCATTATTCAAGGCTTTGGGGGAGACCCGGAGACATTGATTCATGGATCACCAGACGGCCAACAAGTCCCACCAGGAACTGCATTCAGATTACCTAATTATGCGGTACTTCAGTCGAATGAAGATGAGCTTGTGGAGCCCGAGCAGGCTAAAGAGTACCATGCGCATTTGCTGGCGGTTGCTGGTCCTTCAGAAGATAAGGTTATACTAGAGTTTGGAGACTGGGGCAAACACGATGCTATGCTGCAGACAGAACAATTTGCTAAAACCATCACAAAATATGTCCATGGCTGGGAAGCCCAATAAAAATTAGCTCCACGTGACTATCATTTGACGTCATTTTTTATTGACGCGAAGGGAGAATACCCTCGGATGAAGTCAGATCAATATCAACGCAAGCGATGAAGCTCTAACCTGCAAGCTCCAGAAACGAAGCAGGATTGTTGGCTCGTAAAAAAAAGTAGTTTAGTTAGACAAGGTGTGCTGCAAAACCCAATGTAGTGGAGTACTGATCACGTGACTGATAGCTTCTGACGTAGTTTCAGATACAAATCTTCCTTTTTTTTTTTTTTTTTTTTTTTTGCTTTTTGTTTTTCTTGAATGCAGACAAGATCATTTCCTCCTTCTCTCTTCGTCACACTCACCCCTCACTAGGATAGCATTTACGTAAGACATCGTACGAGTCAGAACAAGGATGCATCGATGGAATGATGCATATATTGGTCAATTGACTATGGCAAAAAGTTTGCTACTGAATTCTTAGATCCTCACATATTACCTTTATTTTTATTTTTATTTTTATTTTTATTTTACTCTGCGGCTCTCTGATTCCCCTCATAGCACCATGTCTACGCCTCAGGATTCCGTCGATAATAATATCGAAATGTGGAAGGTCAAGAAGCTGATCAAGGGTCTTGAGGCAGCTCGTGGGTATGTTTTCCTTTCACACCTTTCTTTTACTTTCGACTTTGTCTGCATTGTTACATGTACTGGACCAGGGTTTATTAATGAACATGTCTTGTTGGTGTCCATGCCTCTTACCTTTTTTTTTTATGCAGAAATGGAACATCCATGATCTCGCTCATTATTCCTCCTGGTGATCAGATTTCTCGTGTTTCCAAGATGTTGGCTGACGAGTATGGAACTGCCTCCAACATCAAGAGCAGAGTTAACAGATTGTCTGTGTTGAGTGCCATCACATCAACCCAAGCACGTCTCAAGCTCTACACCAAAGGTAAGAATCAACAATCGTCACACATAGGATTTCCTCCTGCATGTGCGTTCTGCGCCTGATTATTTTAGAACTACTGCGCCGTGAAATTTGCACAGTCTCCTCCCTACTATTTTTTTTCGTGGGGATATCACATATAGATAGCTTAATGATATCCTAGGAACTTATAGTCTTGTTTTTGCATATCGACTATTTTAGTACCGCCTACTGGACTGGTCATTTACTGCGGCACTGTCGTCACTGAGGAAGGCAAGGAAAAGAAGGTCAATATTGACTTCCCTCCTCATAAGCCTATTAATACCTCTTTGTACATGTGTGACAACAAGTTCCACACGGAGGCTCTTTCTGAGTTACTCGAGTCTGACTCCAAGTTCGGATTCGTCATCATGGATGGTAACGGAACCTTGTTTGGCACTGTCTCTGGAAACACTCGGGAAGTCATCCACAAGTTTACTGTCGATCTGCCAAAGAAGCATGGTCGTGGAGGTCAGTCCGCTCTTCGTTTCTCACGTCTGCGTGATGAAAAGCGCCACAATTATGTTCGCAAGGTCGCCGAGATGACCGTCCAGCACTTTATCACCAATGACAAGGTCAACGTCACTGGTTTGGTCTTGGCTGGTTCTGCTGATTTCAAGACCGAATTGTCTCAATCTGATCTTTTTGATCCTCGTCTGCAAGCCAAGGTTGTTAAGATTGTTGACGTCTCATACGGTGGTGAGAATGGCTTCAATCAAGCCATCGAGCTTGCTGCCGAGGCGCTTTCCAATGTTAAGTTCATTCAGGAAAAGCGCTTGATTTCTAAGTATTTTGATGCCATTTCACAAGATACTGGAAAGTACTGCTTCGGAGTTGAAGACACATTGAAGGCTTTGGATATGGGTGCTGTTGAGACCTTGATTGTCTGGGAGAATCTTGATATCGCTCGTGTTACACTTCGAAATTCTGCTGGTGAAACTGACATCAAGCACTTCACTAAGGAGCAAGAAAAGGAGCGCACCAATTTTATTGATCCTCTAGACGGTTCCGAGATGGAGGTTGTTGAGAAGGTTTCCTTGCTTGAATGGCTTGCAGAGAAATACAAGGATTTTGGTGAGTTTTTTATTTTTTTTTATTTATTTTTTTTATTTTTTTTTAATCGCCTCAATAGTGGATATTGCATAATTGAATGGGGCTAATTCTTTTTTTTTATGATTAGGTGCTACACTTGAGTTTGTCACTAATCGTTCTCAGGAAGGTTCTCAATTCGTAAAAGGCTTTGGAGGTATTGGGGGCATCCTCCGCTATAAGCTTGATTTTGAGGCTCTCACTCATGACTCTGACGAGTTCTTCTCGGATTGACCCGATGATGAGGACAACGCTGCATCGCTTCAGGAGGGGAAGAAACTGAGCGCCTAATGTCGCTCAGTTTAAGCAGGGAAATGAGTGGACAGTTTACTAGAGAAGGTAAGTAATGGGATCTGCTTTGAGAGGTTGAGATTGTAGCTTGTAAATTTTACTTCAGACTAATGGATTTATTCTTTTGAATTTTGAAATAGTGCTTCTGATCTCTGCATATGATGAAGAAAACCTGGAACATAATCAGCTTGATAATTTATTTGTTGGAATTTTACGCAGTTATGCTTGAGATTAAGAGGGGTCAATTTCTCAAATTGGAAGAGAAAAGTATGAATAAAATCTATAAAACATGAATAAGGTGCACAGACTTTCCTAGGTATACTTCTTGATCTCCAAACTTGCTTCGGATGTTGTTGTTGAGTTGCAAACAAAGTTTGAGTTTGCTTAATTCACTAAAACCTACATCCACTGACATGACATTTGGGCGTCGGCACAGGTGCTTGTATGAAGTCACGATGTGCCTTGGTGAGCAATCAGAAGCAATAGCGATGTCCGGCCACAACGCTTGAGTGATCCAGTGCTTGTCAGCGATGTAAAACGACTTTCAGAAAATAATTATTAGCCGGCCTGAACTTTCCTTGCCCCCGCTTCGTAAAACGTCTCTTTTCCCTAGGCGATTTTAATCTCCTTGTTCCATAACAGGATTAGCTATTCTCAGGAGCTATGGGACGGATACATGACAACACGGCTGTACCCCCTTCATGGAAATATATCATGGTTTCAATAGGCGAAAAGCCATTTTTGGCATACTTTATAAATTATAATATCAAGGATCAGCAACCAAAAAAAAAAAAAAAAAAAAAAAAAAGGCTTGCATTTGTCTATTTACAGATCACCATGACCATGCCAGGTGGATGTGGAAGATGAAGTTCTATGGAATGCATTCCTTTGTTGTTGCTCACGTTGTTGCTGTTGTTCTCTGTCCCATTCTTGTTCTTCATCCGTAGCAAAAACTGCCAGCTGCTCAATATCTTCTCGATTACTGGAGAAACTCAGTCGACTCGGATGAACTGGTGCGTTTGAAGATGAAGACGACCCAGAAATCGAGCCTATACTAGGGGGTACTCCTCCATCCTGTGTATGAGACGGAGCCATAGTTGACGACCCACTGTTGACACTCACAGTGGTACCCATGGCAGATACTGTAGATATGCCTGTAATATGTGGTGAAGACGACAGGATCATAGTTCTTGGTGGGCTACTTGCCACCATCGTTGGTCCCGATCCCGATCCTGAATTAGATCCTATCCCTGCTAGATGATGTGCCAGTAACGAAGGTATTGATCCAGAGCCGGAGCCTGTGCTACCAACCGAACTTGAAATTGCCCTGAGGGCGTTAGTGGCGGCGGATTGGTAAGGGATCGAAATTGGCGAGGACCCAGTAGCCCCAACAGAGGAGCGGTACCCTGCGGCGGAACCTGATTGACCAGTCGGTGGCGAGTAGTTTGAAGAGGATGACTCTGCTCCAAACGCCGTTGTGGATCCTGTCCTTGTCTGCTGCTGGGTAAAACCCGCCATTGTCTTGTCTGTTACAACTGTTGCTTGACTATCGCTCAACCCATGACCTGATTCACTAGCAGATTGATGCAAACTTAGCATCGAAGCGTTCACACCGGAAGTAGAAGAGACCTTCACGGCTGTGGATAGTGGGGAACTCGTGCTAATAGATTCTTTATATGGTTTTTCTTTGGCAACCCGAGGCTTCTGCGAGGATGAGATTTCTATCAGATGATCCTCTTTAATACTTGTAATATGGGATCCATCTTTCTCCCCGTGAGCATTGCTGCGCTCTCGGTGCTTTCGACGCTCATTTTCATGATCCTTGTCTTTTCCTTCATTGAGCCGTTCTTTTTCACGCCTCGAAGATGAGCTCGATGATTCACTTAAAGCAGATGTCGATGAGTGATGACGAAGCTTGCTACTGCTTTCTCGTCCACTTCCAGAATGGTATGATGATGACTTGCCATGCCCATGGTACCCATTCCAGCTTGTTGCCTCCAGAAGATAATACTTGACGCCATCGGCAAGTCCAAACGGATTGTGGAAGGAAACGGCTGTAGAGGTTGTTGCTAAGGATGAGGGGGTTGTGCCATTGTTTTCTTCCGCTACCTCTAACCGCTTGTCAACGATCGCTTCTGTAATCGACGTGATCCTTGCCACAATCCACTCCCTGTTTCGAAGTTGACTGACCATGGTTGACGATGGGTCTAAAAAGTAATGCGGAAAGTTGATATTGAATGCTGCCCACGGTTTCGTCACTGAATTGCGTGTAGGCAGGAACAGCGTGAGATCGTCCACTTTGAAGTTGCGGAATGCAATCTTTTCATGAGCTTCTGCAGCGGCACGATTGTATTTTTCTTTAAGGTGTTTACATTCTCGCTGCCATCTCTTAAGAAGGTGCTCTGTGTCAAGCAGCTTCTTTTTGATTAATGAAGTCGTTTCAGCCACATCAAGATCCGAAAAGTCGAAATCCCGTAGTATGTCCTTGGATAGTGGGACCGTTGTGCTGGAGCTTCTGCCTGATCCACTGCTGGAAGATATAGCGACTGAGGAAGACGAAGAGCTGGTATGCGATGTTTGAGATACAGCCAGGGTACTTCCAGTTTTGCTGCGTTTCTCAGATTTGTCCAAGAGTACAGAAGAACTAGGATAGTTGGCGTCCTCAGGCGATGACACAAGAGGCAGATGGATTCCAAGGTCAAGTGCCAGGGCGCTTAAAAGGACACGGTCACCTACACTAAAGGCCATGCTTGTCTTCTGTACCTGCTCAGGATTGTCTATACCAGTATGCATTAAAGATGACATGAGGGTGACAGACGAAGTCGACGGCGCTGGTGATCCAGCTGTGGGCGTTGTTGAGACCGGTACTGGGATAGCTGAAGCACGATGCTGAGTACGAGCATTTTCTAGTTCCTCTTTGAGACGAACTATAGTCGATCCTAGTTCCTTAGCGACCGTAGCCGCTCCTTCCTCAGCATCCTGACAAGCTTTCTTAAGCTCGTCGATGGTGGCGTATAGCTTCTTTTTGTCCATCTCATATTCCTTGTTCAGTTCCCCAACGCGCATTTCATTATCCTCTTGTACTCCAAGCATATCTGCCCTGTGCTTATTAACAGCATCCTGAATGCCGCGTCCAATTTCCTGCAATCTTTCATGTACATGATCAACGCTTGTAATCTCCACTTGCATTTGGGTGTGTCCAAGCGCAACTAGTGACTGCTGGATGGGTTTGGCAAGATCTTTGATTGCACGCTCCATATTATCTAAAAGCCTGGATTTCTCTTTCCAGTCCTCTTCAGCACGCCGCACCATAATCTTGGCCTCTTCAAGTCGAAGATTTACGTCGGCCTTGTACACCTCTCGTTGAGTTTCTAGTTCAGATATCTGCTTACGAAGGATTTCTGTCTGCTCAGCCAAGTCATCTTTTGCTTTCTGCGTGGCCGTATGGGCTTTGGTTAGCGCCTCATGTTCTCTTTCCAACGTCAGCTGAGTTTCATGTAACTTTGCATAGTCATCTTTCGCCTTCTGTCCATCTCGTATGGCGTCAGATGTCTTTTGCTCTTGTTCCTTAAGCTGTACAAAAATATCATTGTAAACTGTACGGTGTGACTCGAGTTGTCTTTCCTGCTCCCGAGCGCGCGCAGTGATATTTTCATGTTCAGCTGCATGATTTTCGAGCTCTTCTTCTAGTTGAAGCACCTTATTCTGCAACTCTTCGTTCACAACGGCTAGCTCGTTCTCCAGCTCTGTTGCCCTTTCCGTTGCCTGTCCTAGCTGCTTTTCCCATGCCTCTTTATCAATGCTGAGCTGATTATTGAGTTCTTGGATGCGGTCCTTGAATGTTTGAATCTCCATCGCATGGGTTTCTTTCTCCTTCTCCTGACGCTGCAATAGAAGCTCGTATTTGTGAGTCATATCCTTAAGTCCCTCATCCAGCTCGCCGGCTCTCTTCTGAGCAATAGTGTCAGCTACCTTGCCTTCATTTGATGCTCCTTCCATGGTTGCTGATTGCAACTTGAGCTCCAGAAGCTCTTGCCGAAGCTGGTACATCGAAATAATAATGGTAATAATAATAATAAAAATAAAAATAAAAATAAAAATAAAAATAAATAAATAAAGTTGCGTTCAAGAATGTAAATGATTAATATCCATAATCATGGAAACTGACTGGGATGATAAAGCAAGAGATTATAATGTACCTCGTCTTGGAGAGCTAAAGCCTGACGGCTGACATTGCATTCGTCTCGTAATTTAGACTCTGTTTCATGTAATTTGAGTGAGATATCCTGCAGCTCCTGCTCCAAAATCCGAAGTCTTTCTTCCTCCACTTTCCGTCCTTCTTCGTTAGGCTGAAGCTGGTCATGAGTATCATGCAGGTTTTCAGACGCCTTCCAAGGATGGTCGGGGTCTGTTGATTGGCCTGGTTGGCTGGCCGAGCCCTTCGGTGATGGCGGTAGTTCCACGCTAGAGCTGGCATGAAAGTGTTGATAGAGCTTTTCTTCTAGTGAGCGGATCCTAGTTTCATAGGCCTTGATTTTTGTAGACAACTCTGTATTTTCCTTTATAAGGCGTTGATTCTGCTGAAGTTGCTGCTGCAATGCCTGTTGCTGCTCATCCGACTCTCCGCGATGAGCGATGGGTGTGGAGCTGCTTCCTCTAGAAGGCTTGCGAGCCAGTTTTGGAGAAGACGATGGGTTATTAGGAATAGTAGTTCCTGATATAGCTGTGGATGCTTGTCCGATAGAGCCTCCAACCCCTCCAACCGGCGTGTTTTGACGAGAGAACGGCTGTTGTGCCAGTTGTGGGGTGCCTGAGCGCTGTTGGACATCGATCCGTGACATTTCTGCACGAAGTCGCGCATTTTCTTCCTCTAAACGCATGATGCGGTCCGTCATAAAACTTTTTTCCAAAATCTTGTCAAATTCACTGCCCATGGCTTCCACCTGTGCTGTCATCTTTGTGAGGGTAGTACGAAGTCGGGAAAATGCATCTTGATTAGGATCCTGACCACTACTTATCGAACTAATGCCGACATTCGATTGCTCTACGCCTTGACCTTGCATACGGCTGTCATCGGGACCTCCCAGACCAATGCTTAATTGGTTCACAAGCCGTTCAAACTCCGCAATATGTTCTCGTGTGAAAGATGGAAGACGGTCCCGTGTGTTGAGAGCATTGATTTCGCAAAATGATGGGACGTCATCCAGCCCTGGCACCACTACGGGCACAAATTTGGCAATATCTGACCTAAATGAATCTCGCCTGCGTTGCTCCAGCTGCCGAAAGCGCGACATAACTTCAGCCAACTGTTGAGATTTTTGGAGCAGGAGCTTTGAGTACTCACGTCTACGCACAACTTCCACCAACAAGGCGCCATATGCGATAGGGATACGCTGAACATATACAAGCTGGCTGAAATCTGCGTCTCTTTTCCGAAGAGACTCATCCAAGTTACTGAGGCTGGGAGGTATATTAGCGATTGTAGATTGGAGTCTAGAAATGTGCATAAGTTGTGTAATGAGGTTGGCTGTCTGTGAGCGCTTTGCAGCTATGAAAATAGTGAGCTTATCCCGAAGCATATTGTCGGCTTTTTTGGAGGAGCCCATATAATCCTTAACATAGACATTAGCTAGCTGTACCAGTGCCTCGAGAGTTGAGGCGGATGCTGGGAATCCGGAGGGACGAGAAATCTCTATCAGCTTTTCCTTGACTCTACTTTGGTCTCGTACAACCCATTCTCTGATTTGACTCTGGTGCTCAAGTGTCTGTAGAATATCAGCCATAGCATCTTCCAGTTGGTCCAGGTTGATGCCGCTGTTGCTTCTAATAGCTATTGTGCCTTCTTGAACCTCCTTGATAGATCGAGAGAGATCTTTCCCGTCACGCAGCAAGCCTTCATGGATCTCTCGGCAGCGTTCTGCCCATTGTACGAGCTTTTCCGTTGGTATGAAGTCCGAGATATACCGCTCAGGCGAATCTGCTGGCAGCAGTGCGGGGTGTACTTTAATTTGTCGTAGAACATCGATATCACGCGGAAATCTTTTAAATATTTTCGTCGTTGAATTTTTCCAATCCCATGGAACAAAAAAAAAAAAAAAAAAAAAAAAAAAATCAGTACAGCGCCCAACCAAGCTAGAATGTATAAGCCTTTATGGCATATGATATCTATTGACAAGAAAAAATAAACAAATGTTACATACGATTGCAATAGTCGAGCCTGTTTGGCGAATTCCTTTGTGGCAAATGCATTGAATTTTTCGAATGTCTCCAGCACAGACCTAAAAAAAAAAAAAAAAAGTAAAATTACGCAATTTCGCATTGACATGTTGTTCTTGTATCAAGCATCCAGTCCAATTAAGAATAAGGATCATATTTTTGCATGACCTACCGGCTGTGAGCATCTAAATTTGTGAGGGCAACTTGAACTGCCAATGCTTGGACTCTTAGCTCTTCCATTATCCGATCACAGATCTTTGCATGGGCTACGATAGCTTTATAATGCGCCAGTATATTTGCAGCATATGCATCAAAATTTGTTTGAAATTGGCTGCTCCATTCCCGATTTTCTGAAGGCGACTCTGGCCTTGGTGGGATATCGAGAGGTTGAAGCTGTGCAGGGCTGAGGTCAAGGACTGGAGGTTCGCTTCTTGGCTGTTCTGTGAGAGTGGATATGCTGTTTCCAATGTCGGTCGTAAGAACCTCTCGATTATAGACCATAATGGTGTATTCATCCTAATAGTAGTGATGCAGAGATGCAGGATAAATGAGTTGTAGAGCCAATGAAGCACATATGCTTGTTATTTCATGATTGTCGGATTGGATACGCGGGTTCATTTATGAGAAAAGTCAGCTGAATGCAATAAGTACCACTGGTATGCAATCATTTATGTTTTGGAAAGCCCATGTGATACCTCTTATTTATTTATTTTTTTTTTAGCAATGACAAATTGACACGCCCACAATAGAGGGCAAGGGGAAGATCGGGAAGTATATGAATAAGAACTGCAATAAGCGAGCTTCGATTTCAAGAGAACAATCATTTTAAATTTCGTTTTGGTTGGATTCGGTGACATGAAAAGCAAAAATATTTTGTCTAACCATTCTTCAAGTGCAGTGCGAAATAAATATATTTCAGGTGGAGGCGAAGTCATAACAAAGCAAAAAAAAAAAAAAAAAAAAAAAAAAATACATAAAAGACCAAATCACACATGATGTTCATGGATGCTCGGTGTGTCCCTGAATAAAATCGATCGGGCCGTGCCCTCTTTTTTTTTTTTTTTTTTTTTTTTTGATAGTTTGACCACTCTCTGTTGTCCATTTCTCCAGATAGAACAGAGTCCTTTGTCTCCCTGGTCCAATAAACAAATTTTGCAAAAGATGAGGGAGAGACAAATAGTCCCCCAAACATTGCCTATCTTGGCGCGATCAAAAAGTAGGGAAAAGGGAGGTTGTAAAAAAAAAAAACAAAAGACCCAAACTGATGACGATCAAAATGACCTGTTTTAGTTCATTAATGCGTAGTTCATATACGCTAGTATCAATGCAGGGAAGTAAAAGGAGTCACCACGAGCAGTCCACATACATTTATTCTGTTGTATATGATGGATCAATATGAGAGATGGACGAAAGAAAAGTGCTGCAACATGTCACAATGTGCATCTGAACCAATCCCAACAAAACGAACCTTTTCTTTCTTTTTTTTTTTTTTTTTTTATCAAATATTTACCTTATCTGTAGATGTGATCACTTCAAACATCATATCTGGCTTGAGCTGCAAACCTTCAGAGGTCATCAGGATCTGGGAGCCCTGCGGGATCCTGGTCACCTTTTCGATAGCCAAACGCAATGTGTCAAGGCTACGATGTATAAAAGAGGGTTTTCAGAGATATGCATGAAGAGAAAAGTTGATGAAAAAAAAAGAGAGCAGGATGATATAAGTATCATGACATTTTTTCAGAAAGAGCAACAGCACCAACAAGAACAAGAGAAGTTTCATTTGCTATTAAAACAAATGAAAATGCCATGCGATGCAAACAAATACAAATCCAACAAAAAACAATATGGTTTTGAGTTATAAAGGCTGTCATACAAAAATGGTGGCAACACACTATGATCTTACACTTGCTGTACACACAAAAAAAAAAAAAAATTACTGCCCCCAAATTGATGGAACCTGATCATGTAACGATGAGAAAACTCTGCTGAAGCGAATACAAGGCAAGGTGACTAGGTGGGGACATGGATTATAAAATACAGTATAACACAGTAGGGACAAGTTATGATACGGCATGACATTACCCATCATTTGGCCGCAGCAGGGGTATCTGCACGCGCTTGCCTGTCTCTGCTCGATAAAGCTTCATGTCCTGGCAAGCTTATTAAGGACGTGAATGCAATTGCAGCGCAAATAAAAGGATTAGAAAAAAAAATGTCCAAACGATAATGGATAAGAGAGCACAGTAAGCAGTGAAGAGGAAGAGGAAAGCTAGATGATAACAAAATAAAATAAAAATAAAAATAAAAAAGGAGTGTTTAAAGAGAGTTTGAATTGGAATAAGATGAACGAATGAATGAAGCGTAGTGTAGTATAATGTAATGTATTTAAAAAAAAAGGTAAAAAGAGAGAGAGAAAGAGGAGAGGAGAAAAGGAAGCAAAAGAGAAGAAAGGAAAGGAAAGGAAAGGAAAGGAATGAAAGACAAGAAGAAAATAGAAAAGAAAAGAAAAGAAAAGGAAGAGATGGAGAAGAGAAGGGAAGAGAAGAGAGGAGCAGAGAAGGGGAGGGAAAAGAAGTAATGTCAATGGAGATGAGTAATGGAATGGTGAATGAAGGGAAGGAACGAATGTCGAAAGGTGATGTGATTGAACTGAACCGAACAACTGAACTGCTTGTAAAAGAAGGAAGAGGGTTGAATTGATGTCCACGTAACATCAAACTATAAAAAATGCAGATGCGTCTCTTGCTCAAATACAAATGAACGTTTTTTTTAGGATGGATGGACGAGGGGTGTCAAGTGGTCAAGTGGCACAGCAAACAACAAACACGGGTTTATAAAATCATACACGACTGCGGTCATCCCATGCACTTCCAATGCTTATGCTACTTATTTATTTTATTTTTTCAAAAGTAACAAAAGGACAACCCTCCCCCTGTTACACCTCCTTGACGTTTGGTTTAGAAGAATCAGGAACTACTGCTTGTACATTTGTCTGAGCCTGGGTTGTCGCAGCCAACTCACGCTGCTTCTTTTCGGCTGCCATTTCTCGGCTCCCAGCAGTATCATGCAACCAATCGAGCACTCCTAAAGGGCCAAAATTCTTGTTGAAAACTTCATGATGGTAATCATGTGCCAATGGTGAAGGGAACAAGGGCAGATGGAATCCACAGTGGGAGTTAATTGCATTCGTTTGACCTTTTTGGTTTTGGTTTTTTTTTTTTTTTTTTTTTTTCAAGAAAAGAAAAAGTTAATAATATTTTCATCTTCATCCACCTTAGGATTATCTTCAAAGCCAATAATCTTTTTCTATCATCGTTATATTTACCAACGGTAATCCACAACCACAAGGTCAGGATATGCGACTTCATTAGTACAGGCCCAAGCGCTAAAGGGCACAAGTTGCATACAAAATGCTCAATTGGATGACAGTAGATTGCTAAAGTTGTAAAGGGAAAAAAAAAAAAAAAAAAAAAAAAAAAAAACGCGTCAATTTTAGTGGCAAAATTGGTATTTTAAGGAGCACGTGAAATCTGCATTTATCTTTTTTTTTTTTTTTTTTTTTTTTTTTTTTTCCTCTTACCTGCAATGCCAATAGGAGCTGTGTAAAGATGGTGTTTCTTATGAATTCGCTTATAAAGCTTGGGGTGGTGGAATAGACGATGACCATAATAAAACCCCAACTCCTCAACTACCAAGAAGCCAATCAATTCTTTTGATAGATCCCATACAGTCGGTAGCTCCATCCCAACAGGATTTCCTCTCAAGTCCATCAGCTTCCACAACAAGAATGATGAAGGGAGTGCCACTAAAAACTGATTCTGTAAGACTACCCACAAAGCCTTCCTATACCATTCCCAGGTCGGCACCTTCAACGGTTGGATCTTGTAACGCCAAAACGACTTGGGAAACTGACATAGATCCAGTACTGCCAGTAAGGATACCCAGAACCAGAATCCGACCTGAGAAATTATAAATGTTCCCCAAGGAATAATAACTGATTTAGGATAACTTGCCAAGATCGAGGACCAGAATTGAGGACCATAGAGATGTAGGAATCCAAAGAACACTGAGGTCATGACTGAATACAAAAACACATCACCAATCTCAAAGGGCGCCTTGTGATGCGATATCACTGGGCCCCATTCGTCCTGAATTGGGACCTGTTGATCTGTCGGATCCTCCAGTTTCAACTCTGAAGATGTTGTCATAGTCAATGGTCAATATGAGGAATGAATCCGAGATGCAATATAAAGAATAAGAGTATGTTTTTGTGAGTGTCTGTCAAAACTGTGGAGAAAGAAAGGTATGAAAAACTAGGGAGAAAGAGGCAATATCCAATGGAAAAAGGGTGTCTTTTTTTTTTTTTTTTTTTTTTTTTTTTTTGATCCGTGGGATGTACTTTCCTTTTTATGCTGTTCAAAACAATTTGGGCTGACAAACATTAATTGCCATTTCTGGAAATAAAAAAAAATAATTCCTGTATTTTAAAAGGAGAAGGCCCTGAGGCTATGGTCAGTTTACGCATGGTGAAACAATTGTGAAAGTAAAATAAATGAGTATATTTGAGAACAGTGTGGATGGTAAGAGGATATATGTATATCTATGTAATTTTTAAATATAAATGATATAAAATAATAATAATAATAAATAAACAAGTTCCTTTGCTTTTTTAAATAACATAGAACTGGTTCTCCTGTCTCTTGCGGTGCCTGCGTCCTCCGCAACAAATCCATCCACTGATGTACTCTTTCCATTCCATGATAAGCGACTGCTTGAAGAAGAGCAAGAAGACCCAAAGACCAGTTGTGCTGACCAAGCCTTCAGCCACCATCATAAATGCAAAGTCCGGTACATGACCTTTAGTAAACATATCTGCGCATTGCTCTTGATCACCTGCCTTGGTGAAAATACATAACTGCCAGGTGCTCATCCAGGACATATCCGTCTTGGCACCCTCTACCAAGTAAAATGCCCAGTAGATCAGTACCGAGCTTGCAACCACAAACGCGAGAACTGCTGCACGCCATTGGATACGAATCGCATTCATGACATGTCGACGGTGAGAAATTCGTGCTGCACGACCTGACGACAAGGTCGAATGGGAAACTGTCTCTGAGTTCTCGGCCTGAAGAGTCACTTTGATGATATGAAAGAATGTAGTGAAATGCAACAATATGGAGGGGATCATAATGACTCCGAGGGGAATGAACAGAAGTGCATTAGATGTTTCTTGTGTAGCCATACACCTATAAGTTTTCCGAGCAAGGAGGGGGTATGCCCGTAGAGAAAAGGTCAGTCTATCTCCATCCAAAGTAATTGTAGAATAACCGAGTACTTAGGATACATATATATTTTTATAAGGATAACTTACATATTGGAGTTGTTCCATCCAATGGAATTTGTTATAACAGCAATGGCAGCGAATGCTGCAGGGACGGCCCAGCCAATAAGATGTGTCAACCAGGCCCTTTTCGAGAGCCAGCTCGAATTCCAGACCGTATGCAAATGCAGATTCACAATAACGATAGACAACCAGGCTGTCGTTGCAATTGCTCCAAACAGCAACCAGGCTCCTTGGATGGTGCATAGGTTATTGTTATATGAAGTAGCAGTTGAAACACCGTTGGCAGCACATTGGATTCGTCTTGGATTACCAAACGATGGTGCTACAGCTGCACCAAAGATTGCGGTCGCCAGCGCCGCAAATAAAATCAAGTTGGATGGATGTTGCAACTTGTCGGGAAGGACCACATAAGACAACGCCAGGACCAAGGCCAAGCCTGCAGAAACGGCTTTGAGAATATCAGTGATAAAGAAGCCCTGGTCCAATATTTCGGGCTTATAGAACGCATTTGGCTGTGGGCAGGGCAGACAGCATCCACATCCACAATATGCATCATCTGTATTCTGTGCGCCGCCTGTTGCCTTGAACACCAGGTCTTCAACGAATGGGGATACACACTCGGTCATAGGAGTCGCGCATGTCGTGTTGGAGCTCTGAACTATTATCATTCACAAGTGACAAAGTTAGACAGTTGCACTTCATTAGGACGCGAGGAAAAAATAAAAATAAAAATAAAAAAATAAAAAAAAAAAAAAAGTCGACGCAATGAAGAGTTGGGATAACCTACATGGAACAGCATTGCAAGAATTGTCCAGCTGGTGATCGTATGGCCCATTGGGAAACTGCTCAGTACCAGGAATGGGTGCCTTACAGTCAGGGAGAAGGTTAGTCATATTCAAGAAGGTGAGGTCAGCTGTACAGGCTTGATGGACCGCCTGACATGATGATTGACACGCGAACAACACATTGTAGCTATTAGCTATACAAGTTGAAGTATAATACACATTGGCAGGCAAAAATAGAGTAAGGTCAGCTTGCTGGAATATGTTTTTTTAAAGCTCCACAACCCTCAACTAGAGCTCTTGGTTCTGTTGATTATACATGTACAACCACTCTCGTAAATCCAGTTCAGGATGATGTCGTGAAAGAAAAGTGTAGTGTGGCGTAGGCTAGTAGTCAATAAAACTTACTTTGGCCTGTAATGACAGGTCTTGGAAATGCGACAGAGCAGGCATAGGATAGAAAGGTCGACTTGCATGGGTCGACTAGCGCAGTAAGTTCTTGAACACCTTGTTTGATCAACTCATCTTCTATATTTTGGACTGTGACATTGTCGGGGAGCCAGACCTTGTAGTCAATAAAGCCCTGTGTACAAGAATAAATGTAGATAAACACATGCATGTCCAGAGAATGTCAGCAATAATTTTTTGAGGTTGCACAATCAAACGAAATGCATCAATTGTAATGTATCTCCAATACAAAATGAAAAATGAAATGTATGCCTTACATTGCAAAGTGTCCCATTGTAATCGGTCACTAATAATGCACATCGAAAAGAAAGTAAGACATTCTTTTGTTAGAAAAGTTGTCCTCAAGCACGAATGAAGCAAAGTCTGCAAAGTCAATTGATGATGACGGGAATGAAAAGGAGTCGCAAAATAAAAATAGAAAAAAAAAAAAAAAAAAAGCAACGCCCAGACAATGATTTTCTCCCAAGAAGGAAAAAGGTTTCTCTTTTTTCGATTGGCCCTTTTCACATTGACTTGTAACAACATCAGCATGCATTGAGTAAGATGTGTGAGCGACTCGAGAAAACTCTATTCAGTCTAATAAATGCCGCCAGGGCGGAGAGAGTATAATGGAGGAACAAGTCATGTCGATGATGCGTTTGTGTTCACAGACCTACATTGATCTAATCTAGATTCAGGGTATTAAGAGAGAGAGAGACGGATCCCCACCAACCGGATGAAATGGCCATACAGCACCCGAACAGCACAGAAAACAAAAGATATATTTGGAGCACATAAAAAAAAAAAAAAAAAAAAAAAAACTCAAAAGTACGTTATGGTTGTGCATCCCACCGATGGTAAAAAGGTCATGCGTGTACTGCTGTACATTCGAAACCTTTTTTCTTATCCAACAATAATATTTAATGTTTAAAATAATCGAGATCACGCCATGACCAGGACTGGGATAGTCATGTCTTTTTTTTTTTTTTTTTTTTTTTTTGCAGCATGCGATGCGATGCGATTGATGCATATTCAGGTCCCCACCCTTTTTTGTACTAATGTGTTTTTTAAACGGTTGAGTTCATGAACATGCGAGTAGGACATGATTCCTCTCTCTCACATTCACATTAGAACTCAGGCTCAGTTCATCGAATGTTTCTTTATATACCATTCACACAAGGAAAAAAAAAAAAAAAAAAAATTAGACTAGAACTTCACGCAACCAAACCATAATCATAATCATTAAACAAAAAAAACCATGTGCGACCGATCAACTAAAAAAGAATGTTTGTTTTCCTTGTACAAAAGACAAAGAAAAAAAAAAGAGCAAAAAAAAAAGTCTACAGGTAAAAAATGTAAGGAAGAAGTGCCATACGAATGTGAATGTAAAAAGATGCTTTTTTTTGTTGTGTCTTGGGTATTACAGATTGACAACCGAAATACTTCGATCCCATGTATTACAATCAGCCCAATCCAAAAAACAGGTTTATGACACAAAAGGTTGATGAGCCTTCCTCCATCTGATGATTCCTCATTCCATTCACATCTCTTCAAAGAAGAAAAACATAATATTTTTTTTTCAAAAAAAAAAAAAAAAAAAAAAAAAAAAAAGAGGGAGATTTTCAATTGAATTCTGATAAAAAAAAAAAAAAGGGTGCAATCATAATTGCACTCTAATGTTAAAAAAACGTTATTGTTGCACCTACTGTAACCAAAGGCAGAGGTCTGCTGTACCAAAGTTGTAGAAACAATAGCAAGCAATGCTGCTGTCGATATAGCCAGACCCTTCATGCCACGCATTTTTTTATTTCTTGATCGAAAATTTGAACACGCTGTTGTCCTGATGTTGATGTTTAATGAATGTATTAAATGAGCGAGTCGCGAGAAAGTCAGGAAACGAATTTGCTCTTTCGGATTTGGAAGGGGAAAAAATAGAGAGAATACGAAAAGAGTCCACCAGATCAGGCAAATAAAGTTATAAATCAAAAAGGTGTTCGTTAGGGCGGAATGATTAGGAGGAGGAGTAAGAAGAGGAGGAAGAGTAGAAACAGGAGGGGTTAAAGTAGAGTAGAAGCAGGAGCGGAAACGAAGACGGAGGAGTGGAGGAGAGGATTATGGATGAAATTGTTCCTGTGGTAGGATGTGGAGTGGGGTGACCAACAAGAAAAGTAGAAGCAAAGAAAAAGAAGGAAAGAAAAGAAAGAAAAAAAAAAAAAAAAAAAAAAAAAAAAAAAAAGTGGAGAAAAAGAGAAAGGATTGCTGTCCTGAGCGTACAGCAGCAATGGTAGCATGCCTCATCACATTGATAATGCACATTTGAATACAAGAAATATCATCAATCATTTTTGATTGTATAAAAGTATTCAAGATGGAGGTACAGGATACATAGATATGTACAATCGATACATGTTGTATGAACTGTTTTTTTTGGGCTGCTCTTCAGCTCTTCATATATTTCAGACGGAGGTTGAACTCTGTTGTCAATGTCATCTCTAAACATGGTGGAAATGAAGTATGCTACATGTATGAATGTATATATTAATTTGCATGGCCTTTTGATTGGACATGTCCGTTTGTGCTACCATGTGTGATTGTCAAGGACCTTGCTGTTTCGCTGCTTGCTCCTCCTCCATTCCCTTAATTTTCTTTGGACCCATTTGCCGCCTTAATATTTTAATAGAATACCTTCACATGTACACATCATAGACGTACAGTACATAGTTGAGTCGGACTTACTATCAGAGTAGCTATTGGGGCTATTTTCGACATTTCCCAAGAGTATCACCTACAACTACGATTATTTGTTTCCTAAAAATCTAGAATAGACCTGTTTTCGACCTACAATACGCATCTGTTAAAAATACGGTTATTTGTAGGTGTATTTACATGCACGCACAAGGTCGCCAGAAAAATAAAATAAATTAGCCCTCAATGTTTCTTGCCATTTTTTCTGTATCGTTTTATTCATCAAATAGTTAATGAGATGATCTAGCAATGGAGTACTGCACTGTTTTCAAATAGAAATTGTCGGCAACCACTCTTTAAAATACTGTACTATCCTTAAAAAAAACCCCCCATTCTTCCCATCTTTAGTTCTGTCGCTGCATAAATAGATTACCTGTCCAAAATTGGCAATGAGATGGATATCAGAGCAAGAAATGACATATTCAAAGAATACTAATATGAAATAGAAGGAGAGGAAGAGATAGCAGCATTCTGCACGGAATATAGAGAAAGAGGATGGAAGCGAAGCTAGAGAGAACTAGGCTCGTATGAGTGCTCATGAATTCATGGGCAGTCAAGGAGCAGCAAGGCGAAGTATTAATGTTGTCCTTTGTCGCTGTTTTCCTTTCCTTTATTATTAGCGGATCAAATGCTTAAGACAAAATAAAAGCAATAGTTAAAAAAAAAAAAAAAAAAAAAAAATATAGATATCCCACAAATCAATATATATGCGATGAATGTACTGCACTACTTAGAGTGCTTTATTATTCTTTACAAAACATCTGGGATAAAGCTGCCTTCACCTTCAAGATCCATTCTCCTTGGTGATGGAGTATTTACTTGGCTCCCAGTAAATGATCCACGCATCTTAACAAAAGGCAAAAAGCTAATTTGGTCTCGCCGCGCGTTCATTTTATCACTCCCTATTTTAATAAGCCAGTTGGGGACCCAATTCAAGAACGCGTATCGTATCAGCCCAGCCATCAACCCCTTTTCAATTTGTGAGAGAAAAAAACCAAATCAATATTCCTTTTCTTTCGTAAGTATCCTTTTTCTGCATGTTAAAAGTATACAGACAAATTACCTATTTTAAACATGTCTTCCATACCTTGCCATGAAGAAACAACCCTGTCTTGCTTGACCCATCGACAGCGTTTTTAGCGCTCTCCCGTCGCAAATCACAGTATTCTTTGAAAATCCGAGTGATTTCTTCTTGAGAATCCGAATGAATATCATAAAGAAGATTTGCAAGATGAAGTGCTCCTAAGATAGCCATGTTGGCGCCTTGTCCTCCAAAAGGCACCATCTATGCAATATAAAGTGTTTCAGTTATGATAGCTGACGAATTATGCTGGGGTTGTTTGCATGCAGGAAAATGATAAGCGCATACCTTGTGACATGCTATTACCGTTTAAGGAACAAGGAGTTAGTTGAAGGAGAATACTCAGCTGCTTCAAGCTGAAGCCATTTCTTATTTACAACCTAGGCCTGCATTACACTTACCATCACCAATAAGAACTGTCCTGCCATTATACCACGTAGAAAAGTACTGCAAGGAATCATCAACAATTCAATTATCAGAATAGTCTTTTTTTGAGAGACCAAAAGAAAGTCTAGGAGTATAAGCCTACCTTATCCTCTAATATAACCTTCGATATATTTGGGGTCTTATCAATAATATCCCCCAGAGTACCTCCGTATGGGCAAGGAAAATGACGAACGCGATCGCACATTTCGGCTGCAGTGTCTGCTGTCCAATCCGGTGTCCTGCTTTCCTTTACACTCTCCATCTGGATGTCTTGAGTCACCATCCATGCGAATCTATCTTCCACTAAAGGTATAAACCACCACTATATAGAAATAAGTCAACTCATCAGTTGCAAACTCCTGAATGTTGAGACTATTCAACGCTAATCAATCCCACCACTCTTTTCCCTTCTCATGTAGAGACTCACCGTATACGGTGTACTGTTAGAAAGTAAAATCTCGAACTCACAATACTTTTCCTTCAAAATGGAATAAACCCCTGGATCCAATGGATGTGTGATGCCAACTAAACAGTCATAGCCGTAGCTCATAGGCATTAAGTCTGCTTTAGGTAGATGAAGTCCATAGTTAATAAACTCCTTGTAAAGACTTTGCCGAATGTTGCTGTAGGCACCATCAGCGCCAACGAGTATACTACCCGAATATATCGTGTTGTCAGAGCAATATAAGGTGACGCTGCCTTCATCTTGTGTGACCGATAGTCCCCGCTTTTGATAATGAATCTTGTGAGAAGGAATGCACTTCAAAAGCATATTAACAAGTTCGGGCCGTCCCACTACGCGATTGTAGTCACCATAACTATAGTATATATATATATATATATAATGGTAGAGTGAATAAGTGTCTTGCTTTTAAAAGATTAAATGTACATGCACCATTAATAGAAAAAATCTGCTATAGCTCCTTGCTTCTCACGTACTGCTCCGCACAATCTATGCCTGGGGCACGTGCAAGAAGGCTTCCGATCAGTGATAGGTCTTCTTTTCGGAGATGCAATGCGCCAAAGGGCTTCGAAATTGACAGAAGTTCATCATACATGCCCAGCTGCTCAAATAGCACCATCAGACTGCTGTGAAGTGAGAATGCAGAGCCCAATGGCCTTAACTCTTGCGTTTTTTCAAATATCTAAACCCAGACATGTCATGGGTGGTCAGGGATTTCATAAAAAATTAATGTCTTTTGACTTGTTCCTGGGAACAAAAAAAAAAATCCATTACCTCATAGGAGATATTAGCGCGTTCTAAAAGGACTGCAAGCATCAATCCACCAATACCCGCACCCACGATAAGAACATGCAATTGTAATGTCATTCTTGTTTGAACGCGATTGCACAATTCTAAAAAAAAAACACAAATGAGATGAAGAATGAGCAGATGAGAGACTTCATATTATAAATGCAAACTGCAGTCGCCCTTGGGGCTGCTCTTCTTCGCCCCTCGTCTTCGATGATATGGATCAAGTATGTAATGAACAAATAGAAAGAAGGCATGGCGTCTATGTGTCTTAACACATGCTGTATACCAAAAACAGCTTAGCTCGAAACGACCAAGGATTTGAGCAATATTTTTTTGTCCGCTCCTGTCCAATAATGTTATTAAACAGCGCAGATAAAGGCGTACAGATGGGACACAAACTTTGCCTTGAGTGTCTAAGGAATTAGGCATGGTTGCTTTGTCCAATTGGTGGATAATCGATATATTTGTATCGAGATGCAGAGGATTTCTCAATATGCAGACGATTTTATCCGTTCATTTTCATGTGCTTCCGATCGACCTGTGAGCACCAATGCATATCTTTTCCATTGTGCTCTCTTCATTTAAAAAATATCTAGACACATTTTCATATTTGTAATTGACAACAAACAAAAAGCAATGCGCGTTGCTTGATATTTCCAATAATCTATAAACTATGAGAGAACATCGTAGTGATGCAGGTCTATCCAAACAGATATTAATGTTACAAATACTATAAATAATCGATAAATGACAATATATAACTCAGTTTTTATGCCTAATATTTATTTTACAACTGTTCCTCCTTCATTTCCTGTTGCTGTTGCTGTTCCAAAAGCCGTTGTTGCTGTTGATCATTTTCTTTCATGAATGCTCTCACTTGCTGTACAACTGCATCTCCTTCTACATCATTTATGGCAGACGCTGATGTTGTAGCTGCTGATGCTGCTTGAGATACAGCACGAAGACTGGCCTGTAACCCTGATGCTGCCGCCGTAGCTGCTGCCGTCGCTTCAGATACAGCGCGAAGACTAGCTTGCAGATCTAGTAATCCCTTTCCATTCTCGCTTAATACTCTCTGCACAATACTTGAAGTCAAAGGGGATGTGTCCAAGTCAGTCATTGGCACTGAAATAGCAATAGAGCCATCAGCTCCAACTAGACTTGCACCCACATGGTGTGATTGTGCCAATGATTGCAATGCAGCGACATCAGAAGCCAAGAGAATTTGATGAACTTGTTCATTTCGATTTCGTTCCTCATCTGCTTGCTGTTGGAGCAACTGGTCTTGACTCGTTGGCTCAATAAGTCCAGTTATGTGACTTGCAGTATTCTGTTCCGTGCTTTCTCCAAGGCATGAACCATTCGTCATCGATGCATCTGGTGTAGCTACAGCTTCACCAACAATAGCACTGCTAGCCTTATTCTTACTTTCGCCTGAACTACCATCTTGATCCATGTTCTTTTTGTAGTAATGACTCCAATATCGTATTTGAGCCTGTGTAATACCCAGACCTGGATTAGCTTCCAATAAAGTGTCAAAAAGCTGGCGTGGCGGCAAACTTAAATTCTCCTTAACGAACGCACGAACATGATCTGGGCATTTTCGATTGTCATATTTGGCATGTCTCTTATGTCCATAGACGACTCGGACATGGTTCATGTTATGATAAAATGTCATGGTCAGATTACCCTTGCAAGGAAAATATGATTTTGTTGATGGACGATTACGCTTCCTACTCTGTGTTTTAAGCGCAGGGGGTGCACGTCGATCTTCGCGTTGTGAGCAGCCGTATATTTTGAGTCTTGTTTTAGACTGTGTCTCGTCATTAGTCCTCGAGTGCCTAATGGGTCCAATATTGCAACAAGAAATTAAACAACCATGTTATAAAAATCATCTCTAGTTTTCATAATAATACAAATGAGTAAATTCCCGTCATTAACAGCAAAATCGATTATTCCTACGAGAACCAGTATCCAGTGGATTCATAGACCTGCGCAGCAATCTGCGCCCCACGAGCCTTGAGTGTCTCCGGGTCCATTTCCACAGAACCTTCCAAACGAACCATGACATCCAGACTAGTTTCTTCCTGAGACGCCTCAAGTTCCCTTAACTTTGTACCAAACTCTTCCATAGAAATAGTAGGCTTTGTAGGCATTGTTGCAGGTTTAGTGACTTTTTTGGAGTTAATTCTGGACTTCTGACGACAAGCGTTACATGACTTGAAGACGCGATTAGTGTTCGGACAAGTATAATGATCTACAGATAGATTACGACAGCAACCCAAGCAGAAAATATCGTCCGGATTGAAGCGCTTAGTGGAGACAAACGGACGACTGGTTGCTACCGCTGGTGTAGAAGAGCTGGCTGTCGATGTAGTACTAGCTGGTGTGCCAATTTTTACTGCCACTGTACTAGTAGGAGTAAGCAGAGGCGTGGTAACCGCTGATGGTGACACTGGCGCGGTGGTGACTGTTGATGTGGTGAAAGTCGTTGATGTAGCAATAATAGAATTGGGCGTTGACGTCACTGCTGGTGTTATAATAGAAGTGTGAGCTGCATTCGACGCTGTAATGGGCAATGAGGTCAAGGCGGCAGTCGAGACAAGAGTGGAAGTAGGTAATGAAGCAGTAGCCAGGATTTGATCTGCCGCCTGTTCTGCAACGGAAACAAGAGGCGTGGATGTTACGGTTGGAATCAGACTTTGGAGAATTTCTTCGGGTACAGTGTGCGGGAGCGAGCTCATATCTACATGTATTGTCGTTGGGGTCGATTCAGATGCCATAGCTGTCACCTCCGATACTGAAGCAAGCTCAGAAAGAGGTAGCTTGATCTCATTGGCTTTCGTAAAGTCAACAGGTACAGTTGAAGGTGCGGATACACCTGCTGCTGCTGCCTCTGTAGCTTGCTGATGGGCTACAGCAACTTGAAGAAAGGCTCTGACTGCAGGATCGGTAGATTCAAGGACAGAGGCGATGGAAGGTGCATCAGCAAGTGAAGCGACATGATCAACACGATCGGATGGAGAGAGAGAAGGATCAGATGGTGACAACATGATGTTTCGAGGCTTGCTCTTTGAAGTCCACTGAGCGCAAGAAATGCGTTGCGATGATCCAGGGGAATGTTAACAGGTGAGGAAGAAAGAGGAATGCAAAAGCAGCATGCAAGAAAAATTCTTCCATAGTCTGGGACAGGTGACAGTCACTAAATTCTTTTTTTTTTTTATAATCGTTAATCTTCCTAGTCTTCCTAGTCTTTCTAATCCAAGAAAGTCTACGACTATGAAATAAACACTTTCTTCATTTGAGAGATATCAAAGACAGCGCCTGTTCGCGGGCAGGTGATTTTGCCATTGTTCAAACTAGCCATCTCAGTCAACGCCTGTCAAAAAAAAAAAATAAGGTTGTGCAAAGTAACAAAGAAATGGGTTTCAGAACAATCCACATGATCAATAACCAAATACTCCATAGCCTAAATAAGTACCAAGACAAAAGACCTTACGTTGTAGGAATAGACATATCCATTGGGGAGCGCCATTGGCAGGTTATCTTCATTCATGATTTGTCCACTAAGTCGACATACAATAGATGAATTGAGATGCTGGCTCATGGGCAAATCTACTGCTAGTGCACCCAGTGTCTCAGGATCGCACACAGGGCAATTGATGTTTCTATGTTCATGTTGATAACACATCATCGTCTTGAGTGCGGTTAGGCCGGCCTGCAATGTCACATTTAAGAGCGGCTCCGGAGTGAAGAACTGGAGAGCAAAACTATTAGAACGAAATTGGGCAATCAGATCATTCCATCGAGCTTTGTCGTACAATCGCTAAGACATCGAACAAAAAACCAAGTATGTGTGAGCAACTAAATGAACAATACAACTGGCTGTTACAGTTGATAGCGTAAGGGAATCATCTTGATACCTTGTATGGAAAACACTTAGTATCAGGTTGAAAAGCGAGCAAGCCCATAACATGACTGATTTCCTTCATATGCGTTTCCTGCCATGGTGTAAGGTACTTTTTGGCATACGCAATCGCTTCCTGTGGTCGACGCTCTCTCACAAGCTCAATGAATTCCTGCTCACGTAGACTGAATTCCAGCGTGCTCTAGATATTTTACATTATCGAGGCCTGTACTGTCAGCATTATGTTTTCTTCAAGAAGGTTATGTGTGCGTCGCCTTCAGATATACCTTCAGCTTTTTCAAGTTTGAGTTGTTCTCTTTGCACCACTGTAAACATTCTGTACAACTCTGTCGCATCAAAGCCTGCTCGACTTTGGTCGACTGTGTAAACAGTTCTATATCCACTAGATCCTAGAAGTCCATAAAAAAAAAAGGAGTTAGTTGATATATAACAGATAATCCAATGCAATAAAGGTAAACCTGGTCGTTTGTGCAACTGTATTACCTCAATATGCTCATTTTTAGCCAACAAAGCAGCTGTCTCTCTAAAACCGTCTCGTAACATATAGTCGATCACAATACGGTTCAGGCGGGTCCTGCTCCATCGCGCGAAATCGTCGGAGTCCAATGTACTAATGGACGTAAACTCTTGAAGATGCTGTAGTCGTACTTTTGTACGCTGTGAATATAGGGCTTCGTCCGCACGTGTATCCTTTAACTAGTACCACACAAATATTTAAGCAAATTAGTCGGAAATTGTTAAGGTTGAAGGCGCATTATAATAACAATAACGACAACAAAAAAAAAAGACTGTTTTGATATACCTTGCGCTTGAGTGTACTAAGGCGTGTGACGATGGCTTCCAAAGCAGCTTCGACCTGCTTAGGATCCATGCTACCTTGTACGGATTTCTTGGATATTTCAGTGACCTTATCTGTCAACATTGCAATTTCTTTTTCGATATGTTTCTGCGACGTCCTGAGCGACGATCGAAACTTCTCAACCGGTATCTGGAGGTTTAAAATATAATAGCTACAGGTTAGCAAAGTAGCTTTTTTATAAGGCCTATATAGATTGTCTAATTCACAATTATAGTCCCTATCTAACCTTGACAAATGGATGCTCCAATGAAAGTAATTGGTCATGGTTTATTTTGTTCATGTTGTTCGTATGATGGTAACAAGTGAAATGAGCGCAATAATTATTGAAATGCACGGACAGTGCTGTAAAAGGGCATGGAAGAAGAATGTGACCGTTCACTTTATTGAAACCTTGTTGTGCTACAGCCGTGCAATGTCTTCTGGTTGAAAATCGATCCTAATTTAGATATAACACACACCTATTAGATAAAGGCATGTTGCAAGAGCCAACCATTGCATGCATAGTCAGGCACAGGCAAAGAGAAGAAGAACAAAGGCCTTACCTAGAGCTCAAAACACGGCGGACTTCAGCGTCTGTGAGACGCCAAGTGATCGTCTCCGAGTTGCTGCCCCATATCTCATACAGGTCTTCCAGCGCTTCCAAGTCCAGTAGCATTGCCATTTGATTGAGTCGCGTCAATTTTTCTCTGACTGGGAAGGTCGTCAGTGATACTAGATAGAAACCAACTGCTCGGAGATCTTTATCAAAACGAATAGCACCCATTTTGTTGAACTTTTTCTGAAAAATAATTTTCTCCCATGTCTTGGTTAAAATGATCACGGCATTCACAATCACTTGATTATAGTTGTCTTCTGTTAAAGCGAACTACATTTTAAGAGCAAAATATAAGGGGATAAATATTAGTTTTTTATTCTTACGACCATCGCTGCAATCACTATAATGAATGAAGGTTGTCAGCTCAAACCGAGTTTTACCTTAAACGGTTCGATAAGAGCGTCAAAGCCCGACATGAAACGATGCACAAAGCTATTGAGTGCCTCTTGCTCTGCATACTCTTCATCCGTCACTACATACTTGATTTCTCTATATGAGTCCAGTAGTAATGGTCTAAGCCGCGGCCGTAACGTCCGTTCAAACAGTTCCTCGATCCCTTGGTTTAAAATCTTCTTAAATTTACTAGAGGATGCAGTCAATCCTGATAGAACTGCCTTTGCTTTCGCCAGCGCATTTTCCGATAAAGATGCAATAGTTGATAGAGACTCTTGTTCAATCTCTACAGTCAGCCTCTCCAGATACTCTATACTGACACTAATGTTATTAAGCAGAAGCTGGGTGACAAAGTAATGTATAAAGATGAGCCTTTTTTTTTTTTTTTTTTTTTTTTTTTAAAAAAAAAAAAAAAAAAAAGAAAAAGATCAATTGATCTTGTCATAAATAGGATCTACTGGTCCGTACCATATATTGAAACCGTGCTTCTTTGGTATCTCCATTCGTGAATGCGTTCCCCATATTCTTTTGGAAGACTGACATGTAGTCCATTTCCAATGTGTTTTTTATAAAGTTGATCATTGCTGCTAAGCAGTCTATATTTGATGTATGGACTGCTCGCGAAATAGTTTTCTTTAGTATATAAAATACATCATCCACGCAACTTGAGGTTTTGCTACTGTAATCAGTATACTCATCAATTTTCATCGCCTTGTCAACGCTGCGACGCAAAAAGAACTCTTCAATCGCTAGATAGTGGTCTACTATCTCCTCGACTTTACGAGACAAACCGCTTGTGCGGAGCAAACCTGAATCGTTATAGAGATTCTTGGGCTTCTCAACAACAGTATCTTTCATCTGATGTTCATTCTCCAAATGCTCCACTTCCGACTAAAGTAAGGACCGAATGCAATAACAGATTTCAGAATTAGTATGTCCACCATAATTGATGACCTCCAGTGCAGACTTCCTACCTTCGCTCTAGACTCCAAAAATCGATTGTAGAGGCTTGCACGTTGAGAGATCAACACCATCTCATTCAAATTGATGTCAAGTTCTCGCGGATCGATGATATCAGGAACAGATGTCAGATGTGGGCTGGACATCCCAGGCTGAGGTGTAAGGCTTCGAATAGGTCCTATTGATGAAACTAGGGTTTTCTTGGGATCCCTGAACGATTTAATCTCCGTAACCTATTAATGAAAACAAAAGTTCCTGTTGGATTAATGCATATTTAACCTTAATGCAAAAAGTCAAAAGGAAAAAACTGGTGCCTTTACGGCAATCGCCTGATTTTACCTTTCTATTAACTTCACGTTCCTCCTCAAAAGCCTCCAAAATTTTTCGACTTCGAAGATCGCTCTCTTCCTGTAACCTCTGAATCACGCGAAGCATTTTTCCAGGACCATAATACTTTTCAACCACAGGCTGGTGTTGATCGATGATAATAGCAACAGATTCGAACAGCCTGACCAAAGCATCAGCGTAGAATGTCGGTGACTTGGCTAGATAAGATTTGATAGCACATTATAAATGGCATTCACATTAACACCTTTGCTTAATTCTGAGAAACCCTGCTCCATTGCGATTATCCTGAAAAGGTCCCTACGTGGCTCAACCAGAGAAGCCTGCGCCTTTCCGGCAACGATAGCGCATACAAATTTGGAGTATTTATCTAAGCCAACTTGTTCTTCCCCTAATAATGGGAATAATTTAAAATACCGGGTAATATCTTCTGCTGATTGTCTTTGAACTGCATTTTCAAACTCTGTTGATATGATCTCCAACAATCTCGCCTTAGCGTTCGATAAGATAACTGTTGGATATTCGGGATTTGACGCAGATGGCTAGCATAAGGAAAGAAAAAAAATATAAGAGGCGTTAAAATGTACAATGTAAAAAAAAAAAAAAAAAAAAAAAATTTAAAAGAAAAAAAAAGAAAATATTACTCACGACAGAGATCTCCGCAAACGAGCCCTCAAGTATACTTTTATCAAATTTCAAAGCTTTTTGCATATATCTAGCCGCGTCCTCATGATCTAGTTGCTCCATTGCCCGCTGGATTCCTGAAATACAGAACTTGAGTTCTTGTATATCCTCAACATGCTTGATAGTCATCTGAACGCGCGATTGTTCAAGATCTAATTGACGAACTTTGACACTAATGCTCTCGGCCAAATTAGAGGTGTCACTAATAACCTTGACTAATGCCTTTGATTCGTGCTGAAGACTTCCTAGCTGTGGCCTGCAACAGAAACAGTTACGATGTAAGGGAAGCAATCGCAAAATAAATAATAGCAGGGAAAGCATCCTTTTGGAGAGGGAAGTGGGCTGCTGCACCTACTCAAGAACTTCTAGTTTGTCGAGACTTCCCTCCAACTTTTCGCGTTCTGCTAATAGCTCATCTAGATCTGCATCGACCTGGATCTCTTCCAACTCGAGTTGTCGCAGGCATTCCTGGATGTCTGTTAAATTAGTGAGAGATTTAATAAAGTCCAAGCTTGGATTGTGGAATTGTTGTTTGGGCTCCTTGCTCGCTTCATCTTTGGCCTCTTCAGGTTCTCTAGACATTACTGATGATTTGTCCTGCACCATTAGTATTATGTGTTGGTATAGTAGTGGTGAAAGAAAAAAAGAGGTCGCGTGTAACGATGAGAATCCTACTGTCCACTAGAAAACTTCACTTTAAGAATAAGAATAAGAATAAGAATAAGAATAAATAAATAAGAATAAATAAATAACGACTTTAGTATTTCCTTCCATTTCCCCTTAATGTATTTCCGCAAACTGCTCTACCATAGGATCCATTTTCCGCACTTGATTACATGAAATACACCCCAGAGAACTTCTTTTATGTCTATTGGATAGATTATTCGCTTTGCTATGACAGATCTTTTTGTGTGTGGTTTGCAACTGTGTATCTACGAACTGTAGAGCGACAAAAATTTTCGCTCCAAGACGCGTAAAACTAGGAAACATGAATAACAATCGTCTATGATTGTCCTTTGGCGCAAGGAAAACCCCCTCCAAAGTGTGTTTTTTTAAATTCCCTTATCAATTTTTTGTACGTTCAACTTCGGAACCCAACAATATAACCTTCATTCTCCGTGCGAACAGCTATCAATAAAAGCATTATTCCTGATGGGTGAACAATATGAATACCTATGATTTAGTACCCTTCCGTGTCATTTTTTATACTATTCTGGAACGCCTATTTGTTTAGCCCTTACCACTGTGTTTTCTCACGCATCATTGTCTAGCGCGTGAGATTGTCATAAAAAATAACAGTAGAAGAGCAAATTGTGGATCAATTGCCTCTAAGGTCAATGAGGAATGTAAGTGGCAGTTGCTATTTCACTATGTAGCTTAAAACAAACTATTCATTTGTATGACAACCCTGTTATTGCCAGGGGGACTTCCACAACTTGGTACTCTTTATTTTTAAAAAAAAATTCCGCTCATTCCATACATACCTTTAGATGAAAGTTCCTATTCGTTCTCTGTTCTAAATGCTCAAGCACCATATGTTCAATCTGAAGATAGTTTTTCGGATCCTTCTAAAATTTAGGCTGTTAACAACTGCAAAATCATTCAAATTATCGAACAATGGAGTCTGGTGGTCCATGATGAAAGAGTAAGGTTCAAGAAGAAGCGATAGATAACATGAAAATAATCGGGAAGATGAACGGATAAAAGGGAGGATATTTTATTTAGAAGTAGGTGATGAATTAGAAGCGGGTAATGTATTAAAAGCCTGAAGGAGTGCCTCATTCCTCTTGTGGACATAGCAACGCTTATTGCTTATGAATATAGGCCATCATTCACTAATTCAGCCTATTCTTGTGCAGGTTTGGAGGGTGAAGAATCCTTTTGTTCGTCATCCGCGTTTTGGACGAGTTCCCCGATAGATTTTTCCAACTCTTCGATCCTTGATGACATTTCATCCACTATTCAAATGAGCATACAGAGGACAGAGGATACCTCCGTTCAGTGGGCGCCGATCCTTTCAGATAAAAGGAAAAGTCATAAAAACGGAATATATATCTGCTATGTATATAATACTTACTTCTGCTGAAAATTTGGGTAGAAACTCCATCAAACTTGGTATTTAGCTGCTGCAAAAGCGACTCGACCTATGAACATGGAGTCCAAATTCACCATTGTTATTTTAAACGTTGTATCAATGCTGGGCCCAATATGCTTATTTAAGCCCTTACATAAAGTGTCAGCTCCTGTGGGCTGACAGCGTCGTTGCTACTTGGGCCATTGTCCTGTTGTAGTTGTTGTTGCTGTTGCTGTAAAGCTTTGCCTTGAATGTCAAGTGAATGGGTCTGTGTCTGTGCCTGAGGCGGCAATGGTGAGTGCATTATTCCATCTTGACCCTCTTCATTTAATTTATGTTGGCCAGAAATGGCATTAGGGCCTGATGTGCTGTCACTTATTCCCTCAGTAGCCATCAATTAGTTTGCTTGTGCGAAAGGTAATGTGAAGTAGAGCAACAGAATGCAGAAAATTGAAATAAAAACAGCAAAGCCAAAATTATTTTATTAAGTTTCAAGTTTCAATGAAAATATCCTTTACAAACGTGTCAAAGTCATGACACCTTCAACGTGTCTAGTCTGTGGGAATAGATCGAACCCACGAATAGCCTCGACCCTATATCCTGGAAGTCCCTTCGCTACGCAACGGTCTAACAAACCTTGCAAATCCCTTGCCTGAGTCTGAACATTACAGCTAACATAGACAACACGAGCAGGCAAAAAGGCAACCATCTGGTCTAAAAACTCTTCAGAGCAGCCCTTGCGTGGAGGGTCAATGATCAGCGCAGTCTCTGACGAAGGGAAATCAATATGTGCAAAAATCTTGTCTGCATCATCCAAATGGAATGCTGTTGTATCCGTCGAGAGTTTGTTCAGTACGAGGTTGTTCGAGGCGCAGGAGATTGATGCTGCTGAGATTTCAACACCCAGCACTTTCTTAAAACCTTCATGACATGTGATTCCAAACAATCCAGAACCACAATAAGCATCGACAAGGTATTTGATCTCTTTGTTGAGGCCAGATAGCGAAGACGTTACTGCTGAGGGATCTGCACTTGACCCTGATGGTGTTACTGAAGAAGTGGTGGAGAGGGGAAGGTGCAACTGCTGCTGGACATAGCCAATCAGTGATGGTAAGATAGCGTTATTGTTTTGAAAGAAGGAGCCTGCGGGATAGTCGAAGCGGAATTTTCCAACCCACTCTGTGATAGTATCCTTGTGATTTGTGATGCAAATCTTGGTAGTCTTTGGAGGGTCGTCGGACTCGGTACCAGGTATAATTGGGTTGCTCTCGCGGAGCAACATGGTAGCTCCTTTTTTGTACGAAGCAATGTTTCTATAAAATCATAAGATAACTATTGTTAACACCAATAAACCATATAGTACCATATTATCCTCCCCAAGGCACGATAACTATCGTATAGGCCTTACTTTTGTACCTCGGCCCTCATAACTTTCATGCCCTCATTGACGATTGGAGTGGCAATAGGACACTCCTCAATGTCCAAGATTCTCCTTGTACCAGCCCGCAAAAATCCGATCTGAACTTGCTGCGGCATGCCTGCAGCCTGGTGCTTGGGGTTCAATGCTTCAAAGTGTGGCGTAATCTTAGTGCGATATTGAGATTGGATAGGGGACTGAGAAACGGGATCGATGGGTGGAAGGTCAGCAAAGTATTTAGCTAACAACGGTGGAGAAACTTGTCATGTTAGACGTAATTACGTATATTCACTGAACACCATAACATTGGAGGCCCTGTGTCTTAGCCAATGCTCCAACCACGTACCTGCATAGTTTTTGAATGCATTTTCGACCACTTGACGTTTAAACTTCATCTGATCTGCGTAAGAAATATGCTGTAACTGACATCCTGCACACTTGCTAAAGTATTTACATAAAACATCCTGGTCTGCAATCCTGTTTGCTGCGGGTTCAATAACCTCCACAAGATCTGCGTGCGAATAGCCCCTGTAATAGACAACCAGCCATACATAGGTGTTAAGTAATGAACGTCCAGTACTAGTTTAGATCATAATTCATAATATCCAAGATTTTACAAACATACCAGTTATGACGGTACACTCTCGCTTTAACTTTCTCTCCAGGAATCACAAACGGCACGACTATCACCCAACCATTGCCACGATCAGGCAATAGAGCCAGACCCTCTCCCGACTGAGCGAGACTTCCAATGACAACTTCAAGTTCCTCAAAATTCTGAAATGGCGGTGGTGTCTTTGGATCCCAATCCCAGTAGCTGTGCCCTCTTAGCTCAACAATATCATGCATCAGTACTTCGTCAATGTCTTTCTTGGTCAGTTTTTTAGCTTTCTTAGACCGCTTCTGAATAGTAACATCTGATGTGGTATTGGCGGTATGCTGAACGGGCAAAGTAGTTGCGGTTGTACTAGAAACAGCAGCAACTGTGGCTGAGGTCTGTTCGGACATTGGAGAAGTGAATGAGTAGGGGCGTTTAATAAAAGAGCTGAATGTAGGAATGATGGATCGGGTCAACAGGCGCAGCATCAAGTGGCAAAGAATCAAGACTGATCGTTTCTTTGCAAGAACTATACTCATAAATGTATATATTTAAATACATTTGAGTGCACAAAGCCTGCGGTCTCGGAGAAAACTTTATTTTTTTTTTTTTGTCAGTAAACAGACATGTGACTGGCCTCCTTGATCACTTTCGACGGAGTGCTGTGAAATAGCGTTCTCCACAGAAGCAGCACACGCTGTTGGCGCGTAATACAAGCTCTAACCACGATTTAGCCATTGACCCTGCAAAACATGGTGTCATGTCCGACTTATTTTCCGGCACCATTAATACCTTACGGCGGCATCTAAGACATGTTCGGGGGTGAAAGTCAGCCAATAGCAACAATGTGACAGAGCAACGCTGCCACCTGTGGCCATTGATGCATATCCCATGAAGTTGGCTTTCTAGCCTCACTTCACTGCTGCATGCTGGACAGCTTTCCCTCCCAAATTTGAGAAACTGGTTTGTAGAACATTTCTCTTTTTTGATCTCCTGCAATATCTTCATTTCTTCTCTAACATCGCATTCGCCATTAGACTGATCATGAAGAGCGCTATACGTCTTTTCAGCTAGCTCTAATAAACCCTTATCCTCGCGGTAGAAAACTAAAATGCTGTCGCAAAGTAGCAGCAACAAAGTGTAGTCGGATTCTATCAGGTTCACAAAAAAATCGTATTTAGCACATACTATCGTGTACCTGCGTACCTGCACAATATATCGACATTCAATCCTCAGTACTACCTTGTATCTGAGTTTCAAGATTAGACCCTGTTGATAATATTTCATGAAAATATTTAAGGATACTATAAGTATTATGCCTTCTTATTCGCTCTATGGCCCCAACGGTGCGTTCCTTTAGTTGCTCTTTTAGTGAATCTGCTATTGTGGAATTCTACATATAAATTGATGAAATAGAAAGAAAGCATTAGATTTAAAAAACGAGTAGATAACAATACCTAATAACAGTGTGCATTTACCTGAAGTTGGGTCCATAGATAAATACAAATCCGAGCCGCGGTTATTGCTGCCCCACTGAAGATTGCTGACTCCAGTCTGGATTAAGAGATGTATCGAGACTGATCAGTTCAAAACGTCGTTCGCAAAACGCCAGAAACCTGATCATAGCCACTATATTTACCTGGATTCTATTAACACATCACTTTTAGGAAGAGCTTCCCTCGCTGCAACAGCTTGATCATTATCACGCAAATGGAACTCTTCAGACTTCAGAATGTTCCATAGACCTTGCTCTAAGTCACCTTCAACTTCATTTGTCTCTGAGCTTCTGTTGAGCAGGAGTAAAATATCCCAAAGCTCATAAGTAGGATTCCTTATAATAACTATCGAGAAATAAATGTTAGGCAATCTTCATAATAGTAATGTAATATTGAGAGTGAGAGGGTAAAGCGCGGCATACCAGAATTAGGGAGTCGAATAAATGCTTGCAACCTCTCCAATAAGGTCCCAATATCCAGAGTTCCTATGGTCCTATATGTCTTCGAGAGCATGACTGTACAGGATAAGAATCGCTCGCGTTGGAATTCCATTCGAAATGGGGATGTGACGCTTATCAAGTGGCCACAAAATGATACGTTAGTATGTATGTAACCATTAAAGAAATAGAAATAAAAAAGAGAGAGAATTAAAGAGAACCTACTAGTAAAGAGTTGCAAGGAAGGAGCCTCCAGCAGAACGACTTGCAGACACGATATGTAGTTGCAGTTTGCTATCAGCTAGGCCCCCTCCTCCCCCTTCATCATCCCCTTCTTCATCGTCCTTTGTATTATCTGTCTCCTCATCCTGAATAACATTGGTCCTTTCTTGTAGGTGGCATTGCGAGATGATTTCCTGGTGAATAAACTCGGTATACTCCTCGTCCACCTTGAGCTCATCCTGCTCCAGGCGCAATACAGAATGCTTTCCGTCCATGAAAAACACAAAAAGCTTCTCAACACCCATATCCCACCTCATGTCTGCTACAGCTTTAGCGATTGGTTTGCGCCAGGAAAGAATCGTACCTGAATCCGGTTTCCATAGATGTACCCTGTTGCCTTTACTGAAAGCGAGGGTGCTGGATTTCCTTGCAGACTATAAAAGCAAGTCAATAGTGAAACCAGTATCAACAATCTAGCAAAAAAAAAGTGTGCACACACCGTCGTTTTATTCATAAGGCTTACATCCGGACTGGTAGGGCTCCACAATAAACAAGTACATGAATATAAACTGCTGAGAGGCGAGCACAACACATCCTCAGAGACTTCAATATTCTCTAGCGGAGATATCCGACTGAACTTGAGTCTTTGTGCAAATACACTGCCATCGGCACTAGCGTAGGCTAACGTTGAGACGTACTTGCTGTCCTCAATCATCCATGGTGACCATGCAATTTTAATAATGTAGGAGTTACTCGATGTCTTCCATGCTTTCACGCAGCGCACATTGTCCTGATCAGTGACATGCCAGATCATGATATGGCCTGATTTATTGCCGACAGCCAGCACTGATCCAATATTATCCATGGAGATTTTAGGTGACCATGCTAAAGTAACTGACTCTAGATTGTCCATCATGCCCAGATCAACCTCATTTTCAGCTCGCCAATGCTTTAGCATATACTTGTCTAGTACAGTATACTAAATAGGCGGCAGTGGAAGTAGATAAGTACTAGTGTCCTCACTATATGAACTAGATGTTGTTTCTTGGCTATCCATACCTTCCTCCACTGCTTGTCCACTTGCGAAGACGACGGTATATATACAAATACAGAATGTTTCGAAGTAATACACGCCAGCATACACCTAAATACCATGAAATGCGAAATTGATGTGAACAGCAGGCTTTAAATAAGGTTGATCAAGATAAAGATAAGTTTAACAAAGATGTAAGTGTTACCCTTTGAAACGAGTGCAACCAGTTGGTGACCACGCTGCCATGATAAACTCAATTGAAGGTACCATGGCATTCCTCAGGCTTGCAACTAGTTTACAAATGATCCCAACAAAATTGTTATTTGAGAGTAAAGGAGCAAATTATGTGTACAGTGTCTTATCTCTCTGATAACGCACCATTTCCCATCAGCTTCCACGGCGGTGAATCATCCTGTGAAGTCAAGGCAGGAGCCGATGTACTCGTGAATTTCACTAGTGAGCTGTCTGGTGTACCATTGAGTGAAGGTGCCTAGAGAGGGATGATAAGACATTCTGTAATGCATGATATAATTATTCTTCGAGTGACCCTCCTTTTCAACGTTTAAAATCTTAATACGCATTGCCACTCACAAAGATGTGCATGATCGTAGGAGTGACCAATGCAAAGATGTTGTCATCAGACCAGATTAAGGATCCTGGTCGGATGGGTCTCCCTTCAAATTCGACCTCCATTAATTTCTAATCTCTTTTGCCTGTCGGTTTTCTGTTTTGTGCTTTGGCGTGCAGGGAGCATGCAGGCGTATCAAACCTCTGAATGTTTGGCCAATTAGCCAAAGTGGCTGAGAAATCTGCCCCAACCGTTTGAATCTTTTGCTCGGACCACATTCACAGAACAATTCTACTTTTCTCTTTTTACCATCAATCTCATTCACAGATCACTTATCACCGTCATGGACAACATCCATCAATTCGTCCAAAGTACATAGTCTAATCCAGATAACTACCAGTAATAATCAATAGCAAGTAGGAGCTAGCTATATAATTCTAACTTTGTTAATTATTATCGCTGCTGTTGAATGCATAATAGAATCGGACGTCAACGCCGCTGCTTTGGCAATCTTTGGAATTATTGGCGCTACCGTTGTTGCATTCAAGGTCTTGAGCTTCCTAAAGCTTCTCTTTGATGTTTTTCTCCGCCCAGGCATCAATGTAAGGCAATTGAGCGACTTTGTAGTTCATGAACGTGTATGGTAAAACAAGTAAAGATATTGACGCTCACTTTTATTGTAATGTGTTAAATCACAGCTAAAAAAGTACGGTGCTGGACGTGGCGGCTGGGCAGGTAACCATCACACCCAAGTACATTACCATTAACTTCAACAACATTCCTGTATAAGGGCACCGCATAATCTAACAACGTCTCCTTTTTGTGACTTAGTTATTACTGGTGCCACTGATGGTATTGGTAAAGAGTTTGCTTTTCAGCTTGCTTCCAAGAAGATGAATATTGTTCTGGTTTCGCGTACAGAGAGCAAGTTGGCGGCCATTGGGGCAGAGCTCGGTAAGCATTTGGAACTATAATAACTCAATCATCCTCAATGAATTCTATGCATAGCACAATCAGCATTTCTAACTTCTGCTTTGATTCTTTATCTGCAATTGCTTCTACTAGAGCAAAAGTACAATATTGAAACCAAGCATTATGCTATGGACTTCGCTAAAGGTGCTGATTCGGATTATCAAGCTCTACAGCAGTTACTTTCCCCCCTTGAGGTTACTGTTCTCAGTAAGGCACCATATCTGTGTTCTTGTTTGTGTGTGGTCGGAGTGAGGCCTGATTGGAGAGCAGTATGACTGGTATTTACTTTCGCGAGTTCATTTTGCAATTAAATTAATAATTTTTTTTTTTTTGAACCCCAATGATGGCAATCCCGTGACCCATAGTCAACAATGTTGGAACCAACCATGAAATGCCAACTCCTTTTGAACAAGAGACTGATACTATCATTAAGAGTATTGTCGAGATCAACATCAATGCTGCTATGAGAATGACTAAGATTGTTGTTCCTCAAATGGTTTCTCGGTATGATTTGATAATGATACCCTTAATATATAAAGCTACACGCATGCAGTCAATATTTTCAAAATGATGTCTAACATTTGCCCCTTTTGGTTTAACAGTAAGAACGGCCTAATCATCAATCTTGGTTCTTTCGCTGGTCTTGTTCCCACTCCCTTCCTGTCTGTGTACTCCGGCTCTAAGGCCTTTTTGTCTAGCTGGTCCCAGGCGATTGGTGCAGAACTCGCTCCCAAAGGCATTCACGTTCAAAACGTCAACACATACTTTGTTGTTTCTGCCATGTCCAAGATCCGCCGCGCCAGCATGTTGATCCCTATGCCCAAACCCTATGTCCAATCTGTCTTGGCCAAGATCGGTACCTCGGGTGGAGCTTCCACTCCCTATACCATGACTCCCTACTACAGTCATGCAATTGCCAATTGGGCTATTGATCATCTTTTTAGCCGCGGCTTCTGGGTCCAGCAGAACTATAACATTCAGACTGATATCCGCAAACGCGCCTTGCGAAAGAAAGAACGCGAGGCAGCAAATTCTAAGAAGCTTTAATGTTAAGGTTGATCTCTCTGATACATTGTTAATTTAAAAGCCTATAAAAGACGTAGTACGTTTTAAAAATAATAAAAGGACCTGTCAGTGAAAGCATCTGCACTTCATATAGCATAGCAATTGTCAAAAGTCAATGAGAAGTCAGTGAACGTAAGTAGCAAACCAACAAGAACAGACGAGCAAAGCTAGACTCTATACTCCTATCTTTTGGAGTATGGCTTGTGCCAAGATTTTTCCAGCAATGCAAATCTATTAAGCCTGAAGGTGGAGGCAATAATATTATGAACAAATCACATATCAGATCCTATGAATCAGAGCAAGTAGACGCTTGGATATCTGAATTTTCCACCCATTACTAGACTGCAATTTTTTTTATTCTTTTTTTTCATCCTCAGAGAAAACTATTATTACTATTGATGCCCAAACATTAGCTCAAGCAACATTGATCACAATATTCGGCTCCGATATGGTTCATAGAGATCGTGATAGCAAATAGTGATGGTGTTTTTCCAATAGTGTAATGGTTGTCTCAGCAAAGTAATTGCATTAATGCAGTCAAGAAGGACACGGAACTACCAGCGTGATGGTGATAGTAGTCGTGGTAATTGATGTCACCGAGGACTTGAACGCCAGACTTTAAGAACGTTCTTTTTGATTTTTATTTTATCGCCTGCTACCTGAAAGGACATATTAGGAATGAAAGGCGGGGTAGGCATACACTAATTAACACGTCCATTGCCATTGGGGGACTATTCAGATGTGGGGATGGTGTAACATGCGTATACGCCATGTGGGATAGGGGATCGATGTGCAAGTTATTAGAGACGTAAACAGAACCAGCCGTACAAGGAAAATATCGGAACAGGGAAATACGCCCAGTCCAATCAATGACTAGCTTTAAACCTTGTTTCCCCAGAATTTAAAAAGAAAAAGATGGGTTATTCCCACTTTATACTCTGACCTCTAAAGGATATGGGGATGGACAGACAACGATTCTCGAGGATGAAGGGGTACAGACAGAAGTCATGGATTCGCCACGTACTTGACCTGCAGGACCCACTTTTTTTTCCCAGTTGTGAGCCCATTTTTAAGTCGTTAAACATACACAACGTAAACAGAGGAGCAGAAAAGAGAGCATTTCTTCTGGAGACATATATTAACGATAGGGGCATGGCCAAAGCAAAGGTCCCAAGAATATGAAGCCATCACAATTGCAGTGTAATAGAAAGTGCGATTCATTTCGTCGGACTATCTTGTTGCTTCTCTTTGACCTTCGGCCTTTTGTTCTTTTTTTTATTGCCAGTTATTGTAGTCTTTCGGGCGTACTCTCTTTTTCTTGACACAAACTTCGTCTCGGATTATTCTCTTTCCTTATTGCTTCTCCCTGTCTCCCTCTCTCTCGTTTTCTCGCCTGTCAAGTCATTTGCATTCTGATCTATTGCATTCCAAAAAAAAAAAAAAAAAAAAAAAAAATAGTAATAATTCAATCTGGATCATTCAATCCAATCTTTTTTTATTTTTTATTCTTTACTCCGAGACTCTCCACTCATTACCCCTGTGATTCATAGAGCCTCATTCGTGCCTTTACTGCTTATCGGCATGGTCTGACAAGATAGCGTTCATCCAACGTCACTCAAATATAATAAAACAACTTCCATTCTTGGCTCTCTTGTCTAATCCATTGACCCCGCAAATCAACCCCTCTCTCTTCCCCGCATTATTGAACCCTGTTCCTCTTCTCTGAAAGGAACACAGACTCTCCGATTTATTTCCCTGGACATACCCACTTTTCTTTTCAACTTCTATATCTCGGACACAAAAAGAGGGTCTCCACGCGCTATCTCGCTTCGTTCGAGGCACATCTTATGGAGCCCTCATCACTCTCCGCGGTTCCTCCAGCAGCCACATCTGGATCTACTACTCTGGACACCAATTCAACTATTTCTGCGTCAAAAACAGACAATACATCACCGTACACTCTTCCTCGGCCGCCTACCCCACCTGTCAATGGTGAGCCACCGAAGCCTTTTCAATGCCACCAGACCGATGCTCCTGAACGTCCTTATCAATGTCCGTTTTGTCCAAAAGCCTTCTTTCGCTTGGAGCATTCGAATCGTCACATTCGCACGCATACTGGTGAAAAGGCTCACGCCTGCAAATTTCCCGGCTGTACGAAACGGTTCTCACGTAGTGACGAACTAACACGACATTCGCGGATTCACACTGGACCTAAAGGTCTTCGAGCGAAAGCTCAAGCCCAGGCTCAAACTAAGGCCCAAGCACAGACTACTCCAATGGAGACAAATTTTATGGAGGGAACTGGAACAACACCGAGCGTAGCGTCATTGCAATCATCATCCGCAACGACTTCAACAGTGATAGCAACAACAGTATTGTCACCACCATCACCATCATTAGTTCAACTTACCTCGCAGGAACCGTGCCAAAATGCAAGCACTGCAAGCAACTCGGCCGTATCATCAATATCAACTACGACTCTATCCTCAGGAACATGTCCGCCATCTTCTGATATACACTCGATCAAGGATATCGAGCAGACATCTTCCACTGGTCCACAATCGCAGGAAGCAGTGACTGATGCAAACAATGTTCCTCACTCTAACAATAGGTGTAAGTAACTCTATCGATTATTTACTTATCGTGAAGTTATTTCAAATCATTTCTAATTTTTGGTACGTTCGTTGATGCTCTAAACAGATTCTCAAGCAGACCAGTCAGATAAAAAGGATGACAGCAATGATGATGGCAATAATGAGTTAGTAACGGGAGAACCAAAACCAAAGAAATCCCATCACTGCCCATGGCCTAATTGCCACAAGACATTCACACGCTCTGCCCATCTGGCGCGCCATGTACGTTCTCATGGAGGCGAGAGGCCTTACGCGTGCCCACATGAAGGATGTGGCAAATATTTTTCTCGATCAGACGTCTTGAAGGAACATATCAGGATTCACGACGTTAACAAAGTTAGGAAACGTAAAATAAAACCTTCAGATCAGCAATCGAAGGGAATCAAAAAGACGAAAATGGCATCGAGTACAGGTACTGCATCTTTATCGCCATCTGCGCAGTGTGTGTCTGGCTTCCCGCCAATGGCACGGAACCCTACTACAACTTCTCAGGACGATCGAATCACCCCGTCTTCATCAGTATCACAGCATGGCGCCACTTTTCCCTTCTTGCGACACTCTGGCTTGCATTCATCCCAACAGTATAGAAATCCTAATTATCATCAATATCGTCTACAACTGCAGCAACAGCAACAACAACTGCATGCGAGATTTTCGCGACAGCACCCTATGAACTATCTTAATGAGAATTCATATTCAATGATACCCCATTCATATCATACATCGTCGTTTTACATTCCATTGCAAGATATGGGTGACGATGAAATGGATATGGCAATGAACCTTGACATGGATCTTGACATGGACCCTCATGAACATACACCGTGGTCCATGGCGTCACCAGGTCTCTCACCGCCTCCTAATCCGTTTGTGGTTGATGCTAACGGAAGACATCGTCTGGAATCGGTTGCTTCCATGGAAAGTGACCTTATCAGCCTACATGACCATATGCAGCATATAGATACCCCAATAGGTTCAGGATCATTCGAGGACCCATATGCGTTTGAGGAGAATGGGCTCATGGCCCCGATAATGGATCATCCTGCATATGCGTTTCTCCATCCATCTCAATCTCGATACCCCTATATCCGTTCGAGAGTGCCCAGTGGCCAGCATTCACATATCCCTCACCAACCGCAACAAGTACAACAACCTCAACAGCAATCACGGCCATCTCATCAACCACCTCCTCTATCAACCAGGGGCCGAGAGCCTTCAATGACTGCTCAATCTGCATATTCACTCCCTCCTACTCCCACAGAGACTCCAGCCCCAACTCTCATACAGTCCACCCTTGTACCAGCGTTAGAAACGAGCGAAGGCGCTAATGCCCCTACAACAGATACCTGCGATATGCCTATCGGCTCTCTAGACGAATTAGATGCAATCGAAGCAGATCTACTGTTCGCACAAAAGGATTGGGGCTCTATTCCAGACGAATATCAAGAACCACCTTTTGGCTTCTTCCCAGGCGAATCCCCGCGGTTAGCTTTGTCATATATTCCACCTCCACCTCTGCCCACGCCTCCACCAAGACGTAATCTGACGTTCCCACAGATATCGAATAATAGCGTAGTCGCCACACTCTCGATGTATCCTTAAGAAGCATTCCTCTCCACTTTTTATCCCCGCCTGTACTTTAAATCTCTGTCATGTAAAATATCATGAAATGCTCCTTATTGCCTCTATTGCGCCTATACAAAAAAGTAATTATTTTTAATAAACTATCAGGTCTTTTCAATTATCAACTTTCTTTCCTTATTTATTTCTTTTTTCTTAATAATGAGGACCCATGAGGTCCCCAGCTAGATGATTTAACCAGCCGACTGGGATATTGAAGTAGAACGTGCTTGATCTGCAAAAATTGCAGCTACTTCGCTTCCAGCTTAGACCACCACAAGTCAATAGACAGCCTATCATTATTTTTTTTATTCTATATAATAATGCCTCTGACATTCCTAGCCATTTGGGTCTTTCTCTATCACGCATTTCTGAGCAGGGGCAACATTATGTGTGAACTATAATACTAACGGAGACAGTGGGGATTAATATCTGTTTTGTCTAGTGTTCGACCGTTCTTTCAGGGTCGTTCCACGCAGCGTTCCGAGAGGTTCATCACCTCTAAACCATGGAGCAGGTCCTATCGCTCGGCTTTCGTTTTTTTTTTTTTTTTTTTTTTTTTGATAACAAGGACCCACGAGGTCATGTAGGATTTATTTAGATGTTAGCTCTATAAATGGGTTGTCTCATTACTGGGGTCGTAATAAAGCGGTATCCAATAATCGGCCGAAGCCACATCGTTATACTATTCATAAACCACGTCAGCATTGAGTAGACTTCCTTGGTTCATGGGGACCTGTGGCACGGGTCTACTCCCTACTTGGCCTGTTGTGCGCCAAGGTCTTCCTATAGCCGCAGTCCTCAATCATCAAAAATTTGCAACCCCTCAGGTGCTCCATAACCGCCAATTCCATCTGCTATCGGTAGCTTGCCGCCACCCGCCGGTCTGCCTCAGTCCTCATCGCCTCCACGTGTGCTGTTCGTTGTTGTCCTTGGTGAGAGCCAAAGAATTCACCTCTGCTACGCCTGTGCCTTCTAACACAGCTGCGTCCCCTGGCGCGTTTGCTCACAGAGGTGCTATTGTCTTTTTGTTTCAGATTTCAGTCCTGTCGAGTTCCTCGATCGACTTGACAAAGCGGCAAACAATGTACCTTGAGATCGATGCTGGTCCTAAAGATCGTCCTTCATTTCTGTATCAGCTCCCTCGGCACCAAAACCGTGGTACAAGTCTTATACAGTCCAGTGGGCATCCTTACCCTCGTTCGCCTCGTCTGGAATTTGCTCAGCATAGTATATTCCTCTTGCTGCTAGTTCTCGCACAGGTACCGCCAATTTTCAGTTGTTAATCTGGAAGCTTTTTTTTTTTTTTTTTTTTTTTTAATAACAAGGACCCACAGGGTCATGGGATTATTTTCTACACTCTATGAACAAAATGCTCCAGAAACTATAGTCAATAAACAGCTATTACTGCACAAACGGCAAGAGCCGCTGCATCCATGATTTCACAAACCCTGACCGCCGTGGTTGGTACTCAAATTCCAGCTTCCCGACGTGGCCTGTTGCGCAACGCGACATTGTTAATTTGGAAGCTTTACGGCTACGCCACCATTCAAGTACGTTAAAGCTGTTTGAATCTTATCCACAGCCTTTATTGTAACGGGTTTCTCTAGGGCGTAAGGCGCCTGGTCACGTTACGGGCGCGAGCAGACTGGATGGACGAACCTAAAACCCAGAAAGTCGTCTTCTGTGGGGCTAGTGGGGTGTGTGGGAGCTGATAGGAGTGGAATAAAAGATAGAAAACTAATCAACAACAAAAATAAACAATGCAGTGGGCTTTAGTAGGGTATGGACTTGGGTGTGAGCTGGTCTGAGCTCTTCTTGGTCTCTTTCTTCTGAGGTTCTTGAGTTTCTTCTTGAGCCGTGGCTCGATCAATTTCAGGTCTGGAGTCTTTAGTTCTTGGGTTGAGCATTCGCTGAGGAGAGAATTTTGGTCCTCTCTCAGTCTTCTTTACATACTGAATTTTTGTAGAATTAGAAATTGATGGGGAATTTGCTAGACTAAGTTTTCTATGAATGGTGGTGGATGTTGGGGTTTGTATCAATAGGATCTGTTTTCTCTCTCTACTTTTTCCTTTCTGCATGTTGTGATTAGCAGTCATTTATATGGGTTTTTTACTATAGCTAAGATTTTTACCCCTTTTTATTTAACGAAGATCCTTGGATCATAATAAAGACATCTTTCTTTCGTTCTCGTTACTTATTATGATCCTGGCATATTTCGCTTTTTTTAACGTAGAAAGACAAACCCTTATTAAGCGGGGATGAGGACCTATTCATACTATTCATATCATCTCAGCTATCATTTTCCTCATCACATCTACATATGTATCATTATAACCAGACAAGATAAGTATATTCATTGCAACAATCGCAAGATTTATTTCTTTCCCTTGCGATTTCTACCACTGCGACGAACAGTAGGAAAAGGAATGGATTTCTTCAAAGCTTCTATCTCAATCTCCAAACTCAGTATCCTCTCATCCTGCTCTCTCACCCGCGCGCAGAGGGCCTTGACTGTGTCCTCAAGGCGTTCCTGCGTCGTCTTGCTAACCCGCTGACGACGCCTCGAAGACTCAGTCTCTTCGTCATCAGTCTCGCTACGGCTCCTTCGACCGAGTACAGTATCAGCAACACTGGAAAAAATGGTGGAAGAACCGATCTCCAAAGAAGGGGATCGAGAGATATTCCTTAACCCCTTCTCTAGCATACGACGATGTCGATTGAACTGCTCATAAGCAGGATCAGCATAGGAATCTAAACTAAGTATGGGATCCCTCCTGAGCTTGAGAATCCTCTCACGTCCACATTCCTCCTCACTTCCACTACTTTCCCCAATGCTGGTTAGCGAATAGTCGAGTGTGATATGGTTTACACCCTTCTCCTGAACAAATTGACTATTGCCCTTATCCTGAATAGCCGAAGAGATGGAGGAGGTGTCATGGGAAATGGCTTTGGAAGAGATGACAAAAATAAGTGCTATGAGTTTGTCGAAAGTAATGTGTAGTGTGTTGGAAGTGTTAAAGTGTTATGTTTGAAAAGTTTGAGAAAAGTGAAATGAGGAATGGAGGAATGAAGACAAAATGACAAAGAATTTATATTCACAATCATCCATCCATCATTATCCATGCTCCATCCTCATTCGCCATTGAGATTCAATGCAAATGGCGTGATCCTCAGTTTTAATTGACCAATGAATGATTGAGATTTTGACATGCGTAAAAAAAATCGGCGATATTCTCTTATGGATATCCAATCCATTCACAAATAAGCTGCAGCCTACACTTATTTTTACTTTATTCGAATCATACAATCAAAGTTTTGGTTAAAAAAAAAAAACCATTCTGCTACTCTCGGCTTTTTGCCTTCCCCTTATTCTTAGTCAAAGAACTTGACCCAGAGGCATGCTTAGCTTCTAAATCTTGTAACCTCATTGAAAGAACATTTATAGTCTTTCCTTGCTCGAAAATGACCTCGTCTAGACTATCAATCCTGTTGTATGCACCTCGAAGATAATGCAAAACTAGCTTAAATTCATTCGCACATTTACAATCTTGTCCTTTCAAAAATCTACTCTTCTTGTTAAACGGTGAAGATGAAGAACTCTCAACAGACCCTGAATAATCCTCTCTAGAACGCTTTCCCTTTTAGGGACCCTCCAAACTGAAGTGACCTGTTCCTGAGTCTCAATTATAATCATTTAATATCTTCATTGGAGTAAACCCTTGCATTAATTTAATTACTTCCCCACTTGGATTTTTTGTCCACATTTGGGAACAGATGGAATGTGCAACGCCAGAGGGCTCTCCTACCATCAGTTAAAAAAAAAAAAAAAAAAAAAAAAACTAAGAAATCCACAGATTCATCTCACACTCCATCACCTTAAAAATAAATCTCTAATTCACTCTCATACCAACCATCATTTTACCACAATGGCCTCTACCTCAACCAACTCCATACCATCTTCTCCCGTCTTCGACGTGCAAACCCCACCTAGGACCGTTGCTTCTACCCTACCGGAAGAGACAATGATGCCCTTGCCCGGAACAACCCCAGTAGGGCATCCTCCCACGCTTGCGGAAGCGGAAGCCCCGTCCCAAGCGCTGTTGAGCCAGCTGAAAGAATCACTTATACAAGCTGATGCCAACCGCCAGCATTGTTTGAATGAGAAGATGAAATTGGCCGTTCAGTACAACACGGCAATTATCAACCCAGCCTTTCCTCCCGATGAAGCTGAAGCAGCTAAGCTGAAGTTTGAGCAGATGAATAAAACTTTCACTGGCAAGCTAGAAACAGCAGAGGCCCATTACCAAATGATCAAAGGCTTGATCAACACTCAGGAAGCCATGAACAAATCTAGGCAACCTGCTGCTACTCCTCACGAGGATCAGTCGCTTGCAGAGACTGAAACGCAAGATTCTAACGGTCTCGATGTATTTCCTGCCATTGGGATCAAGAAACATGTCGCATTGGCGAGAGTCTTCAATTATAAGAGGATCCCCATTATCGACAAAGCATCCATGGAAATCGATTATTCCAGGGTGCAAATCCAAGAGAAATCAGGAGCCCCTTCGCTTCGAATCCAGCTTAAAGGAATTCCCCTGAAGGATCTCCCATTCAAAGTTATCAAGACTGTCGTGGACTTCCTGAAGTCCTTCAAGACCCACTATACCAATTATCTGACTGATGATCTGTTTGACGACATGGCGTGGAGGTATATGAGCCTAGCGCTAGTCCCTACAGGCCTTCATGAAGAGTACGACCGACTTATCAAGACCCCTGTGTATCAAGACCGATCTTGGCATCAAGTTAAAAGATGCATCCAAAAGATCTTGAAGTTCGATCTCATTCGTTCCCTGATCATAAGTCAAATTGGTGACCTCGCTCCTTTGTCCGGTGAAGACGCTAATTCCTATGTGGACCGGATAGAGCTGCTCATTGAAGCCGGCGGTCTGCAGCCAATGGGAATTCTCTTATATGGGAAAATCACCTCGACGCTGTCAGACGCGGGCAGAAAGAAAGTCCTCTCTGAATTTCATTCGCTGGATACCATTACGGACGTAAACCAGCTTCTTGATTTTATCAGAATGAACCCCAGTGTACTTTCTGGTGAAAGAAGAAATCCATGTGCGTGGTTTATAAACAAGTTTGGTAACGAGCTATCTCCCACCAAGAGTGCAGAGGACAACCGGCCTAAGGAGGTTCAGCAGCATCGTCGACAATCAAGAACCCATTCCAAAAGGGTAGAAAGTTGCCATCCCTATCATACAGGGAAAAGAGCCCAAAGGGTCGGCAATTCCAATCCTTGTAAGGACCCCACTTGCGTCTCCCTGAACAGAAAACATTCAGATGCAGACTGCTTTCGGCATACAAATCCAAACAAGTTTGCCGAGCTTAACAAGCAAGCTCAAGGGAGAGACAAGAAGGGGCCTATTCAATATAAAAAGGTAGCCTCCCTGCCTCAAATGAAAGAAGATAGCTTTGATGACGTTCTAGGAAATGATCTTGAACACGCAATAAACCGAATGGATATTTGGCCTTATGTTGAAAGCCCCACCGGCATATCTTTGAAAGAGCACAAACACTCATCCTTAATAGGTAAAACAGTGTCTATTAGTCACACCTTAAAAATAGTGGCAACTAGCGCTATGTTAAATGCTGGAAGATTAAAATCGAAAGCTCCACATCCGCATGATAACTTTGCAAACTAAACCAAATAGAAATATTGGTTATAGAGGACCTGAACCAGAAGACAACAGGATATCTGTTCCCATTACTATAAATGGCCTATTATACACGGCTTTACTTGATCCTGGTTCCAACGTATTCTTTATCAATCGAGAAGTAGCCAAAGACCTCAAATAAGGAATGCAACCTCGAAAAACACTGTAATTAAATTTGCATATGACACTACTGGTTTTCAAAATGTCGGCACAGTAGATGCTATTACTCTCTCTTGTAATCACCGAACAATAGAATGCAGAGTCAGCGTTATGCCTATGGGCTATTACGACTTCCTCATCGGAATGGATCTATTTTATCGCTTCGGCTTTGGGATCCATGGCATAGCTACAGCTGTTGCTGAAAAGACAGATGATTTCTTAGAAGATGAAAGTAAACCGCCACTTGTACCCTCCATTATGAAAGACCAAGAGTTAGAAACTGAGTTCATCGAACAGAAGAAACAGTTCTTATTAGCCATTGAGCCCTTCCTTTGCTCTAATAGCCAGATAGACCCTAAGAGTCACTGTCCACTAGACATTATGAGAGTCCATCTAAAAGTCAGAGATGACTGCGTGGTTCAAGAACGCTCTCGTAGATTCTACGCGCAAGTAGAAATGGATGAAGTCAATACCACCGTACAGAAATGGTTAGATAATGGAGTTATAGTTGAGGCGCCTAAAGGCAATCCCTATAATAATTCTCTCACACTTGCAGCAAGGAAGAACCTAGAAGGCGAAATTATTAAATATAGAGTCTGTCTTGACCCAAGAACGCTGAACAAGCAGCTCGTGGATATTGATAACTTTCCTATCCCTATCATTTCCGAAATGTTGGAACGAGCCGCAGGTCATAAGTATTTTACAACGATTGACTTGTCACAGGCATATCATATACTACCTCTGGATGAGAAAAGCCAACCCTACACGGCATTTAAGCACTTGAACAAACAATATATGTTTGCTCGTGCTCCTTTTGGGTTGAAGCCTATGACTAGCATCTTCCAAAGAGGAATGTCTCAATTGCTTGGAGATCTTCACTTTGTTAGCGTTTATGTTGATGACATTGTCATTTTCTCCGACAGCATTGAAGAGCACACTGAACATGCCAAAGTGGTGATTAAACTATTGACAAGTGCCAATCTGATTATCAATAAGGAAAAAAGCAATTTCCTCCGCATGGAAGTTTTGTTGCTCGGGTTCGTCATCGATGCAAATGGTAGAAGGATGAATCCAGAAAAAGTTGCTAATGTTCAATCATGGACTCCTCCCACCGATGGCAAAATGGTACAAAGATACGTTGGGATGTTTAACTACTTCAGAGAATACATACCCCTCTTTAGTACTTTGGCAGCACCTTTGGATAAATTGAGAAACGTCAAAGGACACTTTACACTTGGTGATTTAGAAATGCGTTGCTTTAATCAGTTGAAACAGCTCATCGTATCAGCACCTGTATTGTCATTCCCTGACTTCTCTCAGCCCTTTTATGTGGCCACTGACGCGTCCAATCTAGGCATTGGCGCAGTTCTTTATCAATTACCAAATGGTCCTGAAGATAACACCAAAGTCAACTATATTTCCTTTATGGTTAGAGCTTTAAAGAACCACGAACGCAACTACCCAGCATATAAGAAAGAACTTTTAGGCATTATCTATGCTTGCAAAAAGTTTCACTATTACTTATGGGGTCGTAAATTCACCCTATACACTGATCACAAACCACTCACTTATATCCATGAACAAAAGGAACTTTCTCAGATCCTAGCGGACTGGAGAGAAACCCTTCTCAGCTATGATTTCCAATGCATTTACAGACCTGGATTGCTGAACATTATTCCTGATGCGCTATCGAGAGCTTTTCCTGATGAATTATGGGCCCGAGAAAATAGTCCGACCCATCCAGAGTCTTCTCAATCAGAGTCTACAAGAGTATCTGCAGTATCAACAAGATGCAGCTTACGCTCCACTGACACAACTGATCCTCTAATAGTTACGCAATCAGCAGATCTTATTCCAAGGATTGAAAGTCTTGATACTTCTTTACCTTATGTGCACCAGATTCAAGATCAAGAAGTGCAACGAGTGGCGCCTGCTGATGATCAGCAAAAGCAACTTTTGGAAGATACACGCAGCTTTGGACACCTTGGTATTAATGCCATGGTTTTATCATTGCAGCAGCAAGGGTATAACTGGCCCAAAATGCGTGAAACCTGCAATCAGTGGATAAGGCAATGCTCTGCTTGCCAGCACTATAATATCGTGCGTAAAGGCTACCATCCACTCAAAGCAATGCATGCTACTCTACCAGGCGAGCACATAGCCTTTGACCTAGCCCAATTTCCTGTCAGCGACGCAGGCAACGAATACGCTCTTCTCACCGTAGATGTATGCACGAGGTTTGTTTTTATCGAACCAATACCTAATCGTAATGCGGTCACTGTCGCCGCTCGACTTTTCAAATTATTCTGCTCCATTGACTTCCCTAAAATTATCCAGAGTGATAATGGGACTGAATTTGTCAACTTAGTTGTCAGATCGTTAACTACCAAGCTTGAGATTGATCATAGGCTTACTACGCCTTATCATCCTCGGGCCAATGGCTTAGCAGAACGTAATGTCCGTACCCTTAAAGATCTCTTGCAGAAATCTATTCAAGGCGAAATCACTAAATGGGATGACCAACTTCCTATGGTCCAGTTACAAATGAATACTAGAATTGCTAGCCTTCATGGCTCGGCGCCTTTTTCGCTGTTTTATGGTCGATCTTTCGCTGGCATATCTGACTTCTCTGCATCGGAATCACGATTGCTATCTGAATCAGAACTGAATGAGCGCTTGAAGTATCTTACTGATCTTGTATTCCCTGCTATTGCAGATAAGAGTACAGCCTCGCAGCAGAAGATGGTAGACAAATTCAACTCAAATCATTTTATAACTGACTTCCCGATTGCCGCCTATGTAATGATCAAAGACCCCTTGGCCAATAGTGCATTTGATAATAAATACATTGGACCGTTTCAGGTTGTTCGCCGCACTGTTCGTGGTATCTATGATGAGACAACTGTTACCTCGTAATTTTGCTCCTGAACAACTTAAGCTAGTGGATCGACCACTTGTTGCTTCAGATGATGCCGATGACCATTATGAAGTCGAAGCGATTCTTAGTCATGAAGCTTCTGAGGGGGGAGAGACACTCTACACAGTTAAATGGAAAGGATATGACGATGAGCACAACTCGCAACTTAGGTACGAAGACTTTGACTCCAAAGCAAAGATCAATAAGTACTATAAAAAGCTTAATCAGCAAAACCCTCATATGATTGCCAAAATGGCTAAGAGGAAGCAACCTGTAACAGTTGTAGAGTCTAGGGCTCAGAAAAGACATAAGAACAGGAAGTAGAAGCAAAAACGAATGTAGCTTTACTGAGGTTTTTGTACGCATGCGTTAACAGCATGAACGTTTTCCTCATTATCAAATTTAAGGTTTTATTATTTTTACCATTTTTTATGGTCGCATCTAAAAAGAAATACAGACGCTGAAGGTTTTATTCAAAGAATTTATTTATTTATTTATTTATTTATTTATTTATTTATTTATTTATTTATTTATTTAATCAAACAAGAAGGTTTTTATACTTTTCCTTCAATACTAACTATCCTAAAAGGAAGGTTTTTATATATTTTCCTTCCAAGCTTTATAAGCACTCGCTCTTACCTGGACGCCTGTCTGGAGGGGGAGTCATGTTGCGATTAGCAGTCATTTATATGGGTTTTTACTATAGCTAAGATTTTTACCCCTTTTTATTTAACGAAGGTCCCTGGATCATAATAAAGACATCTTTCTTTCGTTCTCGTTACTTATTATGATCCTGGCATATTTCACTGCACTCTTCCTATTTACTTGTTCTTGTCTTCTTGGTCGACGGCGTTGTTGAGGTAATTTTGATTGGTTTGTGGGTGTGCTTCTCTTTTTTTTTTTTTTTCTTTTTTTGATAACAAAGACCCACGAGGTCATGTAGGATTTATTTAGATGTTAGCTCTATAAATGGGTTGCTTGTGGGTGTGCTTCTCTTGGTCGTTTACTTAGAGGTGAACCACTAGATTTCGTACGACCACATATAACCTGCCGAAATGCTGTAGGATCTCTCTAGGCGTCAGCGCGTAAACAGGTGAGGGATTCTCGGTGACTGGGGTATCTTGGTCGGTCACGTGCAGGAACCTGATTTCTCTATTTATAGCCTACTAAGACGCTTCTTAAATGACGCCTATTCATTTACCTAAATATGTATTTCCTTTCAATTTATTTATTTCCTATCATCCTATTTTCTACCATTTTTAAATAGTATTTAAGTAGCTTTTTCCTTCACTGCAAAAACGACATCTCTCTTATTATTATCGATGCCCTTTTGCAGGTGAGTTTATCTTCATTATTCTCATTATGAATTCTCAGAAAATTAGCAGTTATTAAAGATCTCTCTTCTTATTATCGATGCCCTTTTGCAGCATCCTCAAAATCATTCAAAGCATTACTTAGGATCACTATCGTATCCCAAAACCACGAGGCTCTTGCCCAATTCTTCATTTTTCATCATTACCTATTAGTTTCCAGAGATCACTAGTAGATGCTCTACGACAATTATGAGTCCTTGGAGAGATGGCCGAGTTGGTCTAAGGCGCCGCGTTAAGGCCGCGGTCTATTCGTAGGCGTGGGTTCGAATCCCACTCTCTTCATTATTTTGCTTGTCAGAACAAGCTCTACCTTTTTTTCGTTTGGATCAATCTATTTGGCAGCCTATTTTTTGGGGCAGCCACCTAACTTCACACACTTAGATGGCAGCTGGGCTGCCAAATAATGTTTTGCAAAACTAATTTGAAACGGTTGATCGGTTACACACTATGCCCTGTTGCACTTATCATATAATTACAAATATTAGTGTTTGTCAGAAAGAGTAAAACCCATATGAATAAGTTGCGTTTCGATGCCTGTTAGCGGCTTCGGATGGAGCGACGACAATTGGACTTGAAATGAGTGACTTTGCTTACAGCACCAAGGTATCAACATGTCCATAAAGAAACACTCGTTATAATTTTTATTTTTTTATTTCCACGGGAGGAGCAGTGTAAGTAAGGTGTGTACGGGACCGTGCAAATACTTTTTTTTATGAGGGTGCTATTTGGCAGTTGGGCTGCCAAAGAGAGTTTTCAAAACTGATCATATTTGGTAATGGGCTGCCAAATAGATTAATCCTTTCGTTTTTAAAGGTTGAAGTTATTTGTGCGGCCTTATTTGCACAGGATCTTTATTTCATCTATAAGCGGCAACGTGTATCCTACAGATTACATGATTCTAGCTTTCTATTTCGAAGGAAATAAACGAAGGTGAGTCTAGAGTAGAGAGGAGTCTGGAATTATTACTATTAGAAGTTGCAGCGCCGTGGGAGCTGCGATACTCATCGCGCTCTGTTGCATATTCCACAGTATGCAATATTATGATGGCCAAGTTAGGAAAAATACTGAGTAAAAAACACTAATGCACTAAAAAGATTAGTAGTAGAAATTAGTGGCAATAACGCGCTACACATAGACACGATAAATCTTTGATATGAAGTTTTTAGCACGAATCAATGTCATCCTACAGATAGATACGTAGTTACCTGGTATAAGTCTCTCTAGAAGAAAATGAATAAATACCCCATGGGTATGGTGTGTGGACCCATATCTTATTCTTACTTACTTTTCTACTGGCTACTATCTATCTACAAAATATTTTTCACGCTCTATTCCGCTCTACAGTCACCCGAAAGGAAGTTTGGTCAAAGTGGGTTATTTATTATTTTTTTATTTCGAATCTCTGACAAACAGCTCATTTGTGACAACAAAAATACTTCACCAACCAAGATGGAAATTTACGCTTTTATTAATGAGGCCAATGTGGATAATCACTGAAGTTTTTGGGCAGTACGTGCTGAGGGAAAACGGCAAGAAATAGGATTGAAGACAGTGCTTCTCTTCAAAATTTTATTTTTTTGACCAAACTTTCTTTCAGATGATTGTACAACATGAAGCTAGTCCCTAGACGCAGTGAGTGTCTACATGTGCTGCTGAGTATGCGACATTGCGTGCTAAAGACGACCCAAGGCAGGTTCTGGCTATTTTATTGGTGAAAAATCAACCCTGATTGAACATGATAACAAACTTGGAATGTAATGAGACAAAACTAAGGATCTTTATCAACGTAACAGAAAAGAGTATTTATGCCTCTTTTCTATCATTATAAGTCACGGTTACGCTATTAAAGTATTTTGGCTATTTAGATATAGGGATATAGGTAATTGTGGCACGATCGACTTTGAGTGCGAACTGTCACCAACTATCAAAAGATAAGTAATCTCTCGGGTTACAAACGGGTGAGAGGATAGACATTCCACAAAATAAACTGAGGTCTACCCATTGTATATATTTTGGTGAATTTGGTAAGCAAAATTTAGTACCGAGGGCGTTTGAGCTCTTAATAAAGAAGGACAGAGATAAGGACATAGAAGAAAGAGAAAAGAAAGAGAGTAGTAACACGACACGCTATGCATCGTAGCAATAAGTATGATCGTTTATATATCTACTGAAACAAACTACACGTTAGAGGTCCCTAATTACTGAACTCATCGTTATATGCTTAATAGCGTACGGAAACACTAGAGATGTATGCACGCGCTAAATGAAAGAACACGTCAGGGAACCATCCACAACCTATAACAACACGACCAACAAAAGTGCAAAGTAAAGCGGCATAGTATATTCCAATTATAGATAAATCGTTTTGTAATTCTTTATTTAGTCCCAGAAGCGCATAAAGAATATCAACATCTATTCTGGGCTACGTACGACTTTGATAAGATATATATTCTGGTCAATATTTGATGGTTGGGTATCGAGCTTGTGTCGTGGAAGGTTTCCTGGTAATGGTATTAAAGACTGAAATAAAGACCCCGTACAAATAAAAAAAAGCCCCCGTGCAAATATCTTTTTCCTTTAAATTGGGTGAATCTAATTGTAGTCCAACCTTTATAACTGAGGATCATTATCTTGGGAAATCTGCGGATGTTTACTGTCTAAAGCCTGCTACGATGGTGCTGACCATTTATACTAGTTGGCAGCGACGTGAGAGCCGGTGCAAATATAAGTAATGTATGATGTGTATACAACGAGCAGTGTGGGCGACACGTTTGTAAGCGTGAACTGTTGTCAACTATTGAAAGGCAAGTGATCTGTTATAAGTGGATGAGAGGATATGCATTTCACAATATAAACTAAGGTCCATCCTTCGTATTCCGTTGTCCTTAGTGAATTTGATAAGAAAGCGATCTCAAAGTTTAGTAGTTGAGGGCGCTTGAGCTCTTTAATAAAGAAGGGCAGTGATGTATGCACGCGCTGAGCACGTTATTATAGATTGTTAGACTACAATTAAGCCACTGTGGCCCCAGACTATGATTAACAAAACATTTCTGCATTTCTTACTATTTTATCTGGTCATTCATTTAAAAATAATAATGGCGCAAATAGACATGAATCACTGTTCAATACTTTTGTTAAAAGAGGCAACGAATGAGTCAGAAGGATGTACAGATGAACATCATGAAAACAAAGTGGAAGATCCGTACAGATTGGCTTTGCTCGACAGATCGAAGGAAAAGAATGTCAAACTCACGGTGGACTATCTTGCGCCTATGATAACTATGTTTGCAGAATCAACAGAGCTTTCGCGAGCTATCTTGGCAGGCTATCCAGAATCATGGCATCGTCAAGAAGGCAAGCAATTGAATACTAAAAGCGACAACAGACCACACCGAGCACCCATTTGGGCATTTGCTGTAACATCACAAAAGGCTGTTCATGCCTTCGAAAATGCCCTTCAACTGCAACCAAACTCTGGTAAAATTAAAAAAATAAAAATAAAAATAAATAAAAAAAAACCCCCCGCTTTGGCGCGCATTCTGGGTTCGTAAAAAGAAAAGAGGGATTAATTACCAACATTTTCGCCTTTTATTTTTTGTACCAGCTATACGTGAAGCCTGGCTGGAGATACCGATTTACTGTCTTACGGGCGCGACGCTTACGAGTGTTCAGAAGGCAGGCTTTAAGACCATCAATAGCAAGAATCCATATACTGATGTTACCTCATCAGATCCAGCATCGACATCTACAATAGCACCGATGACAACCTATTCTTTTGACACTGGAGTTCAGTTAGTGGAATTTATACTCTCTGCGGACTGGCCCACAGTTCATCCCTCTTCTGCATCTAGTGATGGTTGTGGAGCCCTGGCGCCTGAACTTTGGTTTTTGAGTGGAGAAATAAATATGAAGACCTTGACCGAGACGTTGACTGCATACCAGAAACCATTTAAAGAGATTGTAGTCTATAGAACAGAACGACGACCAGGTTTCGATCAAGAGCTGCTAGAGTGGCTAAATAGAAATTCATCAAACGTAGAGACCAAGAACAATGAAGAAAAGAGGACATGTTGGCTTGTGGGATTTAGCCCGCGTGGTGTTGACATGTCTATACCAACGTTGAAGCAATTCATACTGCAGAACACGACACGAGTTGATGGCAATGATGGAAGCGGCAATGGTGGCGCTGTTAGTGGCAGTGGTAACACGACGAGACACGTCGAGATTCGATGGGGTGCAATTGGAACCACAACTATGAAGCGAATTCAGGAACATCTTTTGAAGCTCCATGAAGACATAATTCCGACGAGCAACATGGATATAAGCCTAAGTATGTCGGTTGCTGTGGCAAGGGCGCCAAAACCTGAGGAAATGGCAGAAGCTATCTTGCCTTGAGATGATTTTTTTTTTTAAAAAAAAAAAAAAAAAAAAAAAAAAAAAAAAGGGTGCGTAATATAAGTGTTATATCAGGGGACGATTGATTTATTTTATTTTTTACTTTGCTCCATGCTCATTATCTTTTATGATCGTGTCTGTTAAGGTGGTACCTTTGGAATAGATACGTTCCTTTAATTGATGATCCAACAAAATGACAGGATCCTGTTATTTTGAAAAGTTGACTCTTTCATGTCGCACTTTGGATAATTGAGTGGCTGTCAAAATTCGATATAATATGCCAAGCTAATAAAATAGACGTTTAGATACAAACATTTCAAAACCGTCACCTTGCTGCGATGATCGTGTCAAAGTCCCATCATTTCATGAAGAGAATGTAAAGGGGAGCATTCTATGGGAGAGAAAAAAAAAAAAAAAAAAAAAAAAAAAGGAGTTATTCTAGTGAGCGGAGTATAATGTGCATAATCTTACGTAAAAACAATTGCGAATTCATAAAATATATATGCACTCAAAGACCTGCATTCGAAGAAGGTGAGGGCTCATCTAGATTTGAGATTTTGAGATAATTATATGCAGATTCATTAACCTTACACATCCTTGATATAGAAACATAAATATATAGTTGTGCATTAGAAAGGACGGTATGGAACATTTGGAGAATATATATGTGTACTTTGTAGGCCTTAGTTATTAAAAATACTATGTACTACATGTTGATCAAAGTATAAAAAGCTGAGAGAGATCCTTTAACAATGATGAGCAGTTGATGCTGCTCCGATTGGAGTTTTCGTATGATATCCATAACTCGTTCACAATTAATTTATACATGTATACGAAGACCAATAGATGAAGCTCCTGTAAATACCTTTTTTCCTTCATTGGGTCGGAGATCACGTTAGAAAAGAAATAGATAGTGGATTGGACCCTTCCTTTATTAACGCAAATCGGATCGGGAACATGTTTTGGTGATCCTTCTTCCATTTTTTTTTTCTTTTTCTCCAATCTGTTGCACATGTACATGGACATTGAGTTGTTGAGAATTGAGTATTTTTTTACTCTATCAGTCTGTCTCATCAGTCAATGGTGATGCGCCCAAGAGAACTTTATTTTCGTTCAACTTAATGCTCACACACTGCACAATTGGCACATTCGCACAACCGTGTATGCGCAGAACCACACAACGCGAAAAAATGATTGTTAATCCCATAAGGAACAATAGAAACCAACAAGGAAAGACTTCTCCCATGTGCCCATGTGCATTATTCACAATTGCAGTACGGTTTATTTTGTTTTATTTTATTTTATCTTATTTTTTGTTCCTGAGCTGGTCGGCTCATTTTCTTTATTCCTTTCTTCCTTCTTCCTCTTTTTCTCTCTTTTCATTCTCATAATCACTTCCTTTTCTGTCCTCACGACCTTACTTTCACCCTTTCTTGCATTCATCCACTTTTTTATCTTTCTCTGAGTGTAGTAAGCTGTACTCAAGTCCTCGGATGGAGAAAGAATTTAGCAAAATTAAATCTTTTCCTTTCTTTTTTTTTTACACTCTTTTATTTTACTCTTTAGTTCATAACGGCTTTAAGTATTTTTTTTTTTTTTCTTTTTTTTTATTATTTCATTCCATTTTGAATTCTGTTCCAAAACTATTTTTTTTTTTTTTTTTTATTTTTCTTTTTTGTTGTGTAGAAATATATAGTGTCACGTTTCTTTATTACATTTTCTTTATATTTTTGTATTGCATTTTGTTCCTCTTATATAATATATTATCGCACAATGGCCCCGATTTCACATATCAAGGTGATCATTGTGGGCGCAGGTGTGGGTGGTCTCACCCTGGGGATCCTCCTTGAGCGCGCCAACATTGCTTATGAGATTCTAGAGAAACATCCCACTTTCAATCCCATGGGTAAACAATAACTAATTCTTAGTTTTGCATTTTTTCATGGAGACACAAAAAAAAAAAAAAAAAAAGCGCTTTGTTTCTGTTTAATTTTCGTTCTTCCAGATAAAGTTTGTCTTTTTAAGACCTCATCATCTCTTTCTCTCCAATACATAATATGAATAACAACAGGGAGTGCCATTTGTCTCGTTCCGTCGGTGCAACCGCTCTTTCAGCAATTAGGTTTGTTGGATGAAATTAAACGACTCTCAAAGCCTTTTGGTGAAATGGTGTTCCGAGAAGAGAATATGTCGATCATGGGAAAGTACTCTGGTAGGACACCGTTGGATATCAAAGAACGGTGAGTTTAAGAACGTTGCTACTGCTTGAATTATTGCTAGTTATTCTTTTATTCTTTTTTTTTTTTTTTTTTTTTTTGACCTCCTTCCTGTACTCTTTCTGTCGATCGAATTCGAAATAAGGAGGATTACATGGCCTGTCACATTCCATGCTTCATAAATTTTCTGCCTTTTTGTCGTTTTTTTCTGAGTTTAATTTATATATATTTTCATTCATACAGCTGTCTAATAAATAATATCTCTCATTAACTATCTCCTGATAATAATAATATATATAAAGATATGGTGAATATTGTCAGATTATTTCCAGAAAAGATCTGTGTACGCTGCTAGCAGAACAGGTCCCTAAAAGCAAGATCAAGTATGGGAAGCGTGTACTAGAGATTCGACAGAACGTAGGCGAAGTGATTATTCAGTGTTCAGACAAATCGACTCATCACGCTGATATCTTGGTCGGAGCTGACGGTCCCTATTCAGCTGCGAGGCAACATTTACATAATGAACTAAATCAAAAAGGTTTGCTGTCGAAGCATGATTCAATGCCCATGAGATATCAATATGATTGCATTGGTAAGAGAAAAAATGACAAAAGGTGATAGAGATAAAAGAGAGGGAAGGGATTGCTTTAAAGCTAATTGTCAGCAGAGGAGCGAAGGAATGAATCAAAGGCTCTGTAAGCTTTTAATTGATGAAATCACATTTTTATTCTATTCTTTTACTGTCATTTAGTGGGGGTTACAGATCCTTTGGATCCAAATGACTTCCCCGCTCTCTGTGGAGACTTCTCGGAATTTCAGACCGTTCTCAGCAAGGATTCTTCCTACTCAGTAAGACTCTAGCTTTTTTTTTTTTTTTTTTTTTTTTTTTTCCCTTTATTTTACCTTATTGCACTTATTGTTCATTCTACCTAGTGATCACTCATCTTGAGACCTAATATGGAACAATTATTCATTGTCACATATTCATCTCAAATGACAAACAATAGCATTGGTATATTCCTCTGACAGGAAATAAATTTTCATGGATGGTAGTCAAGTACCACGACAAGGGTAAAAAATATGCTGAGGATCAGATTTTTAAGCAATCTGATTGGAGGGAAGATGTTGCAGGTTTGATGGCATATGATTATCGTAATCTCAAGACAGCCTATGGCTGTAACTTGGAATACTTCATGGAACGAACACCCAGAGGCTCCATGGCCAAAGTCATGTTGGAAGAAAAGGTACTGATAAAAAAACTGACAGTAATAGACATATATGAAAAGTGTGGAAAAAAGAAAGAGAAAAAATCCATTCACCTTTTTGGTTTCGCTCCATTTCCTTTATTTCCTTCAACATCTAGTACTATAAAGCGTGGTATGGCGGCCGTATTGTATTAGCAGGAGACGGTAAAACAACGGGATTAATGGATGCTGCTGGCTGCTACTCATGGTGGTAGCACATTCCTGTTAACAACACTTCTGTTGGCTTTTTTTTTTTTTTTTTTTTTTTTAGCATGCCACAAGGTCGTGCCGGTTGGGGGTCAAGGGTATGCTTCAGGTTATATTCTTTTTGTTGATTTCAGATTCGCAAAGCATACCATACTAAACTTTTCTCCTTTTTTACAGCGCAAATCAAGCGATTCATGATGTAATAACGCTGGCAAACCAGTTAGTGACTCTAGAGAGTAATTCTGTGCCAGATATCGAAAAGGTCTTTGCGGCTTACTACAAAGACCGCTCACCCATCGGTAAAGCGGTCGTTCAGGTGTCTGGCCGGATTGGAAATATTGCTAATCGAAAGGTAATGACGGAGCAATTGCCAAAAAAAAAAAAAAAAAAAAAAAAACCCACCACGATAATGCCTGGATGTAGACTGATTACTCTTATTGTTTTTGATAGGGATGGCTAAATGATTTGGTCCGCAAGGCAGCTTTACGACATACACCACGGTGGTTAGCGCAGCTTATGAATGACAGGATGAGCTATGATAGGCCGCAAGCTGAGTACTTACCTTTTGTGAAAGTCGGAGGTACGCTCCAACCGAAACCACAAAAGCCATCGGCATTTATTCCATTTGTCAATGAACCATAAAAACCTACAGCCACAAATCATCATCAGCAACATATCCGCCATCTTTTTCCCATACTCTTTGTCATTGGCTACGACTGCATTACAAAGATATTATAGAGCAATAAAATACATTGCATTGATTTGAAAATGATCTTCTTTTTATTGTTATGCAGCTGTAAGCATTATAACTGATGTAAGCGCTTTCATTTCCTTTTTCACCTCTGCGCATCTGATCCCTTCATAGGAACCACAACAGTGTCAGTGTTCTCGGTGCTTGTCGCAGGTTTGAAATGGGCTTTCACTTTTTTGGCCTTCATTTTTAATGAACCAAGTACTCGATGTGCTTTGGATTTTTTCTTCTTGGCAGATTCCTCTTTGTTTGTTTTCGTTTGCCCATCCGAATCACTTTTGCTGCTATTGCTGCTGCCGTCGTCGCCACTCTCGCCATGGCTTTCGCCGTCAATATCTGCTTGGCTGCCGTTCCTGTTGTGCCTATGTTTATCTTCTTCTTTGTCCCCCTCCTCTGTAGTCTCGGCCTTATCCTTGCTCTCGACCGCACCCCTATTACCTTCATCCTTCTCTCCCAAGATCTTTCCATGGAGGGTAAACTGAGGCGGGGTTTTATGTGGAGGTTGCATAGCCTCTAACTGTGCGGCTATACCTTCTGCGCTCTTTTCATTATCCTTCATTAATTCCGTAGCACGATCGGGGCCTGGCTCTGTAGCTGAAGACTTGAGGTGATCGGCTAGCTGGCCACGGTTCGATCCTTTACGCTCAAGATCATCATCATGTATTGAGGCTGAATTTGAATGTGGCAAGCCCTGGACAGATCCTGGACGGATAGTCTCGTCTGTACCGACAGTCGCTGAAGCGGAAGCTATAGACAACTCGTCGCTATCAGGACCAGTAGTACCTGGACGGTCTTTATCGCTGCTGGTACTGGTGTCCATTGTCGCACTCGTGGGCCGGCTTTGTGATTTGGTAGATAAAGTTGAGAGCCATCCATTCGTGGCACCTTCCTCTTCTTCTGCTGCAACAACATCTTTTACGGCCGCAATACTCTCCTTCCTAGGTTTTTTAATTCTCTCCAAATGCTGCTTTGCAATCGCAAGGTCATGGTAAAAGTATTGGATTGCAGTACCCACACCGTCTTCGGCCCGAATCTTCTCACCAATAGCCTGCGCCTTCTTTATCATCTTTTCATTCGTTGTAATGGTTTTCAATGCTGAAGACAGTTTCTTTACCGTAAGGTCATGGCACCAGACACCCACTCCAGCATCCTCAATACGCTGTGCCCAAAAGTGCTGATCTCCGAAGAAAGGTTTGATAACTGTAGGGATCCCTGCACGGAGGCCTGCAGCTGTCGTACCTGCGCCTCCATGGTGCACCACGCCCGCCACACGTGGGAAAAGCCAGTCATGAGGCGCTGACTTAAGCATGTAGACGCTAGACGGGTAGACTTTCTTTTCACCAGCTCCTGTCTTTTGAACTACTTTCATAGCACCATCTTCTTGAGTCGAAAGCTTGTCAGACCAACCTTTCGAGACGATCGCCCGCACCCCAGATTCGACTACCGCATCCACAATCGTCTTTGTCATGCTCTCAGGATCCGACACGACCATGGATCCGAAGCCAATGTACACTGGCTTGTTGTCCGGATCACCCTCCAAGAATTCTTCCAAGCCCTCTGGTGGGGTCCAATCTAATTCTGGGTTATCCAAGAACCAGTAGCCAGTGACATGCACCCAAGAATGCCAATCCATGGGAGCAGAGACCAAACTGGGACTCCAAGAGTATAGAAAAGGGACACGATGGGCTTCCATCTTTTCCAGGGATGTAGGTTCGATTTTAAGAGTCCTCTTACGCCAGCGGTTAACTTGCCCAGATATACCTTTCCAAAAGACTTGTTCGACCATAGTATAGCTCATGTAATTATATCCTCGCCCCAAGTTACGCTCTGGCACTGCAAAGGGATGTGGGAACGCTCGAGTTCGTGTCCAAGGGAAAGGAAAGGCTCTAAAGTAAGGGATGTTGAGCGCTTCTGCAATATGAATTCCTACTATGGCAGAAGGCGACTCAATCAATACATCTGTATCCTGACATGCTTCCCAAGCTGTCATCATGAGATCATCTAGCCAGCCTCGGAATTTTCGAAGACCCTCTCTGATGAACGAGACTGTGAACATGCCGTTTTCCACACATAATTCAATCAATTCACCGGGATCTCCCTATAAAAAAAGAAAAGAAAAAAAGTTAGAGCAGTAGCTGGAATAGATACATGTAAAGAATAGAAAGAGCATTGCTCCTTACCCCGACATGACCAAACTTAATACCATGGCTTTCAATCCACTCCTTATATTCTCCATGAGTAGCAATACGGCAAGAATGACCATCCTCCATGAGCCTCTTGCAGAATGCAATGTAGGGTTGTACATCGCCTCGACTGCCAATAGTCAAGCAAGTTATACGCAACGGCCTCGAGGGCTTGAATCCCGGATGAGACGCCAGAGACATGGGCTCTCCACTCACAGAGTCCTCCCCCAGGTTTAAAGAATCCATTACGCGAGATTCCATTGGGTCATCTAATTCAACCGAAGGGCTGTCTTTGAAAGCTTGTACGCGATGCTCTTTGCGCCTCTTCTGTGCCTCGGGCGTGATGCGCTCCTTCAGTGCGTTCAGAACCCTTTTGCATGTGTTCAAGCTTGAAAATTCAAAGAAAATCTCCTCATCTGTTTTGGTCAATAGTGCCAGTCCATGAAAATAGAATCGAGTCCCATGATGTCTATCCACATGCTCCACGTCTGCTAGAGGGACAATCACGCGAGTACTGGACCCATAAACAGTTGATTTGAAGCAAATATAGTTGTCAGAGAGATAGATTCTTCCAGAAAGGGGAAGAACACGTAGTAAATACCCTGGAAATATCTCGCCTAAAGCTTCTCCTTCAGGCAACGAAAAGTCCTTTCTAAATGCCTCTTCTTGGTTGCTGTCCTCAATTTCGACACTGTTAGCATTGATGGTTGTGGCGGCGGTAGCAGATATTTCTTGTATACGATCAGTCAACCATGCAGCAGCCCCACGGAGAGAGGATGTAGAAGGCGCTTCATCCGTTTCACTTGTTGCCTTGCAGATCTCCTTCTCCTTCACACAATCAGCCTCAGTCGCGGCCCGAAACGTTGGTGAAGCATTTCTTTGACCTTCTGTTGTTGGGCTATTAGAGGTAACATCCAATGGACGGAGATATTTGAGAGGGTTGAACCAAGATGCGCCAGCCACTGCTCCTTGCGATGTACTGCTTTCATGAGATTGGATTCCAGATACAGAGGAGGCAAGGGGCCCTTGTGGGGGTTCGGTTGCAAGTGATTTGCGTGAAGAGTCATCCGCTTTGATAGTTGTGGTGTCAAGGAATTTCAAATGGTCTTCAGACAACAGGTGATCTCTTTCTTTGCTGGCGAGGCGGTATTGATCGACTTGAGACTTCAAAGTAGCAGCAGTTTTTGGGGTATCATCGAAATAGGCAAAGAAGAACTCATCATCTTCTCCGTCACCGTCCTTAATCGACAACCGAATCGTATCAGCAAATGAGGTTGAATTCATCTCAATTTCCAGCACGTTGGCTAAAGGTATCGAAATCTAATTTTGATTTTCAAAGACAAGAGGGTATGTAAGCCATGCAGGACGATTCCCCCCCCCCCTCTTCTTTTTTGTGTTGTGTTCCATATTTGACTTGCCTTAACGTTTTCTTCATTCATCTTCGCATGGAAGATGGACTTTTGGATCGCTTTGACCCAATCAGACCGTGCGAGTTCCGAGTCTGTCCTGAACTTGTATCTACGCGAGCTTGTCATGTACACGTTGAACGCTAGCTCGTTCGTGGGTGATGGCTCTGCGGATAATGCATTTTTCAGATCGATGGTCTTGATCGGGTAATAAATTTCCTTTGTAATGATTATGAAGCAAAGATGTTTGAAAGATTAATAAAAAAAAAACATTGGTAGAATGATTCAATAAGAAAGGAAATTTACCCCTGATACACTTACTGACTGATCTGAATAATAGCTAAGGACATCATTCTTTAATATGAACCAGAACCGACTAAACTTCTTTGTGTTCTTGGACTTTTTCTCAAAGAAGCCTTCCTTTTGGATCACGTCCTAATATCGATGGTAAGAGGATTAGGCTGGTTCTGATTAGGCTTGCTGTTTGTATGATTTACATCTTTGAAAATTGTCTTATGCAAGTCTTACATGGCTACTTGGCAAATTGGCATAAAAGCAAATGTGATTTGTCGTCAGGTACATGTAGCCTGGTAATAACACTGAACGAGCCATCCAGCACGAGTATTCTATCAAACACGATAAAAGTGGTATAGTACGGGTAGCGCCACGAGTGAATAAATCGCCTTGATAAATTGCAAGGTCTACATCATGATATGTGCTCGACAGCCTTCTTGCATTCGAATGAATACATGAAACTAAAGCGTTTATTTGTGCATGGCGATAATGACGACATTTTCAGAAAAATAAAGTTAAAATTAAAATAAAATTACCTCCGACAAGTGTCTCATCCTTCGAGTATCCGAATGCCTTCTGCAGCTTCTGAGCAACTGCATTCTTGTCGTGAATGCTGCCAAATGAGAACCCGCTAGCAGTGCCCTTTTGATTTTCATTGTTGTTACTGCCCTCGTGGGGGGTCTTAGTGATGGGAGAGGGGTCGCTGGGACGCTCTGGACTAGGTGCCTGGTTTGTGTCCTTTAACTCTTCTGATAGACTATCTGTCTTGATGGCTATATCCGGTTTTTGATTTTGATGAGAGTGCGATTGCTCTCTATGTGTCTTCACACTTCTGTCGCTCGGTTGCTCGTCTTCCTCATCAGAACTAGAGTCAACGTCATCCTAAAATATTCACGTAGTGGAAAAAGCCGAGTTCAGTTTAAAAAAGCGAAGAATCTAATCGGAAGTATGAGAGGATATGGTTGTTTTGATGCTTCTTTTTACCGAACGGAAAGCTGCAGCGAAGAACTGGAGAAGAGCGGATCCATTGATAGGTAGGTTAATAGACTTTTGAGTCATGGCCATGTTAGAGCTACAAAGTAAAGAGATGCCGCTGCTTTAGAGTGTACTGTGGTTTGATAGTGTGCCGTGAGATGCTTATTATTAATATGTTTGTTGCTATTAAAATATTATTATATTTGTTAAAGTCAAGGAAATGAGAATGACAATGAGGACATGAGAAATGAATGCAAGAATAAAAGATGGCAAAACTGTAAAACAGCGATTTGAACAGGAACAGTAAGAGTGGCTACTACAGTTATGACGGAGTGAACGTGTAGACGACATATGACGGAGATATAAACAAGGACAGGAACCCTTTAATCATTTGTGGCCTGATCTGGTGTAATTACGTTATGACTGCGTCAAGGATTGTACATGTGTAAGCATGTGGCCTGAGCACACAATCATGAGGAAGTTGCAGAGTGAAATTAATCCTGACCACAAACACATTCCTGGGCGCTATTGTATCGGATCTAGACTGTTAGGTGAGGAGTAACGGAACGTTCCCGCGTAATTTTGAGAACATCAATGATAAATAGCAAGACATCAATCTTGGGTGCTCCTTCCTGATATATTGTCAGGGAGCTATTCGCTTGTAGGACCTCACATGAATATGCAGGTAAAGACAACTCTATTTCGTCACATTAAACCCTAAATAAGCTATAGCTTTATTTGTCGACTGTCATTCTTCCTATGAAAATTTCTCAGACCTTGATCATCTAAACCCTGACTCCTTAATGCCGGAGGCACCCACCTATTTTCAAATTCATGCATGCGTACAGAATACGCAATATGAAAAATTTGTCAGTTGATTAAAGTATTTGTCCGATGTTTCATGACTGAACTGGTTACTTGAAGTAGGGCTGTTAGATATGGTATTGTCAGTCATAATGCTCCTAACTCGACACAGTAGCTCTGATCATTTAATCAAAGATAGATATGATTCTTCAGGGTATAAGCCAACTGACACGTTAAAGATATAATTAATGAAGCTCAAAGGTGATATTAAAGCTCATGAAGCAGTGCTCTAGCGGGATTGAACTCCAAAAGTCCCTATGCTTTTAGCACTGGTAGTTTTGAATGTGTTTACATGAGGTCAGGTGCGGACTCCTTCATAAGACGTTTGTGAAGCGAAAGTCGTTTCTCGAAAAGCCATGTGCAACGAATATCTCGTTATGATCCTGGATTCTCAGTACAAAACGCGTTTAGCTATTTACCAAATCACAGGATATCTTTCTGGCCATTACTGTTACAGGGCGTCATGTCTGCCATGTATAATATATAGCCTCTTATACATCCTTTTTCTATCTATAGCATAGTTAGCATTGTGTATATAACATGAGAAATTGCGGTAAGATTTATAGTTCTTTGCTTTATACGCTTTGTGCACTTTATCCTATTTCCTAACATAGAAATAGAACAGGAGCTGACACTCAACCGGAAGTCAGTCTCTTCTGGAAGAGAACGTTGAACTAGGGAACCGGAGATCGATATTTAGAATTGGATGAGCAATTTCCCAGAGAGGAGAGCAATGACTGCGTAGCACTGATACGGATGGACATACTGTCGATACCAATGTAGCAGATCGTAGACAGGCTCATACTTGTATCGCCTATTATCCATTAAAAACAAATAGTGCAATCGGAAATCAATGAATAATGTAAAAGCAAAAAAGAGGATTTTTTGCCATAGATTCAGGTAAGTACCCAGAACGTGTAACTCTGGTAGGCTTTGCTCGACAGACATAAAAGCGTGAATAAAAGAGATGTTTACGACATGAGCACGCCATATAGCCACAATTCGTTGACACCATCTGGTGGGCGAAGTTAAATTGCTAAACTGGTGGCCGTTATTAGTGGTGAGAGTTCAAGTGCAAGATGCGGAACAATTTTTGTTCAAGAAAACCTCGGTGAGGTTACACGCACACAACATTTGCATGCATACAAGAGTACCAAAACATGAACTTGTGTTCTATGACTAGAATGACCAAATGGTGATAAATGAGGTGTGTAAGGTGTGATGTAAGTCAAAAAAAGAAACGAAGGGCAAAATGGATGGAGAAAAAACAAGGGATTGAATGACACGCGTGGGCCCTGTGTGACAATAATTAGAATATTCTTCTTTTAATTGGCTCCTGGAAATGTACAATAGAAAAGAGGGTTGTGACAACCTAATCCCGGTTTAGATGGAAAGGTTTGTCGTTGTCTAGAAACATAGGTGCTTGTAGAAAAAATAATGGCGACAGTTAGAGGCAAATTGAATTCCAGTTTCAAATCTGTATCTGTTGGTTGTGGCAGCCATGCCTGATGTGAAGGAGAAGAATGCATAGAAGAGGGAGAAAAGGATGGTCCGTTCTCTTTACCTTATTTATACTCTGTAAATTTTCTGTCTGATTATCTGTCTGTTTGGTTCATTTACTAGGAAAAGGCTGCAAAACAGTTGTAATAATAGTGGCAGCAGAATCGCATCATGTGTGTTGAATGTCTTAAACCAAGTTTGACCAACCCAAGCATGTACACGCGTATTTGTCTTCAACAGGATAGGACAGGCAGAAGACAGTCACTCATCTTGATTTTTTTCACCACCACATGCTAAGTGCTCTTGCGTAAATCCTGAGGAAATGGTGTGATCTGACGCTAAGAACAGTCACCAGCCACTGTGGTCGCGCCATTTTGCGTTCGCCAGCTTGAGTAGTACATGCTGCGCGAAAGAGCCTTATGATTTACACTTTGGAGTTTTCCCGTCTTATTCAGCAAAAGGCCATCCTTCGAGTTTCGCCTTCTTATTCGATGCTCATTCGCCGGATTTATCGTGTGTTTTCTTATCCGTCTCTGTTCGGACATTTCGCACAGGACGTTGCCCAAAACACAAAATATAACAAAAAAGGCCGCAGAAACAGCGAAAATGATGCCATTCACCTTCAGATCATTCTATTGCTGCTCGTTAGACGCAAACGGTGTACATACCTTCATATTAGTCAATCCTTGTTCTGATATAAAATGCAACTCAGATCCGCTTTCAGGCACCAACTCCTCTTTCCTTCTTAGATCTGATCTTCATCCCTCCCCACTCGATCCATTCTGCTTCTCTTGTCCATTGCTCCTCGCTGATCTCCCTCACCCACCGACTTTTGTAAGACTTACCTTCACATCATCTTATCAAACATGGCCAACACTCCCCATGGTGGAATTCTTAAGGACCTTGTCGCCCGTGACAGGCCCATTCATGAGCAACTCCTAAAGGAATCCGACACCATCGAATCCATTGTCCTCACTGAGCGCCAGCTGTGCGATCTTGAACTCATCATCTCTGGAGGCTTCTCTCCTCTCGAGAGCTTCTTGAATGAGAAGGACTACACCAGGTAAAAAAAAAGAACTACTACATAGTCGGATTTAGATCCGCCTTCTGAAGCTGAGATCTGAGTCTAATCCGGCTGATGATGAATGATCATTTCGGCAACGATCCACTTACCAATCTTCAACGGTTTGCCTTTTCAATCTGAACAGCGTCGTGGAGAACCTTCGTTTGGCCGATGGTACTCTTTGGTCTATGCCCATCAACTTGGATGTCTCACAGGAGGATATTGATAACCTTTCATTGAAGCCTGAGAAGCGAATCGCTCTTCGTGATCCTCGTAACGACTCTCCTATCGCTATTTTGACTATCCAGGACATCTACAGACCCGATAAAGTCAAGGAGGCAAAATTAGTCTTTGGCGATGATGATATTGCACACCCCGCCGTCAAGTACTTGCATCAGAATGTCAAGGAATTTTATGTAGGAGGTACTATCCAGGCCATCCAGGCTCCCGTTCACTATGACTATGTCGCTTATAGAAGTAAGTGTTCTACCAGATCTGACACAGTCATGTTGTTGGAATACAGGATGCATGGGATAGGCTAGAAAAGGCGTAATTTTTGATAATCTGACCGGTTTTTTTAATTTTCCGTTTTGGATGCACAATCAACCCAAATCTTTTTTCTGAACTATCAGACACTCCTGCTGAAATCCGTGCATACTTCCAGAAGTTGAATTGGACTCGTGTCGTCGCCTTCCAGACCCGTAACCCCATGCACCGTGCACATCGTGAGTTAACTGTCCGTGCTGCTCGCTCTCGCCAGGCTAATGTTCTGATCAACCCTGTCGTTGGTCTTACTAAGCCCGGGGATATTGATCACTTCACTCGTGTTCGTGTCTACGAAGCCATCATCCGCCGCTACCCTACCGGAATGGCTGCCCTTTCTCTCTTGCCATTGGCCATGCGTATGGCTGGTCCTCGTGAGGCTCTTTGGCATGCTATCATTCGTAAGAACCACGGATGCTCTCACTTCATCATTGGTCGTGACCACGCTGGCCCTGGAAAGAACTCTGCTGGCAAAGACTTTTATGGTCCCTATGATGCTCAGTATCTCGTTGAGAAGTACAAAGATGAGCTTCACATTGAAGTTGTTCCCTTCCAGCAGGTTACCTATTTGCCTGACTCTGACGAATACGTTCCCTCGGACGAAGTCCCTGCTGGTGCCAAGACCTTGGACATTTCTGGAACTGAGCTTCGTCGCCGTCTTCGCACCGGCGCACATATCCCTGAATGGTTCTCTTACCCCGAGGTCGTGGCTTTGTTGCGCCAATCTCATCCTCCTCGCTCGAAGCAGGGCTTCACTGTCTTTTTGACAGGCTATCATGCCTCCAAAAAGGAGCACATTGCCCGTGCACTCCAGGTTTCTCTGAACCAGCAGGGTGGTCGTTCCATCTCCTTGTTGCTCGGTGAGACCATCCGTGGCAAGTTGTCGTCTGAGCTCGGATTTAGTAAACGCGAACGTGACATCAACATCAACCGTCTGGGTTTCGTGGCTGCTGAGTTGACTAAAGCTGGTGCAGGTGTTATTGTTGCTCCAATTGCACCCTATGAGGAGGCTCGTCAGCAAGCTCGCCAAGAGGTTGAGAAGTCTGGTGGTTTCTTCCTTGTCCACGTCGCCACTCCTTTGGAACAGTGCATTGCCTGGGATCGTGATGGTGTTTATGAGCGCGCAAAGAAGGGAGAGATCACTGGCTTCACCGGAATTGATGATCCCTATGAGGCTCCTAAGAATGCTGAGTTAGTCGTCGACCCATCCACTGAGAGCGTTGCTCAGATTGTTCGTCGCATTGTCTTGCTTTTGGACCAGCAGGGATACTTTGGCGATGTCTAAAAAAACTAGAAAAAACACAAAGGTGGTTCTTTTTTAACTATACATATTCCCCTCATTTTTGGTATCAAGCATACCATACTACCTGTAGCATAGTTCAGCATATTCAAAGCAAAATTAAAGACAAGATGTATAAAAAAGCAGTGCTAATGTACAGTTTGAGTGTTTGAGTATTCAGCTGTTTTGCGTTTTTTCAAAACAGCCTAAGAAGAATGGCGTGAAGACTATCTTGTTCAGCCTCATACGGAGATAATAGTTTAATTGTCAGACTTTATTGGCTGTATCGTTGAACGCCGCGTATAAGCCCATCCTTGCAGTTGTGGCTGTTGCTTTTTTTTTTATATATATATATTTTTTTTAACTCTAAATAAACAATACTCCAATTAAGTGTGGCTGAGAGGCTACAATGCTTACGAGAGACCACAGCCCATGTCTTTCTTTAACATATCCATTTATGATATAGCCATGCTATCTATTTTGCTATAAAAGGTGGCCTCCCTGAGCCTTAATCACTTCTCAACACCCTTCTGCCTTTGAACTGATTTTTGAGTCTTGACCCCCCTTTACCATGCCTAAACAAAACCAACCTACCCGTGCTGTTGATCGTCGTTTCAGCACGACTGCGTAAGATATCAAAATGCTCTTCTTTCTCCATGGTGGCGTTTGATTGCTGAGACGAGCAGCTGATGATTCGATTTGCTCTCATTAGTTTCACCTTCCCAGGATACGTCATCGTACAAAGCCATGGAGTTGTTCGAGGCTTGACTGTCCGCACACCCAATGTAAGCTCTCATGCATATAATTCATGGCTACCCTGCCATGACTTTAAAAATCATCTTTTAGCGCAACGCTTTGACCTTTTTTTTTTTTAAAAAAAACAGGTAGGAAAAGCTGTCTTTGGTGCATTTGCCTCGTTAGGAGGAGGCGAGAGTTTTACATACATTGAGATGGCAGAAAAGGCTCGTGAAACAGCTTTTGTCCGCTTACTTGAGCACGCTGCTACTGTTGGAGGCAATGGTAAAAACTACTGTACTTATTAAAAAAAAAAAAAAAAAAAAAAAGAAAGTCCTTTACTTTTCAACCTAACATGTTTGGATTTGATACTTTTCTAATCTTTTGCTGCAGCTGTCCTTGGTGTCCAATTCACTGGACAAGAAGTCTGTGAGGTAATGATTCAAAATGTTCAGGAATACAAATGGATCGAAAGGAAGTAACCACTAAGATTAATCCTCATGAACCTGCCTATCTGAATAGGGAATGACGGAAGTCATGGCGTATGGAACATCTGTAACATTGGCTCCAGCACAGAGTGCTTCACAGCCTGCATACCAACAGCCACAAATTACAGCGCAACCTCCATATTCCCCAGAGGCTCCCCCTAAAAGTTAAAAAATGGAATCTCCAAGAAATTCATCATCACAATTTTTCAGGCGTTGCCCTCTTGTTTTCAATAAATACTCCCATGCTGCACTGATCATGTGGAGAAAGCATTAATGTCATTTTACGCGCTTTCTATTTGCAGTTATAAATTGATTTTTTTTCCTTTATAAAGACAACGTATAAAGCTACAAAACACTTTCATAACGTCACTCCTCTTCTCTCTCATCTTTCTTTGTGCTTGTATCACTCCACCCTCTTCATGCTTCTATTAGCCATTACCAATACCTAAAAGTGAACCCGTACCTTCACAACCAGGCTATAACTAATTATTTTTGATATGTGAAATGGAACCATCGTATTGATAAACATTCGAGTCTTCCTCATCCCATGCTATTATGATCTCTTTATACAGCAACGCTGAGTCAATGGGATGCTCCTTTCCTGTGGTGATGAGTTCCGGATGCTAATTGTTTGTTGTCAGTGCAAAGTGGAGGACTGGTTGGTATAACGAAGCCGCTCGATGTCCTGGATATTGCCAAGAAAGAGGTTTCAGCCTCTATAAGGGTTGGCACTGCGTCCTTTCAAATTCGGAGGTTTTGATCGCTACGTTTAAACAAGCGTATAGAGTGGATCACCATGCATTAATTATTAAATATAATTTTTGGCGGCAAACGCCTTGTGACCGGTGGATCAGTCAACCAAGAATGGAAAATTGAAAGGTTGCTCCGATTTCTATTAAAATCGAGGAATCATAAATTCAACGATTCAACTGAAGTGAAATTACAGGATGGAGGATGTATACCAGGACAAATCTATGCCGCAAGAGCCAGAATTCAGCTATAATCATAGAGCTGTTCAGGCAGATGAGCACCAGGATGATCTGGAGACAAATTGGTCCAAAGAATCGGACTTTTATGCCATCTTGAACGTCTCCAAGAAGGTGACTTGCAGTTTGCTTTCCAAGAAGACCCTATCAGCTTAATAAGGCCAGGAGGCCGTGCGAAACAATCCATATAGCCTCTAATGCAAACATTATATCTGCCTAGGCCTCGGACGCTGAGATCAAATTAGCTTACAACCGTTTAAGCAAAGTATTTCATCCGGACAACCAAAGCAACTCATCACTCAAAGAAGCAGCAGAAACAAAGCTTGCAATCCTTACTAGAGCATTCGAAGGTACTTTTCCCTCTTCTTCTTCCCTTTGGGCAACTACTGAGTTAGCCCTTCCTATGATTCTCTTTTTGATCAGTTAGTTTTGTTTTTTTCTTTAATTTTTTTTTTTTTTTTTTTTTTTTTGATCTACAGTCTTGAGCAATCCTCAATTGCGCTCAGCATATGATGAATATGGGGAAGAGGGATTGAAAAATAAATGGGAAGTGGCGCACAATATCAAGACTCCACAAGAGGTGAATCATTAGGCTTTGCAATTTGATTTTGTTATGTATTCAGTCAATGATTTGCTCGTATAATTTAAACCGAATAAGTTTTTTGTCCTAATACCCTGTTTGTTTTTCTAGACGATGGATGAATTTGCCCGTCTTGCTCGGGAGCGACAGCAATTGGAGTTGGAGAATATGGTTCGATCCAGGAATGATATCATTATTAATATAGATGCCAGTAGAGTCTTTGAACGGCACCACTCCCCTATACCCTTTGGGCTGTCGACAAAGAAGAATAAGGCAATAAGCATACTGGACTCTTTGAAAAGAACTGATATAATGAATCTTTACATGAAGAATTCGTTTGAGGTAAAGGAAGAAGCAGCTCAAACCCTGTAGTAATTGTGAGACAGCTTCTATGTTTTATCCTCATACTCTTTTTTTTTTCTGTAGACAAATTTTGGGCCACGCACGCAGTTGATACTAGGAGGAAACATGTTTTCGCGATCTGGACGAGCCGGCGGCAACGTTTTTGGTACAGTTCGACATGCGATTTCAGACAAGCTTACCATGGAAGTATGTTACGCCGTTTAATGTTAAATATTTGCACAGGATTGTAGTCTGCGTGTGCCTTACCCTCTCCTTCCTTTTTTTGTATATATATATTTCCAATAATCTTAAAACAAGTTTGGAACATCGTTCTTGAATCCGGGATCTAGCCTAATCAAAGGAACTTACAGCATTGATCCGCGAACCTATGTTTCTGGCACTGCATTTACGCGAAACTTTCAGGGTCCGATGCCGCTAGTCATGACTTTTGGGCGTAAAATCACGAAAAAAGCTACAGGATATGTCACTTACCGCACAGGGGAATGGGCTCTTGGATCATGGGGACCTTTGTTTGAGGATCGCCAGCATTTTTCATCCATGTCGTTAGGAATCACCTCTGTTAATCCAGCCAAAGAGCAATATCAAGTCGAACTCCAGGCTGGTGTAAAGGAATCGCATCTGCTGGTAGATCGCACATGGCATCTGGATGATTCCACCAGAGTAAGAGTCGGTACAAGGATGTCGAATTTAGCAGGACTTGGTACTAGCGTCGGTGCAGACCGCAAGGTCACAAAGCACACCAAGTTAGGCTTGGCTGTAGAAGTTGCTCTGACAGGAGGAGTTGCATTCAATATGAAGTAATTGCTTTGCCTGCTTTTTGCTTGGTTGGCCCTCTCCTTTTTTTTTTTTTTTTTTTTTTTAGCTCATTCTTCACTTTTTCTTTTTACTAGATTTGTGCGATTGGGCCAAACGGTGACGATTCCCATCTTATTGTCATCTGATTTCAGCCCCAGATTTGTATTCTGGACAGCAGTGGCACCGATCTGTGCGCTTGCTGCGCTTGATTTAGGGTATATTAAGCCCAAGAAGAGGCGTGAGCGTGCACAGAAGCTACAGGAGCTTCGTAGAGTTCATGCAGAATTTATTGAAAATCAAAAAAGGGAAGCGGAGGAAGCTCTCAATTTGTTGAAGGAATCGACTGCACGCAAGGCCAAACAAGAACAGGATAAAGGCGGCCTTGTTATTATAGAAGCAGTGTATGGAAACTTGGGTGCAGGGCTCGTAGCTGAAGTGACGATCGCTGTCCAGGCACTGGTGAACAACTCCCAGTTGGTCTTACCTGGTGGTCACTCCAAGGTAATGCCAAAAAAAAAAAAAAAAAAAAAAAAAAAGCTCTTCTTATAATAACAGAGTTTATTGACTTCTCTTTTTTTTATGTAGAACCACATCCTTGGTTTCTATGATCCTTGTCTAGGAGAGAAGAAACAACTAAGAATAAGATACGAATTCCAGAAGCGCATGCACGAGGTTATCATTGCTGATACAGACCATGTAGCGCTCCCAGCTCGAAGTATGTTGAACACTATTATAGCAGTCGCTCTTTTTTATTTTTTTTGTTGTTGTTATTACTAAACCTTTGCCTTTTTTTTCTTATCTCTTCAGATCATCTTATCAACCCCTAATAGTGTAATAGTGACAGGATGGACATAGTTTTTTTTTTTTTTTTTTTTCACGTTCCCTTCTTCCACTTTTACCACTCATTCTTGTTTCTCAAATGCCCCATGCTATCAAAGCAACGTGAAAAAAAAAAAAAAAAAAAAAAAAAAAAAAAAACTTTATAAAGTCAAAATATCATAAAATGTCACAAACGCGTTCTGTTTCAGACAACTCTTCTCCTTGACCTTTCAACTTTCTGTGCTTATAATTATCATTGCTACTTCCTGCGTGGCTCGTTGCGTAGAAATTACGCCTACTAATCCCGATAGTTTTAGACCTCTGCAACCTCTCTATAGTATTCAACTGTAACTCTTCTTGTAGAAGCCTCCCATAAATCGTTCATTTTCTATCTTTTTGGCTTCAACAATGAACGGAATTTTCCTTCTTCTCTAAGCCAAGTTGATGAGACCACCACCTTGTATGCATTCGCCCTCTTTTTTTTTTTTTTTTTTTTTTTTTTTTTGAGACAATGAGGACCCATGAGGTCATGTAGGGCCAATCAAGGTGTTAACTCTATAAACGAGTTGCCCTATTACTGGGTCGCAAATAAAGTGGTATCTAGTAATTTGCCGTAGCCGCATCGTCATACTGCTACAATACAACATCCTGTTCATAAACCACGTCAGCATTGGGTGGACTTTCTTGGTCTCCCTGGGGATCTGTGACACGGCTTTACTCCCTTCTTAGCCTGTCGCGTACGAGCTAGAGTCGCTATATCTATGATTACATAAACTCTGACTACCGTAGTTTTGGTACTCAAAGTTCACCTTTCCGAGTGGCCTGTTGCGCAACGTGACAAATTATCTGCTATCCATAGCCATCAAAAACTTCATTCCACCTAGCCGTTCCATCACGTCCAGTTTAGTTTTCCCAACGTAGCTGTCCCGGACTCGATCATCCAGGATCTTGTAGGTCTCTCTCACGTTCAGTTTCTGTCGTTGTCTCAGGGAAGGGACGAGGAGATCATTGCTACTACGTCTGTGCTCCCCAACACAGTTGCGTCCTCTAGCGCGTTTGCTCAGAGTAGTGATTCCACGAGCCTTTTCCCATTCAACGGTGACTTTACACCGTTTGTTCCAGATTTCTGTACGACCGAATTCTTCTATGGCCTTGACAAAGCGCCCTACCATACATGTAGCTATCCTTGTTGTTGTCTTGAAGCCAACTTTCCAACTCTGAGCAATGGATTTGGGTGTAAGTCCACGGTAAATATCCTGTACAGACCAATCTGGTATGTGCTCTACCTCGTCCTCATCATCGCCGTTCCTATCGCCATGACATCGTACTTCCCGCACACCATCGATATGCATATCCAGAGTACCCTAGATGCAATCCTCCTCTGCCGCAGTAAAAGTTGGCTCTTTTGTCCCTGGCGGGTCTACACCTCTTTCTCTGGCCCTTTGTGCTTGCACCCCATAGATATACATCTCTAGAGTTCCCAAATTTAGTGCTCCTCTGCCGTAACAAGGACCCACGAGCCCACAAGGTCATGTAGGATTTATTTAGATGTTAGCTCTATAAATGGGTTACCCATTACTGGGGTCGTAAATAAAGCGGTATCCAATAATCAACCGAAGCCGCATCATCATACTGCCACAGTACAACATCCTATTCATAAACCACGTCAGCACGAGTGGTAACTCTTGATCCCTACGGAACCTGTGACGAGCCCTGCTCCCTACTTGGCCTGTTGTGCGCGAAAGTCATCTTCTAGCCACAGTCCTCAATCATCAAAAAGCGACATCCTCCTAGCCGTTCCATTACTGTCAGTTCTAATTGTTGCCGATAGCTCTCAGCTACTCTTTGGTCAGCCTCCGTTTTTTTTTTTTTTTTTTTTTTTTTTGATAACAAGGACCCTCAGGGTCATGGGAAGACTGTCCTGAAGCTTGCCACCACCCGCCGGTCTGCCTCAGTCCTGATCGCAAAATAATTACGTAAGCGTCATTAATCAGTTATATATTATTGTAATAAACTAGAATTTTCAGATAAGAAAGTGTAGTATATGGGTATCATTCCGGCCTTCCAAGCCTGAGAACCGGGTTCGAGTCCCGGCACTTTCATTTTAATTCTCTTAAATGGCAAGTTTTTTTTTTTTTTTTTTTTTTTTTTTTGGACAAGGATAGAAGTTATTTGTACGGGACGGACCCCGTTTATTCGTACGGTTCCCCCGTACAAATAACTTCATCCAAAAAAAAAAAAAAAAAAAAAAAAAAAAAAGAAATATTTACGCGGATGTTATTTTATGGACATGTCGATATCCTTTGTGCTACAGGCAAAGTCACCCATTTCAAACCCAATTGAGCTTGCTCTGTCTTATTTGGAGAAAGCCCATCAATTAAAGGTGGATTTTACTTGAAAGACTGAAATAAAACGCCCTCGTGCAATATTTCAAAGTAAAAATGTATGTCATGTAAAAAAAAAAAAAAAATTTTTTTTCTCATTCCCTTCCTCTGCTGAATTATATTTTGGCTATCATGATTTTATTGTTCAGCAAAATGTGTGTTGGGCATTTTTTTTTTTTTTTTTTTTTTTTTTTTTTTTTAGTAATGAATCGCAAGATGCTATTTCTCTCAACATGTACGATATCAGGGACTCTGTGGGATCTTTTTAAAGAATGGATATATCAAGTTTGTAATAAACATGAGCTATTTTAATTTTTATTTTTTTTCCATGTATTTGTCCTTGAAAGCTTTGGTACAAAAGTAATACTATTGTAAAGTAATATTGAGCTTGGAGATATCAATACCATCAGTCATCAAATGTTCCAAAGGCTTGCCTGCTGCTTCAATCTTGTTGATGGGTGTAATAGCCTCGCCGTCCATCAAAAACCTCTTGGAGTTACGAAGAGCGAGTTTCTATAATTAGGAGGAAAAAAGAAAAAAAGTGAGGACATTAGACTTTTTTTTTCTTATTATTATAATAAAAAAAAAAGACACTAGTGCTGCTTCAGTACTATTTGCGTTACCTCCATGTCTAGCCGTGATCCCTCACAGTGGGTTCCCATGTGTGGCAAAAGTGTGCATCGAGGGTGACTGAGCAACCCTTCATGAACCTTGGGCTCAAATTCGAACACGTCCAACCCAGCAGACGAAACCTAAAGAAAAGAAATCAACTCGTTTTGATTTAATCTCCATGACAGAGTAGGAAAGGAAGTAGTTGCTAACTGTTATGTTGTATGATATGCGTGTTTTTTTTTTTTTTTTTACCTTTCCACTATTCAGAGCTTCTACCAATGCAGCTTCATCGACAATAGGTCCACGAGCAACATTGATAAGAACAACGCCCTTCTTCATCTTTTCGAATTGTGGAGTACTGATCATGTGTCTAGTTGAGGCACTCAATGGAACTGCAATCACAATCACATCTGATTCGCGCAGCAGAGTCTCATAGGCTGCATATTGAACATTGTACTCGGCCTCCACTGTAAATATTTTTTTTTTTTGAAAAAAAAAAAAAAAAAAAAAAAAAAAAAGAAACTTAAGAATCAAGAACGAAGAAAAAAAGAAATACTTCCCCGCCTCCCGAGAGTTGGGACAACAATGCAAAACATATATATCTCCCTGATATCCATACCTCGAATATCTAGTCGCTTCCTGTTGTAGTAGTTGACAACCATACCGGATGCAGTGGCGCGTTTGGCAATAGCCTACAAAGCAAAGTATAGGAAATAAAAATGTTAAGTTTCATGAAAATGCACACGCATTGTATTAAGCCCATACAGCGAGCTAAAAAATAATAAAAAATAAGGATCCTCCTTTACCTTGCCGACGCCACCTAAACCAATGATACCAAGTGCACTGGAGGCAAGATCACGTCCAGATGTAATTCCAGTCAACCACTTGCCTTTTTTTTGTATTATTTTCCCCAGAGGGATATAGGACTCCATTAGAAATTATTCATTTTCTCTCAATTATTCTATTTTTTTTTTTTTTTTTTTTTTTTTTTTTTTACCTTGACGAAGATTTGTTTGACCCTGAGTAAAGTGACGAAGACATCCCATGATTAAGAACATGGCGGTGTCCGCTGTAGCGGCTGAAACAACGCCTGGAGTATTGGTGACGGTGATGTCTATGATTGAGGAAGGAAAATAAATAAATAAATAAAGGAGGAAGGTTTTACTGATAAAACCTCCATATACATGATACAGATCATATTCCCATTCCCACGAAACTAAAAAAAAAAAAGGTCATGTGGGGAGGAGGGATAGGGTGTGTATTATTATTGTTCCTTTTTTTTTTTTTTTTTTTTTTTCCTTACCTCTAGCGGTGCATGCATCAATGTCGAAACGATCATATCCAGCATAAGGAAGTGAGATCACAGACAAGCTCTCCGGGAGGTGTGATACGAGTTCCTTGTCAAGTGGTCCAATCTTGAAGTAATGAGGGGAAAAAAAAAAAAAAAAAAAGTTAGCTTCTTTTCGATTACCATGAGAAGTGTAGCGGCAGTTTAAAAAAGCCCTTTACCGAGTTGCTGTCATTGGAGGGATTCCAGAGAATGGCTGCATATCCATTGTACTTGCCCTTCTTGCACATTTGAATGAATTCTTCACGGCCTCCTTCATGATACTACAAAAATAATAATAATAATAATAATAATAAAAGAGACGTTATTATGAAGATAGTGGTAGTAGATGCTTATTCATCCACTAGCAAAAAAAAAAAAAAAAAAAAAAAAAATACCTTGACAGTGAAGTACTCCTCGAAATCTTCAAGCTCCTGCTTAGCGTACTCAATAGGTCCGAGAAAGAGGATATTAGGCTTTTTAATGTCGTCCTCTGTGAGGTCCCATCCATGCGATCCCATCTTTGATTTGAGCCAGTTCATTTTTTTAATATTATTGTGATGATAATAAATCCAGTGAAAGTTACGGGTGGTGAAAGAGGAAAGGTGGGAAAGATGAGTATATTGGTGCCTTTTACAAAAAAAAGAAAGAAAGAAAAAAAGGAAAAGGGGGAAGAGAGAAAGAGAAAAGAGTAAAGAAGCGGTGATACATGGGACTGGTGATCGATCGATCGACAACTTCTTCTCCACTCCACTTCATTTAGTGCGTATGGGGCTTGAATTGATGCACGTGATAGCTTGAAATGAAGAATTGATGAGCCCACCGTTGGTTGATTGATTGTCATATGTCTTTGAAGCTAAAAAATAATAGTATTATTGAGATATATGTATATACAATAATGTTAATAATAGTGATAATGATAGTTGTTTGGAAAGAGGGATGGCATGCTGTGGGTAATGAACCCCGAGGCAATCTGACACAATCTGATACGGCAGCACGCTTTCATTCTCAAGATTCAATGAACACGTCTATGAAAATGTCGTAGGGCCGTAGGGCAACATGCAGGATAACGCGTTTAATAGACGCGTTGTAGACATGTAGTCTTTTTTTTTTCTTAGAGAACAGCCATAGGATAGAGTGAAATAAACTTTTATATGTATATATATATATATATATATATATATATATTTATATCTATACTTGCATGTAGGACGTGGATAAACATGGGGTTAGCATATGCTCAATTATAGGATGCAAGCCTAATTAAAATCAGGTTCCAGAACAAAGTATAAAAAAAAGTATATTGACGGGGTGCGTGACCATTGTTCGTTGCAAAAGACCAATCGTCGCTCATGAAGTAATAAAACTCCTCCTTCAGCTCCTTCTTTCTTCTCTTTCCCCGCAATTATCCAATGGAGTTTTTTTGAGTGGACGGGGTTTTGTCTGTAGGATGGTAAAGACACCGGCCCCTCCTACTTTCTATCTTGTTTTCATAGACGACAGCAAGGTTTCTTTAAATGTTGGTTAGATGTAAATGGCACCTGGCTGGCTGATGTCTAATGTTTGGTTGGTGTCTTATCCCCCATATTGAAACCATGGAGTACTTTGAAATAAGTATAGGGAATGGTTGGGCTAAGGTTTTACATTTGTTTTGTTCATGTATACATGAACAGCATTTGTTTCTGGGCTACGAGGAAAAAAAAAAAAAAAAAAAAAAAAAAAAAAAAGTCAGGGACGATAGTGTGGGAGGATATGAGCCATACCTTCCAAAAGAGGCAGGTCAGCCCAATCCTTCCCACGGCCCATACGGGTGCGCAGGTACACGGTGTTAGTCATTTGCTCATCGCTTTGTATGTGTACTGTATCCCCCCATGAATGTGTTACTCCACGTTTTTACACCGATGTTCGTGCCTCACCCTTTTTGCAACGGAAGGCAAAGAGGGTGTGGAACGCGGGGGGAGGGATAAAGAAGGAGAAAAGGAGGATCTTTTTTTTTTTTTTTTTTTTTTTTTTTCTCTTTCTTTCCTTCTTTCTTATTTATTTTTCACACACACTCTTACACTCGTTCTCACTCTCATCCTTTCCCTAGCCGCGAACTCCACCTTTTCGCTCCACTCTTTTTTCGTCGTTCCCTCATTCCTCTTGTTCATTCCTCGCGGCTCCATTCTTTTTTTTTTTTTTTTTTTTTTTTTTTTTTCCTTTACTTTTCTTATATAATACATTCCTTTGCAGATCCGAGTTCGGGTTCAAAAGAAAATAAAAGCAGATTATTGATACTATTAAAATAATGTCTGCCATTCTTCGTTTGGCCGCGGTCAACACATCCAGGACCATCACCACCAGGGTCTCCCCTACTAGTCTAGCGCGTTCTGCTGGCATGCATCGCCATGCACTTCAATCAAGCAAGTCCATTAAACCTCAGATCTCGCCCCTGTCAAGGCAGACACTCAAGACTATCCCTCCTGCCATCCACAGCATCCAGCAGCGTCGTACCTATCATGATGATGGAGCTTATGGCTATCGTGTTCCTAAAGTCTTTTCCATGCCTGATTGTAATTCTTATATATATATATACATATTTGATATTTGTTTCAACAATCTTCTCGTGTTTCTTTATTTTTATTTTTCTAAACTCTTGTATCTTCCTCTTTTTGTGTGGTAAATTTTGTATCGGGCGCTTTTAAGATTCTCCTGAAGAATTGGCCAACAGAGTAGAGAATGCTAATTTGCTTCGTCTGGTCATTGGATACCGGACCCATGGTCATCTTAAGGCAGATCTTGATCCCCTTGGGATTGTTAAGCAGCAGTAAGTCGTGTAGGAGGGATGAAAAAAAAAAAAAAAAAAAAAAAAAAAAAAAAAAAAAAAAAAAAAAAAAAAAACTTTCAAATAAAGAGTGAGGAACAAATGATGAAAAACAGATCATCGATGGTTATATACAAGAAATTGTTTTGCTGATCTTTCCCTATTCGTCTTACTTTATCTCCTCAATACACTTCAACCTTTGTAGGGAGGTTTTGGCATTGAAAGCAGACCGTTACGCATTGACGGACGAGAATAAGGTCTATAGCCTCAATGGTATTCTCCATGTCAACAAATCCAAGAGCAACACCGACGCCAAGGAGGAAGCTTCGCTCAAGACCGTCCTCGCCCACCTTGAAAAATCTTATTGCGGCAAGATCGCTTATGAGTTCACACATATCCCTGTAAGCTTTAAATAGGAGTGAAAACAAAACAAAACAAAAAAAAAAAAAAAAAAAAAAAAAGTTTTGCTGAACACCTCTTCCCATTACCTTGAAAATTCTGTGATTCTACATTTTTACAGAATGCTAGCGAGAGAAGATGGTTTGCACATGAGGTCGAGTCCTACCAAAAGCCTCCAATCACACCTGAAGACAAGAATCGTATCTTTGAGTTGTTGACAAGATCTGAGGTATTTGACCATTTTATGGCCAAGAAATTTGCTCAAGTTAAGCGTTATGGTCTTGAGGGAGCCGAAAGCATGATGGTTGCATTGGATGCACTTTTCCAGACTGCTTCAAAAGGTGAGTCTGGGAATTTTTATGTTTGATAAGAAAAAAAAAAAAAAAAAAAAAGTGTCGTTCTTCCTGTGGCTCTGACCCCTCTTTTTTTTTTTTTTTTTTTTTTTTTTTTCTTCTTCACGTTTGACCTAATCTGAATTACAGCTGGTGTTACCGAGGTGATTTTGGGGATGCCCCATCGTGGTCGTCTGAATCTTCTCACAGATTTGATGGAGTATAACCCAACGGCACTGTTCCATAAGGTCAAGGGCAACTCTGAGTTCCCTGCTGGTATCCCCGCCACTGGAGATGTTTTATCTCACATTGCCAATTCTCCACGCCTGGACTATGGTCAAGCTGAGCCAATTCATGTCTCAATGCTCCATAATCCATCTCATCTCGAAGCAGTCAACCCTGTGGCAATGGGTAAGGCCCGCGCAAAACAAATGGAGCTGATTACCAATTCTTCTCCAGACTGCCAGCTCGGAGACAGGGTCATGTGCGTCCAACTCCATGGAGATGCTGCGTTTACGGGTCAGGGTGTGGTGATGGAGAGTTTGGGTTTATCAAACTTGCCTCATTTCACTTCAGGGGGATCGGTCCATATTGTGGTTAATAACCAGATCGGATACACGACTCCAGCTCAAAATGCGCGCTCGTCAGTGTACAGCTCTGATATTGGAAAGATGATCAACGCACCTGTGATCCATGTGAATGGTGATCATCCTGAGGAGGTAGTTCATGCAATGAGACTTGCGTTCGAGTACCGTAACAAGTTCCGAAAGGATGTGATCCTGGATCTGATTGCCTACCGTCGTTGGGGACACAATGAGTTGGATGAGCCCGCATTTACTCAACCGCTGATGTATGACAACATCCGTGCTCGTAAATCAGTCCCCAAGCTCTATGAGGAGAAGTTATTGGCGGAGAACATTCTGACGAAGGCTGCAATTGATGACTTCCGTCAGAGTTACTTTGAGAAACTGGAGGATGATTTCTCAGAGATTGAGAGTTATAAACCACAGGCAGATCATCTGGAGCACAAGTGGAAGGGGATGACCTTACCAACGGAGACAGTGAGCAAGATGGATACTGGAGTGGATACTGAGAAGATGAGGGGGATTGGTCGTGCTTCGGTTGTTACGCCCGAGGGTTTCAAGATCCATCCACGGTTGGAGAAATTCCATGTGAAGTCTCGGTTGGATAAGCTGAAGGACGGACAAAAGCTTGACTGGGCCACAGCAGAGGCAATTGCTTTTGGATCATTGTTGATGGAGGGATATGATGTTCGTATCTGTGGCCAAGATGTTGGTCGAGGCACGTTCTCACAACGTCATGCGATGTTGGTGGACCAAAAGACGGAGCGAGTCCATATCCCCTTGAATACATTGAGTGAGAGTCAGGGCCATCTGGAGGTGGCCAACTCGAGTCTATCAGAGTTGGCAGTGTTGGGATTTGAGGCTGGTATGAGCTATGAGACACCCAAGATGCTCAATATCTGGGAAGCACAGTTTGGAGATTTTTTCAACTCTGCCCAAGTCACCATTGACACCTACGTGAGCAGTGCTGAAAGTAAGTTGGAGGAAAAAAAAAAAAAAAAAAAAAAAGGGTCACTCATGTGTTTAGGAAGGGAAAAAAAAAAAATTAACAATTTTATTTTATAATTTTTTTTTTTTTTTTTTTTTGTGAATATAGCCAAGTGGCTCCGTCAGTCTGGCTTGGTAATGTTGTTACCTCATGGATATGATGGAGCAGGTCCGGAGCACTCTTCATGCCGTATTGAACGGTGGTTGCAGATGACGAGCGATTCGTTTGATGTGACGGATCCATCGAGGAAGGTCAACACGAACATGCATGTGGTTAATCCAACGACACCAGCACAGTACTTCCACTTGCTCCGTCGTCAGATGAAGCGTAACTTCCGCAAGCCGTTGATTGTGGTGGGTCCCAAGACATTGCTTCGTTTGCCACAAGCGGTTTCATCCTTGGAGGACATGGCTCCAGGCACGACGTTTGAGCCGGTTTTGGGAGATATGAAGACTGAGAAGGATCCCAGTGCGGTGGAGAAGGTGTTGTTTGTTTCTGGCAAACTGTATTACGATCTGTTGAAGGAGCGTGAGACGAAGGGAGTGGATGAGAAGGTGGCGATTGTTCGTGTGGAAGAATTGAGTCCGTTCCCGAAGGAAGGCCTTGAGCAACAAATCAAGACTTATTCTGGTGCCAAAGGTAACAAAAAAAAAAAAAAAAAAAAAAAGTCGAACATGTAACATTGTATAACAATTCATTAACAAACTTTTTTTTTTTTTTTTTTACTTTTTATATTTTATTTTATTTTATTTTTTTATTTTCTGTTACTTAAAGAGTTCACCTGGATCCAAGAAGAACCTCAGAACGGAGGCGCATACACGTTCATGGAACCAAGGATACGCCAGCTATTGCCAGACAAGAAGGAACTGAGCTACATTGGGCGTGCACCATCAGCTGCGCCAGCAACAGGTATTGCTGTTGTTCATCGCAAGGAGAGTGCCGACATCTTGGCCAAGGCTTTCCAACTGTAAAAAAAAAAAAAAAAAAAAAAAAAAAAAAACTAAAAATTATTAGGGGCATCCCATGCATTTTAGACAAAATAAAAAAAAATACTATTTGCTAATTATGACTTGAAGGATGAGTGGGTAGACTGTTGTGGGCTTTCCCTTTTTCTTTTGTATGAAGAAGAGATAGAAAGAGAAAGAGAAAGAGAAAGAGAAAGAGAAAGAGAAAGAGAAAGAGAAAGAGAGAGAAAGAATAGAAGAACAATGTTTACTGTGGGTCGTCCTTGAGTAGAGGCAAAAGAAATAAAATAAAAATGAAGGCGATGCAAGTGCGACATTCGATGAGCCAGATGATAGTCAAAAGAATACCGACAATTTTTTGTGCATTGAGCATTGATATCATTTTGCCAGTGCCCATTTCATATCCACATAATCTGGATTACATCTATAATCTTGCATATGGACATTAGAGATTATTACCGCCTGGATTATTTCTTCCGTAACAGAAACTGACGATGAGAGAGAGAAGGAGAAGAGAGGATAAGGGACAAATGGTATTAGCAAGTAAAAGGTGGAATGGTAAGAGGAACGCGTTGTTTTTAATAAAGTACAAAAATGAATCAAAATGGTTGATGATGTGTGTAAATTTTAAGTGATGCCATCTCTGGATTAAAAAAAAAAAAATCGGGTCCCTTTTGCTGAAAAAAAAAAAAAAAAAAAAAAAAAAAAATTAGTTGACTCTGGTCCTAAGGTCGCTTTATAAGAAAGGGAAAAAAGGACGTGATTACAAGTGAGGAGAATGAGCATGGGACACATGGTCATGAAGAGAATGACATTCTACATGAACCCATGCAACATTGCTTTTTTGAATGACCTGGTCTTCATGCCTCACTTTTCTCCTTCGAATCCTCACAATTTTTTTTTTTTTTTTTTTTTTTTGTTAAAAATAAAAATTTTTGCCTGACCAAAAAAAAAAAAAAATAAAAATAAAAAAACACGAAAAAAAAATTTGTTAAAAAATAATTTTTTTTTTTTCTTCACTTTTCTCTTCTTTTCTTTAACTCCATTCACACCATCACCAAAAAGCAAAAACAAAAAACTCAAAGCTCTTTTTTCTTTTTTTTATATTCTATTCTAAATCCCATTTCTCCATCGTTAACAATGTCTGATTCCGCAGAGTCTTCTGATTCCGAGGTCTATATTCCTCGTGACCCTGTTGTTCCGCGTATGTTTATTATTTTCTATTCTTGAGCAACCACCACCATTTTTCATACAAGAGACAAAGAACCCAAAAAAAGAAAGAAAGAAAGAAAATTATTCTTGTTTTCTTTTTTTTTTTTCTCTTCTTTTTTTTTTTTTTTTTCGTCTTGCATATTTGTCATAAAGCGTTCTTCCTATTACCTTTTGTCTATTACACTTTCTTTGTTCTCTCTTTTTTTAAAAAACAAGAAAAAAAAAAAAAAAAAAAACGCGTCAGCATCTGTTATTTTCTTTTGTCTTGAAAGAAGGAAAAAAAAAAAAAAAAAAATTGGGAAATAAAAATTTCAGATGTTCCTACTTGGTCAAAAGCGTATGACATGATCTTTACCCTCACATCTACTCACCCAAACTAACTTTCATATCTCTTTGTCTTTCTTTCTTTTCATTTAAAAACCCTTAGTTCCCGTCACTGGCCCTCGTGAGCGTAAACAAGTCGAACGTTTCGCTGTGCCCGTCGTCGAGAAGCCTGAAAAGAAGCTCGAGATTCCACATGTAATTAAATGACTTTATTTTTTATTTGTCTTCACTCCCTTCCCCCTTTCTCTCCTTCCTTCTTTCCCTTCTCTGTTTCTCATTCAAAATTTGTTTGTCTGCACAAGTAAATATAGTTATTTCCTCTTCACATTGATTAAATTCTTGTCTACTCATTTGCTTTTTCAAAATTACAGGGCAAGGGTGTCAAGCTTGGCGATATTCCTGTGGGTAAGTATCTTTTCACATTAACCATTAACTCGCATACGCTTAAAAAACATCTCTCTCGGCCAATGAAATTATTATTTTCAGGATCCATCTTTTTTTTTTTTTTTTTTTTTTTTTGGCAAGACGTTCACGGATAAACTCGGATACGCGTAGTCAATCCGGATTTTTTTTTTTTTTTTTTTTTTTTTTTTTTTTTTAAAAAAAAAGCTCTGCGCATCCCCGCTGACACTACGACTTTACACAATATGTATAAACATATTTTACAACACAGCCTCTATGCAGTGCTCAACAATTGTCACAACAACGTGGATCATCAATATTATTTCATTTCGCTCAAAAAATAGTCTTTAAATATCTTAATCCTTTTTTTTTTTTTCTTTTTTTTTTTTCCTCTCCTTCCTTCCTTCCTTCCATAGTCAGCGCCAATTTGGATAAGCTAAAGGTCAGTGATGAGACTGTCAAGGGCCTTCACCGTCTCCTTTTCGGCCGTGTCACTGCGACTAAGAGCCCAAAGAACGATATCAAGGCCTTCTACGGATTTGCTGATTTGAGTGAGGTACCGTACTTTTATCTTTTTTATTTCTATTTTCTTTTTTCTTTTTCTTTTTCCTTTGTATCGCGTGATAATGCTTATACTCATTGTCTTCGTCTCTTTGTAAACAACAACAACAACAACAACAACAACAACAACAACAACAACAACAACAACAACAACAACACTTTTTTTTTTTTAAAAAAAAAAAAACATAGAAAGAAGAAGAGGCTTATGAAGAAAAGCTCGGCAAATGGACTGTTGGTGGCCTTCGCGAGCTTATCGAGTTGTTCAACTTGGAGACTGGCGGTGACAAGGTAAATGGCATCACATTTCTCAACTCGTACAAAATCCCATCGCCATGTCCGTCACGCGCACTGACATTGTGTATTGTTCCTTTTCTTTTCCGATTAAAAAAAAAAAAAAAAAAAAAAAAAAAAAAAAACTCGTTTTGGATTAACCAACCATTCCGTCTCCTTTTTTCTCACCCTGAAAACCCGGTTTGTGAAACAATGCAGGATGCTTTGTTGGAACGTATCATGGTCTTTTTGAAGAAGCCTGCTGATTCTGGCCTTGTCCCTCGTGCTCAAAAAGTAATTTAATTAGGTTTTTTACAAGATGTCTTTTATATAGTTGTATAGGAATGGTTGGATCCATATTTTTGTGTGACGACAACTGACTTTATATATAACTTTCATTATTCATCAAAAAAAAAAAAAAAAAAAAAAAAAAAAATTAGCTCGCTTTGGAGGCCAAAGAGAAGAGAGCTCAAAAGCAAGCCGCCAAGAAGGCCAAACTTGCTGCCAAGGCCAAAAAGGCTGCTGAGCTCAAGGCCAAGAAATCAGAGGCGAAGAAGGCCCTCTTAGCTAAGAAGAAGGACGCTCAAAAGACAAAGACCACGGTCACCACAAAGGCCGCTAATGAGAACGCCAAGGTGGTCATCCCCAAGATCCGTTCCGCATTCGACATGTATGTCAAGGAACATCAGAAGGAGATCAAGGAAAAGGTCGAACCCGATGCTTCCCGTGCCGATATCTACAAAAAACTGGTCGACAAATGGGAAGCTGTCCCTGCAGCCACTAGAAAAGAGTACGAGGCCAAGGCCGAAGCCGAGAACGCAAAGAACGCAGAGAAGAGAGCCAAGGCACTAGAGGCGATCAAGTCTACAAAGGCAACCAAGACAGCAACATCCAAGAAAGAAAAGTCCGGCAAAGCAACGTCAACGAAAACTGAAAAGAACGTCGAGAAGGCAACAGCAGCAAAGTCTGATAAGAAGACCGAGAAGGAAAAGCCCGAGAAGAAGGAAAAGGTTGAAAAGGATGAAAAAGCTGAAAAGGCCGAAAAGGCTGCAAAGGAAAAGAAGGAGAAGGTTGCTTCAAAGACTGATAAGGCCGAAAAGGCCGACAAGGCTGATAAAGCCGAGAAGGCTAAGGCTCCTAAGGCTGAGAAGAAGGAGAAGACACCAAAGGAGAAGGCGGAGAAAGCTGACAAGGCTGAGAAGACCGAAAAGTCAGAGAAGGCTGAGAAGGCTGCTAAAAACTCCAAGGCTCCCAAGGCCGCCACTAGTGCTGATGCCGAGAAGAAGACCAAAGCTTCTAAGGAGAAGAAGGTTGAAACGTCAGAATCGGCAACAGCTACTGCTGATGCACCCAAGGAGAAGAAGGAGAAGGTAACCAAAGAAAAGGCAGCTCCCGCTAAAGAGAAAGCTGCTACTAGTACTTCCGCCGCTGCCAAGGAAAAGAAGGAGAAGGCACCCAAGAAGGCTGCTGCTGCCACTGAATCATCATCATCTTCAGCATCATCAACAGCAGCTGAGGATAAGAAGCAGCCTAAGGAAAAGAAGGCTAAAGCAGCAAAGGACGAGAAAGAAAACAAGTCGGAAGAGAAGACCCCTAAAAAGGCCGCTACTACCACTTCTGCTGCTGCAAAAGCCAAGGTAACAAATACAAGAGATACTCTGGTAATTTGATGTAATTTGAATTAATATCAACCTTTTTTTTTTTTTTTTTTTTTTTGTTTCTCGTATGGTAAATTAGGGTGAGAGCTCAGAAGCCAAGCCCAAGGTAACCAAGAAGGCTGCCAAGACTGATGCCGCAGAGACCTCCAAGACTGAGAAGAAGGCGGATGCTCCTGCTAGCAAGGTAAACAATCCGGATCTATCGATAAGCTCGCAAGTTATCTTTTTTTATTCTTTTACTAATTTTAATTTTAATTTTATTTTATTTTATTTTTATTTTTTTTTTTGCAAAGCAGAAGAGAAAGGCAGAATCGTCCGATGCAGCTGCAGTCACTGCAACTAAGAAGTCTAAGGCATCGACAGCAGCTGCCAAAGAGAAATAGGAAGTGAAGACGCAAGTGCCACGGATGGATCTGGTTGGAAAAGAAAAGAAGACTTCAAGGATCAAGGAGTGAAGGAAAGGAGCAGTCGGAAAGAAGGATATTGTTTTCATTATTATTATTATCATTGTTGCTGTTATTATTATTATGGGGTGCTCCTTTCTTTTCAGCTATGAATACCCATCTCTTGTATTGATAACTCCTTCTTGCCCTCATTTCTCAATGGAGAAGAAAGAGAGGACTGTCATTTTATTCCAATGCATCAAAAACTGTTTCTGTTTTTTATTCCGTTTTGGATTTCATTTTTTTTTTTTTTTTTTTTTTCTTTTCAATCATTAGTAGTATCGTAGTATCAATATAACAATTGTCTGAAGCATTTTTTTAATATCATGTCATCTCTCTGTCGAATTAATGATGCTCTCAATGGTCTACATGAAGAAGAAGAAAAAAAGAAAAAAAAAGGCATAGTCAACATTTTATTAGTAAAAAAAAAAAAAATCTTTTGACAAAAAAATACTTACATTCATGTCTAAAGGTATGGGATCAAAACATCTTCGATATGCTGTCTGTTGAGTTTCCTCCAGCAACGAATACATCAATCGTTCATCTGCAGTTGCAAATCTCCAAAGCCAAACCTTGGCAAACTCTGCATCAACCTGGATCTGTTGAAAACTTCGTCGTCCATAGGTTCGTAGACGTACAGACTCTGCCCAAGCCTTCAATAGAATCTTGACGATCCCAAACATGATCCCTGTCCGATTTAAATCTTGGCATCGAACAAAGATATCCACTCTGTCAGAGAACAGCTTATCAATATGACTGAGGAGTAAGTTCCTTTGTTGGTTCTCAAACAATCGGGTGTTATTGTTATTCATGGTATTCATGGTGTTGCTTCCGAAGGATGTAAGTGATTCGTTTCGGTTGGAAAGTCGACCGCTGTTGTCGTTATTGCTGCCACTTCCATCACCGCCACCGCCACCGTGTCCATATCCATGTCCTCCTCGTCCTCCTAGAGATTTGAACCCAGATTCTCTTCGAATGGATTCAGAGCTAATTTCATGATTGCCGAGTCGATCATCACCTTCATCACCATAGACCATCATGACTTGATGTTCGATATCGTTCAGATATCTGTACACTCGTTCCCAAGTCTCTGAGACAGACGCTGGCGTTTGTGAGGTTGCTGTATCGCCAATAGTACCACCACCATCACCGTCCATCAAGAAGGAGTGCTGCATATCCATCTTCATATCCATATCCATGACAAGCCAAGAGAGCTCATTTCCAGTCCTAGCAACGAACCCATCTAAAAGGACATGTCCGGTTTCTTGGCAAGATTGGGCCACAGCTTTACAGTCCCGTGCTAATTGTGGTATCACAACCAATGGCTGTTCAAAAGACTCGATCAAAAAAGAATCTGGCCGTGATCGTTTCCCAGGTCGGAATAATGTTTTTGAGAGAACTTTATATAGCTGTTCAACAAAGCCGTTGGAGAATTGAAAACAGAGGTGTGACATAACCAATGGAAGTAAGCTATCCTTGTTCCTTGATGTTGATGCTGCTGTTGATGGTGATGCTGATGTTGACACTGGCAAGGACGATGGTATAGGGATTGAGGTAGTAGCAGGAGATGTCAACGAAAGTGATTTCTGTTGCATCTCTTTAAGGACTTGTTCCCAAAAAGATTCTTTGAAGCTATCCTGGAAATTCTTGAGGAATGAAGCTCGGCCTTCTTTAGTCTCTAAGAACTGTGCATCAGAGCTCATACAGTTTTCGAGGAAGGGGATCGTGTCGTTTTTGAACACATCGTGCAGCCATTGAGTAGTCTCTTTCAACACTGATGCAAGGCTAGTGTTCTTTGTTGCTGTAGTAGTTGTAGTAGCAGCAGTTATAGTAGGGGATGTCGAAGTGATATTTTTTACAGTAGATGACAAATCTCCAGAAGGTGTGTCGAGAAGATTCTCCTGCTGTTGTGACCGAACCCGACCTGTAAGATCCTGTATCGAAATCCTTGTCATCAGTTCATCCTTAATCTTCCCAAGAGCTTGGCGGATCAATTTTGTTTCCCAGTCCTGAATCAGACCAGAAGCTAATGTATCAAAACCAATCATATTGCATAGCCCATTACTGGACAAAGAGGCCGAATACAAATTTTGAAGGACATGAATATGAACCTCAGAACGTATGCTTGAGATATCCTCCTATAAGAAGTTTATAAAATAAAAATAAAATGAGATAAAAAAATAAAGAACAATAAAATAAAATAAATAAAATAAAGCAAAAGTTTTGCCTCCTCGTCTCCTTTATAGCTTACAGGGAAATCCAGAAAAGAATTGATAATGTCCAGATATTGGCTAATGGTTTCGGAAATCGCAGTCTTGACAGCCTCTGATGCCTCCTCTCTCTGGTCACTAGTCAAATTAGCATGAACACTCGAATCCTTTGTGATCCATGCAGGGTGTTGACGCTGTTGCTCTGTAACGTGAGTAATCTCTTTTTTTTCCTCCTTTTCCTGTTCAGAGGCCGCTACCGTTACCGCTGTTGTCGCTGTTGAGGAAGTACTAATGTTGTTGCTATTGGTTCCTAGAGAAATGGGTGCTAAGAAGTAATTCTGGAATGATACTACAAATCCTTCCACATGCTTCAAGTAGTTCACGTTGAGATATGATATCTTATCTGCAGCAGGGAGCGATAACAATGATGCTGATGATTGTGTTCGTAATGGCTTAGGAAACGCTTTGGGTTCTTTGGATGTCCCCGAGGATTTCGATGATTTTCTGAGAGTTTTCTTTGGTGTCGTCTTTGGTGTCGGTTGCTGTTCTTGTTGTTGAGCTGAAGGTGATGGGTGGGCATAAAGAGGCAATGTGTCGATGTCTTCCAAGGCTTTGGTTTTCGTTTTTTGTAGGTACCTCATCGATCTTTTTTTTTATTTTTTATTTTTTATTTTTTTATAAGTAAAGTTAGCCAGCATATTCAATTGATGAAGTCAAGGAAAAAAAAAAAATAAAAGAAAGATTTGTTGGACTTACAAATGTAGATATTGTTTCCAAAGTGGGACAGGGCTTTCCTTAAGCGCTAATAGTAAACCCACACATTCCGTGATCTCAGTTAGCGTTGCCTAAATTATTAAAAAAAAAATAAATAAATAGCTAAATTAGTATCTTTAAGATAGGGATAAGGGATTTAGTACCTTTTTTTTTTTTTCTTTTTTTTTTTTTTTTACCTGGTCCGCGCTCATTTTTTGCCTGATCCTGTGAGCGATTTCAACCATGATGGTCTTACACTCCCGTTCTATTCCTGTGAAGACCGCCAGATGTTTGTAATGCTGAAGAAGGTGTAGAGTTCTGCAATAGGATTTGACAGCTTGGGTATATGACTCTGTTTCCAGAAACTGATGCAAATTTGCTGGCAGTTCAAAGACGAATTGAAGCTGTTTTTCGGAAGAAGAAGAAGAGCAGGGTGATCGTTAGTATGAAGAACCAACTCTACTTGAAAAAAAAATATAAGTAAATTCTATTTTTTTTTTTTTTTTTTTTTTACCTTAGTAAGGAGACTATGGACACCATTCAATTGTCGGATTTTCTCTCTCTTGGTACCAAGGGAGCTATGGATAGCAGCTGAGGAGGTGGCAATTTTATTGATATTTTGGGTCAGCCGCGACATTTCTGACTCTAGGTTATCCACGTTTGATTTCATCTAGCCGAGTTTTATTATTATAATATTAAAAGCCATTCGTAAAGTGTTTAACGAAATAAGGCATATACAAGTAACAAGTAGTAGTAATGATAGTATCAATACTAGTAGAGTTTTTTTTTTTTTTTTTTTTTCATACCTTGTTAATGGTCTCGGTGGCACTAAGGAATTTACTATAGTTCTCATACACAAGCGTTTTCATGTCACCATCCAATTGTCTGATATCAGCGACAAGTTCATTATCGGCCTGCACAAGGCCTGGTAGCTGTTTTTCTACAAACATCTTATGCATGTATTTATCGACTTCGAATCCATGGCTATCTATCAATCAGTTTTTTTTGTGATGAAGGGTGGACCTCTAGGGTTAGTTGTATCCATTGTTCCTTCTTTCTTTCTCTATTTCTCTATTTCTCTATTTTTTTTTTTTTTTTTTTTTTTTTTTTTAAAAAAAAAGTATACCAAGATCATAGGGATCAGCTTTGGAGTTAGGCCCCGTCAGCATGGATGGGCCCTCCTTCGAGCCATCAGGATTAGCGGTATCGGTTTGTTGGATACCATAGTAATTGCGGAGAAAACTCTTTGCACGTCGACGCGTCGTAGTCGTTGACGGTGTACCAGTGGTAGTTGTTCCTGTTGGTTCTATTGTTGTTTTGAGTCGAGTCCCAGTAGTGGTAGTAGTAGTAGTAGTAGTAGAAGTAGTAGTAGTATTAGTAGATGATAATGCCGTTGGAGTCGGCGGCACGCTAGTGTCTTCTGCCGCCGCCATTGAATGATATTACTTCCAGAGAGATGCTGGATGAGTTGAGGAGGAAAGTGAGGAATGAGATGAAGTGCGATGACGCTAAGAGGTGTGACCGCTCCGCTTTCCTTTTTGGGTGAGCGGCACAGTCTTTAAAAAAAAGCTCATTCCTTCATTCTTAATTATTCTAATTGGATTTGACTAACAAAAAAAAAAAAAAAAAAAAAAAAAATAGAAGCCAAACATCACAGTGGAATATCGACATTAGCATCATCATGGCAGAGGAGCAAAAGGATTGGTACACGGTTCTGGGTATAGAACGAACTGCTACCACTAAAGAGATCACAAAAGCATATAGGGTCAAAGCTCTCAAATACCACCCAGACAAAAATCCTTCTCCTGACGCAGGTAAATAAATATGATAGTAAGCGACGTGATAAAATAGCTTTTTTTTTTTTTTTTTTTTTTTTTTGTTTGAAAAAAGGCAACCTGAACTTTTTTTTTTTTTTTTTTTTTTTTTTTTTACTTTTTGTTTTTCTCTAAACAAAACAAAAAACAGCCAAGATCTTCCATGAATTATCACAGGCATATGACGTTCTACTTGATCCGGCAGCACGAGCTGCGTTTGATAATCTGCTGAGAGTTAAAGTCCAGGCTCAAGAGCGTACTGATAAATATGATTCTGCGCGGAGGAAAATGAAAGAGGATTTGGAGAACAGAGAGAATGCATTTAAGAAACAACAACAGGAAGAAAAGTTAGCAGCATCTCGGATGCATTATGAGGTCAGTAATTGTTACTATAGTGCCGTCTAGACACTATTCGCTGATATAAAAGGATTCGAGAAGGAAAAAAAAAAAAAAAAAGAGTATCTAACCAACTATACCGCTTTTTTGTTGTTGCTGTTGTTTTTGTAATGTTTAATGTAGATGGAGCGACTGAAGCAGGAGAATTACAAGAAACGAGCAGAGCGGGAGGCAGAGCTACTAAGACAGGCAGACGAGATCGCAGATGCAGCAGCCGAAGCAAGACTAGCAGCTCGCGATGGCAAGTAGAAATAACTTTTTTTTTTTTTTTTTTTTTTTTTACATTCTACATATTGTGTTCTACCAATTGATCTGAGCATGGAAGGAAATCGTACTAAGTCGTTAAAAAATGCATTATCCATTAGCTGAGGCAAAGTCATTGGATAGTACACTAAAACTTAAATGGAAAAAGAGGAAGCACACATTCAACACAGAGGATATTTCCAGCTTATTCAAGAAATATGGAACAATAGATTCTTGTCTTTCAAAGAATTCAGGATCAGCACTGTTGACTTTCAAAACTTTGACAGGAGCAGTAAGTACCTTGAACAAGGAAAAAAAAAAAAAGGATTACTCACTGGAAGTATTGAGAAAGAGAAGTTTTATTATCATTATTTTTTTTTTTTTTTTTTTTTAATCACAAAATATAACTAATCTGTTGTTTTCTACCTATAGTATGAGGCAATGAAGGCGTTCGAAAGAGAAGAAAAAGAGCTCTTACCTTTTACAATAACCTGGGCAGCGGGAGTCGAACCTATTGCTGTTTCAACTCTGCGTTCGAAGGAAAAATCATCATCTACACCATCTTCCACTTCTAATTCATTATCAACGTCGTCAACAGCTGGATCCGACCTACCACCATCGGCATTCAACGTAGGCTTTGGCACATCATTCACTCCAGCATTTGGAGGGGCTCGTTCCGACTTTGGATTCTCACAGGTAAAAAAGAAGGACAGAAAAAAAAAAAAGATTAAGCTCAAATTATAAAGTCGAACAGTGAGGTGACACATCGAGAGGAGCACAAACCTTCTAATTTTACTTTGTTTTATTTTTTATCATGGATATGTCAACACAGGCACCAAGTTTTGCAACACCACCAGCGTTTAGTGGGTCAGCAGCATTTGCAGACGACTATGAGGCAGCAACATTAGCCAAGATGAAGAGCAGGGACTTGGAACGGAAGCGATTAGCGGAGGAAATGATGCGGCAAGATCAAGAAGAGGAGGATCATCTTCGTTTATCTCAAGAGTCCAAAGAGAAGAAAGTTAAAACATAGCTATTTGTTAATTAGACTACTATTAGTATTTTCAAATGTCGTTTACGTGTAGTTGAACCTGTAAAAATAAGATACAGCTTGGCATTTTCTTATCTGGGCTGTGGTGGCAGTGATTGACATAAAAATATGGAGTCTTGGCTCTCCTTTCCTCCAATTGAATCTCGTTCTACTTTTACCTTCAAACTCGCCTCTTTTTTTTTCTACTTTTTTTTTTTTTTTTTTTTTTTTTTTTTTTCTACTTCTTTTGTCCTTCTCTGTCTTTCTTTTACATATTCTTCCTCAGACTCGGCCATTACTGTAATAGCAATGGATCTGCTCAACATTCGATCCCATTTACATGAAGGTGCCCGCTATGCTGCGGGCTCGTTCCTGACACCACTGACGAATGCCATTGGTGAGCAAAGAAGGCTAGTCGAAAGTCTCGGCGTTGTCTCTAAAGTCAGAGTAGAAGAATGTAAACACATGATGACATGGGCAAAGTATCAGGTAATGTAATGCAAAACTCAAATGCCTTGCATTCTGGTTTATGCTCGACAACTTTTTTTTTTTTTTTTTTTTTTTTTGTTTCGAGCCATAGTAAAACGATTTGTGAACTGACTTTTTAATTTATCTGTGCTTTGTTATTCACTGAATAGACTGATGACTTGGGAGTAAGATTTTCTTTTTTTTTTTTTTTTTAAATCTTACATTTTATTCCTCTATGATCTATTCTTGGAGAATTGAGATAAAGGCTAACACCATAGTTATTATTCCTTACATCAGGATGTCCTACTCAAGCTGAATTTACTTATCCGTAAGATCAGTGACTATGAAATCCGATTTGGAATACAATACGAGCAGTTTCGTGAAAAGATAAAGTTCCTCAGGACAAAGGATGACACTCTTTGTGAGATGGGGCGTCTCCAGACGGATTTGCAGAGTAAACTCAAGGAAGCATCCAAGAGTAAATTGCGGAATGCCAAAGCTATGTTGTTGCAAAAGGAACAGGAAGAAAGCAAGATCAAGAGCGAAATTACAACAAACCAGCTTCAACAACTCAAACGTAAAATGATTAAGGATGCCTATACGGATCAGCTGAATGCAATCATCGAACTGGGTAAAAAAATGCAAATCATTGGCGAGCATGGAAAACAATTACTGGATCATATTGATTTAGACGGCGTAAAAGAGCCTTATAACGAAGGTAAATTATATTACTGTTTCCATGTCCAATCTGGTATGATCATTGTGTTTCGTCGTATTTTATCTTTTTCCTTTTCTAATTATTTATTTATTAATTTATTTTTTTACATAATGATAATAAATTAATAGGGAACGAGACAGAGGACATCCTCCAAGCTGCGCGTATTGCACTTGAGAATTGGAATCTTCTTTTAACGGATACAGTCGCTAATCCACCACTTCCAGCTGTTTTGCTTTCCGGAGCGTTTGCTGACTCTTCTAATAACGACCGGAAAGCAAAGGCGTCTGTTGCGGTAACAACAGATGCACCACCTCTTCCGCCTCGATCACCTTCTGTGCCTGGGACACCAGAGCGCGAAAGAGAGAATATAAATGCTGAGCAATCTGAGGAGGAGAGGCTTCGACACCTCGAAGAACAAGCAATTAAACAAGCCCTAGAGTTCAGCCTCGCCACAACAACATCAAAAGTTGTTCAAGGCAAGGACATTGATGATTTGAATTTGACTGCCGAGGAGCTTCGCTTTATCATGGACAGCACGACACCTGAAAAGACAGCATCGATCATTAAACACCAAGGAGGTAGTGCAGCAGACAACTCAGCTAAGGCTGGAAAAGAGAATGAGTTGATTGCTGCCAAGGCTGCTGGCGTGCCCAAAGTGATTAGGAATTCACAATCTGTTGAGACAGAGAGTCGCGCTCAATCTCAACAAGGGCCTCGGCCTTGGGTTTCCATGAGAAAGCCCAAAAAAGGAGAAGAAGTGCCTGTGGAAGAACTTGGAAATCCATCGAGAGTACCAGAGACTATGGGCGATAGCCAGGCAGAGACACCATTGAGTAAAAAGCCAGTGAAGCCAAGTGAACACACAAAGGTCATGGAGAGCTTGGGTAGAGAAGAAGAGCAACCACTTGAGGGCACAGTCAATGGACCTACGGCGGTCCCAGAAAGTATGGGTTATGACGAGGCTCCTTATGAGCCTGTGTCTCAAGTACCAGCATTGGACAAAAGCTGGCGTCAAGAGATTCAAACCAACCAGCAACAACAACAACAGCAACATGAGTTATTATCTCCATTCCCACTTTCACCAGAACTCCAGTATCTTCAAGTTAGTTCGCCGCAAATGCCTCACCAATTCTCTCCACAGGGTTCTTCTGGTACTTTGCGCGTGAGTAATAGCCCACCGTCTTCAGGATCTGCCATGATTAATAATTTTCAGTCTCCTACCCCTTACCAGCCTACCACTAAATATATTCCCAACGCGAACAAGCAAAAGAATCGTCTCTCAGGCACAACCTTGTCAGATCAATATGAAGGAGCCCAGCAATCTCAATTGGCCGACCAAAAGGCTTATCAGTTAGCCCATCAACAATCATACAAGGACTGGAACGACCGTTTACAGAAGCTGCAGAGGCAACAAGAGCATCAAGAACAAAATAAACATCATTACGATACTTCACACTCACGTGCAAGTTCAAAGTCCAGCCAACATCTGTCGGAACAGAGACAACATCAACGCAACTTGATGCTCCAACAACAACAGCAGCTACAAGAATTCTATTATACCCCGAATGAGCAAGAGTACCAGAAGCAACAGATCAAACAATTTCAGCAGCAAAACCCTGGAGCAGCGCCGCCTCAGCACACGGCCTGGAACTGGAGCTATCCTGTTTTTAATGCAGACGCAGATTACCGATATAAGGAGGAGATCTATTATAATAACGATGGTTCCTCACCTACACCATCACATATTTCACTTATCCCAACAAATAGTGCGCCAAGCACGCCAACGAACGAATATGCTTATAAAGTGGAATTGTAGCTTTTGCGTAATTCAGCATATTTTAATAAAAAAGAAAAGAAAAGTAAACGCTACGTCTTTTGGTTGATGGCAGACACGTGATGGACCCCATCTGTACACGACGCTGGGTCATGCAATTATCCTGGTTTTCAAAAGAGCGATGTAGTATTTTTCTAGAAATTATTGTTCGCAAAGTATTTTTTTTTTAATAAGGGCCTATATGATCATGTAGGATTTGTTAAGAAAATCTCGGTAAGTCTTCAAGGTGCACCCATTCATTGATGGACCCATCTATATACCTTTATATCAGATAAAAAGCGGCATTCGCTCAATATCGATCAAATACGGCATAAATAAACGTATAGCTCACGACAGAAAGGCGACATGACATGATGGACAAATCATATATTTTGCTTCAATTCCCAAGATAATTTAACACATTGTATAATACTACATTAGACCGTGGAGCGCATGGGATAAACGAGTAAAAAAAAAAAAAAAAAAAAAAAAAAAAAGACAGGATTGGAATTCACTCATTACACAAATAAAAAAAAAAAAAAAAGCTTAGGGAACAACGGACAAAGAGTTGAGAGTTAGGACCATCTATCTCACGAATGAAGTGTCATTTTAGTTTATGCAAGGCAGGGGCGAAAGCTTTAAAAGTAAGAGAAGAGAGGAATGTAAGGAAAAAGGTAGAGGACCCGATACAAGTCTATGTCCATCTTAGCAGTAAGGTAGACCATGCATGACGGGGTGAAAATTAACGACGGAAGCTTTTTTTTTTTTTTTTTTTTCCTCAACTGACCCATGTAGCCCTCCACGCTCTCTTTTTTCCCAGTCTCATCAAATCTATGCTGCTTAAGCAGTAGGTAGTACTGTCCATAGCCTAGCGTCTTTGAATGGGCTGCTCGGCGTAGCTTATAGACGTGAGTGTTTGTTTATTTGTATCAGCGTTCTTGTTAACATGTATCCTATGCTTAATCCATGGCTCCTGACAACAGGGTTACAAGATCGGAATAAATGGACAACGGCCAAATAGCATGTCATAACCTAATATTTGATCCATCTACCGTTTTACATTTTCTCATTCCCGTTGATACTTCGAGGTAGAATATCAATAGTTGTTTGGTTTATTTGAAGTCTAATAGGATGAATTCTCTATCTATCCATGATATTGCCGCTCTGCCAGTGTGCCAATGTAGTGTGTTGCCCAACTTTCTACAAAAGCATCTCAAATGCTTAGAATAGCGAGGACCCTGCAGGAAACGGCGAGATGAAGGAAGTAAGTGGGAAAGACATCGCTTTCTCTCACAAGCACCGTCAAACATCGGAGATTAAGGGACACTTTTTTCTCCGTTAGACAAGCGCGTGTTGTCCGAATGGAGTCGTCAAAACAGCTGAGGTTTGGAGCTGCATCAATGGAGTATTTTCATTTGTCCCTTTTATCGTCGATAGATATTGCACTCTAACCGTTCCGTTGCAGCTGATTCGGTTTGTACTCGGTGAACTGACAGAGTCAGGGTCTTTGTGTCTGGTTTTTGATGAGAACAAGGATTTCCAAACCTTGATTTACTTGCGCAAAAAAGAAAGGAAAGACCAGAACGACAATCAACCAGCAAATAAAAAAACAAGGGGACTAAAATCTTGCAAACAGAGTTTTTTGGGTGGACAAGGAACTAATTTTATTAAATTACAATACATACAATACAAGTAAAATACAACGCCATGCGTAGAAGGCGTGGAAGGACAGCAATTAAACCTGCACACCTTTGTCATTCCTTTTACCCTAAGATGAATTATGGAATTTATCAGTAGCTGGTACGGATGAAGAGTAGAGTTTTGATCGAGACATGACAAGCCGCCCTACTCGAGGCTTCCGTTCCCAGCTATCTGAAGGCGAACTGTTGAGAGACTCGGACGAAGGGTTACTACACCCATAAAGATACGCTCCACCAGAATGACTCTTGCCAAACTCGGCAGAGCCGCTCATCGGCTTGGAGTCCATTGGATACTGTTCGGTGGACGTATTACCTGAGGCCTTGGTGACAGCAGTGGCAGTTAAGAAACTGGGCCACGATGAAATTGTTGATTCTACAGACTTATTTTCAGGATCCTCTACACCAGTAGCCTTAATGAGACAAATATCACTGTTCGATAGAGGAGGAGGCGGAGCGTGAATTGAGAGACTTCGGGTGACATTGTTTGTCGCCCTGAGACTACCAGGTGTTCTATAGTAACTATGGCTATGGAAGTTGTACTGATGAATCATACGAGCTGCTGATCTCGTGGGTTTTTGTTTGAGCCATTCTTTAGCGTCTGACGAGCTTCCAAGCAGGCACTGCTGACTGCAATTTGCAGCGTGATCCAAGCCATTTCGCTTCAGTGGAAACGAGGAAGTCTGCGGGTTGGTGCCCAGACCCTCTGTGTGCTCACTTTGAGCCGCATTCTGATTCGGGGGTAGCTGTGGGATCACGATGGGTGCTGAGTGATATGTATGCACTGACGACTCTTGTATTTGTTGGGGGTTGAAGTTAGGAATGGCGTTGAGATCGTCGGGCTGGGTACTAATAGATGTTGCGATCGTTGAGGTAGCAGAGAAGGATGTAGCAGGAGAGGTCGGAGTCAGAGGTGAGCACTCAGCCTTGGGCCGGGCATAAAAGTCCGTCTGGGATACTGACAAACATTTAGGCACGAGATGTTTATCTCGTAGACGGCGAAGGCCCTTTATAGGGGGTACTGATGGAGAGGAAGGAGAAGAGATCCAGTGGTGAGAGCGGGAGAGCCCGTGGGGGAGTCCGTGGGCTATTACGTCTTCTAATTCTGATGGCTGTTCAGAGGAATCTAGAATATGGCCGACAGACGAGGAAGGCATTGACGATAGTGATGGTCTTTGATGTGATTGTTGGCACTCGTACTGTAGTTGCAGCTCACATTGAGGCTGGTATTCTTGCCCATTAAATAACTTTTGTTGTCGGTGTTGCTGCTGATGCTTTAATTTACGGCTGAGAGATCCCCCACGCTTCTGGGTTCGCTTTACAAGTCGCTCGTTGACCTTGTCGTGGTCAGAGCTCGAGACATTGCCCATGTCTTGGAGTACAAGAAAAGAAAAGAGGAAGCGGTGATGCAAATGTAATTGAGAAGAGAAATACAGAGAAGTTCATGGAGAATGGAGAATGGAGAATGGAGAATGGAGAATGGGGAATGAAATGAATGTTTTACACAAACAAAAAAATGGAAAGAAAAACAGGAAGAGGAAAAAGCCTTTTTTAATTTAGTGTGGTACAAAGCAGCCATACTATGCAATGCCATGTGTGCACTGTCCAAGTCGGTCGAGATTTGATAGTATATAATACCTGCTACCCTAGAACTTGTTTTTTCCCCATCCCAATGCATGCTCATTGGTAAATGTTGATGTAATTCAAAGGATACATCGTGTTTGCATAATACATCGGTTGTATCAGTTGGAGCAACAACAGCAAAAAAGACGCGTTGCGCAGGAACGGAGGTTGTGGCGGAGCCTTCTTTGGGGCTCTAGTCTCCAACGTGTGCCAGTGTCGTGATAGCGGTTTTATTCTAATACGGTTTTATTTAAATAAAGAGGGACGCTCTGGTACTGATCACAAAAGAGTTCGTTAAAGCCTATCTGTTAATCTGTAAGGTTTTTTAATGTTAGTCCAGAAATTCACAGATAAAAGAACTTACAAATTTTTTGTGGATGTACTGGCACTCAAATACTTGTGTCTAGTGTCGTGCGCGATTTGCAGGGAAAGCAGGCGACTCTTCCATGGGTTTGTAGTTCGCGGGACTCTCTTGGCTCTTAACCTGAGCAAGACCGATTCTTGCAATGCTTTCCGCTCTAAATGCGTCACAGTCGAAAAATACTTTGCATGCACGACAATATTTAGGACGAGGATACACCGTCTCCAAAAAGTTATCGCAGAGAGGTTGAGGACAGCGGACACTGGTGTAAAATCCGGGCGCCCCTACAACGGAGTGTCCTCATGCTTTGATTTAAGCGTTTTAAATGGTAGTCGTTTATCAGCAAGGGGTCTATGACTTTCCGAGTTTTCTTTTTTTTTTTTTTTTTTTTTAAAAAGATACCTGTGTGACAAGCTGTTTCGTTATGGCGGTGTGCTTGCTAGGAACTCCTTTACTACTTTCAAGAGGTCCTAAGCCGACGGCAAGCACTCCTATTCCCCCGAGCATCTTCAACACTTGCTGCACCGCGTAGTCGGATGTAGCTCGTTGAGCCTTTCGTAATTCCCTTTTTTTAGGTGCCATCTGGACTCCAAATTCTTCGATCCTGTCTGTGTCTGGGATTCCTCGTTCATCCATTGGAAGTACCCATTGTACGTATTCCTTCCATATACTGAGGTGGCGCTCTCTACCTCAATCATTCCTTTTTCACGCTTCCTTTTGTTCAACAAGTGATTGAAGCGGAGGATGGGAAGGTACAAGAGCTTGCTTCTCACCCTACACTGTTTGACATAGGTTAGGATTATGAGGGTTCAGCGAGGGAAACGTAAGGGCGTTAACAATACAAGAATCGCATCTGGTGATGGTTCTGGTACTAGCAGATGAGCATTGCCCTGGTCCATTGAGTGTGAGTTCAATGTTTTAAGTGGTTTGGAGCTCCTCGTCCAGTTTATGTTTACCTAGTCTTCACCTGTCAGGCCTTCACCGGCCGCCTTTGAACACGTGTGATGAGGAATCCTCCGATCCCTGGCTGAGGTCTTCTTCATCTACGTCAGACTACGGCTGTCTCTTCGTCTGGGCTGTGCCATAGGCGAGTAGAATAAGGCCGTTGGTAGAGATCGTTCCTTTGAGCTTGAACCGAGTAACATCTTTGTCTTTTGACTCCAGGGGCGCTTTGTCTGGTATCCGTGAAACAAGTGGTTTCCTCCAATGTCGCAAAAGAGGGCCTGTATCAAGACCCTGTACATATTCCGACATTGCGGCCTTGGTTGTCGAGAGGCAAAATACGCTCTGGTAGCTGCTTAGTGCCTTCGCTCACCCAGAGATACCTGGGTGACCAGGAGGACGTAGGGAAGTCTGGTTATTTTTCCGCTTTTTTTGTTCTCTCGCAAGAAAAGCTCAGCATCGCTCATATCTTCGATGCTTTTCTCGACATCGAGCTATGAAAAGAAAAAAGAGAGAATTTGGCGGCAAAATATGCATAAAGATACTTTACACACGATCATACCAATGCGTTCCTGTAGTACTGCCTCAATGATGTCTGTATTTGGCCCATTTGTAGTTCTGACGCTCTTGGAAATGTAATCTTTTTGGGATCAAAGCCTTGTTTGTCCCCCAATGTGATGCTAATATCCTTTATTGAGGAAAGTTTAGTGGTGATCTTGAAATATTCATAAGCGAGGAGTTAGTGGGGTGTTTCTGGAGCCTTTCCTTTTTTTTTTTTTGTTTTTATTTTTTACCCTCGCGTAGTTTGGGCTGTGTCCACCCTGGCCACTTAAAAGAAGGGTAGCGAGTGGGATGATTGTCGATTATAGTAATTCAAGAGATCAAAGTTGTTTTTATTATTGCTGCCAAGCGGGAGCTTTATATTGGGATCCCGCCATGACCGCCACACAATGTTCTGACCTTATGAGTAAAAATGGAAGTGCCCCTGGGGTGCACTCCCAAGCCTCATTACGTAACAGTGAGACGGAAGGAATAGTCGGTGCTATCCAAGACTTCGTCCAGTGCCTTCTTCCTCGACCTTGTTGCATAGTCCTCTCAATTTCCAGGGCCATCGCCCAATATGGATAGCGGCGTAGTCGGTTGAGGACAACAACCGCCCCTCGGATTTGGCTTGTAACATTTTCCCTTTCATCTGCGTCCAGTTCACCTTCCCTTGTCTTGGAGCCTTGAGGCACCTACTGGTTAAGGCCTTGATAGGGTGCTTACTGCTATAGCTGTGATCGACCTTCGTAGCATCCTTCAAGTTCCTAATTGGTGCACCTCCTTTTCTGGTCCTCTGAGGCCACTTGCCTTTATGCTTCCGCTTTTGTTTTTCCTCTTACTTCTTTTTTTTGCCTTTCTTCGACGTGGTAGATGCTTAAGGCCCGGCCTATCGTGCTGACGACAGTTACCGATATCAACTGTGCGTCCATTCAATATGCACGGCTTGTTAAAAAAGATGAGCCAGAACTAGCGATCCTTTCGCTATATAGAACGATTGCACGTCTCTATAATATCTAAGGAGGGCCCAACGATTAATATCGGAGGCGTTTGCTTCCAAGACCGAAACTATAGCTTGAGCTTTCTTACGTTCTGCGGCGCTCAGATCGTCTTTGCTGAGCCATTCTATGCGAGAATTCTTTCCATCGAGTAGACGTTGCTTGAAGTTATCGAACTCATTGTTCGGTGATAACGCTTGAAGCGACGTTTGATGGCTGGAAGCAAAGACGCGGAGAGCTACTCTGAAACGGCCTTCTTCATAGACTACGTTCCTCCCCAACTTCTCGCTAGCCTCCCTGAGACATTTCATTGTAGCTCTTGTCTCATGCAGTATTTCGAACTAATTGAAGATTATTTATCGGACCCAACGTCTCAAGGTTCTTTGAGCAATCATGCCTGAGATGGCATAGAGCAACACCAGATGTTCGCGCATTCTCAGGCTTAATGTTTAGATAGGTTTGTCACGCAAACAGTTTGCTTGTTACTATAAATAGTAAGTTTGTTCAGGCGCTTGATTACCCCAATCTTCCATAACAGGATGACATTCCTCAGCTCTGCCACTGGGCCTTGCATATCTTTCAATGAATGTACAGTACACGGTCTCTTTCCTCTATTATATGCTATATCGCCCAACCTCTCCACAGGTCTATAAATCCTTCTTCACGCAACGCTCGAGCGGTGGGCTTTCCTTTCCCCTCTTTAGCTTAGCTGGTGCAGCATAGCTGGCGAGATAACCCGCTCGAGAGGGAGTCCTGAGTCAAATTCAACGCGCGGGGCGACTAACGCCATATTGAACATCAAAGCTCGTAGACTCTTAACACTACATATGTTTATGTGCTTGCAAAACATTTTATTCCTGTCATAGTTAGGGCGCGAACAAGAAAGAAGGGCATTGCCACCTATAAAGTACTCTTAGTGTAGAAAACGCTTTGACTATCAACTGAAGGGTTAACAATCGTTAGAATATCGCTTATAAACCTTAGTTGGTAAATTACATGCTTTTATAGCATTTAAATTGAGTGGCAAAGCCTTCACTTTTCTATTCTTTTCGTATTCTCAGACAATCGCAGGCTGTGCACCTTCCTTGACATGAAGGAGTTGCACTCGCAAAGGCAATCGACTCGCGTGACTTTTTTGTTATCCCAAACAAGCTTCTTTAAAGTCCTGGCCTCACAACTCCAAAAATTTATCGGTTTCCATTTGTTGGTGATTTTCTACGCGCATGGAGAGATGACTTTGAGAAGTGGTATTCATATTCCTTCCACGCCATATGCTTTTGTTACGTCCTGGTTGTACATATATGTATTTTTTTTTAGTTCTGAGGATGCGTACACACAAAGGAATGAAGGGATGTGACGGAGGTGTATTCCCATAGAAAAAGCTGATGTTTGCTGTCCTTGGTGGTTATTTTGCGCCATTCTGTAAATATAGCCAAACATCTGGAGTGGCGTGGAAAAACCGGCCAAAACAAAAGACAGAAGCCTAAGTACAGAAATGTCTGTGTGTAACGAGAGGAGACCATTGGTCAAAAAATTCGGGTGTTCTTACAGTAGAAGTTTCCTGTCACCTTTGCAGTAGAGAGGGTTGGGTACGAGCCTACTTAATTGGTGCATTGAGAACGACGTGACTCTAATACTTCTTTGCAAAAATAAATAAATAAAAAACTACGTCTGTTCACATACATCCATTGAATGCAGTTCGACACACCAGAAAAAAATATATATATCCCACATGATTGATGCCATGTCTGAAACAATAGGTATATGCCATGCATGAAAGATAGAGTCCTAACCTCGACACAATGACTATGACCATAGAGATATGAATCTTTCGATCATGCTGTGTTGTCAACTCGAAAAGGTATATGTACCCTTTTTCCTCACATTGAAGTTTCCTTATCACCGCTCACATTCTTTCCACACAGTCTTTCACCGTCTACATCCACAACACTCGAATCACACACAGTCTTTTCACCACTCACTCTAACATATCATTATGAGTGTGATATGTTGGAATGATTCCCAATGGCTTCTATAAGCCCAACAAAACCTAGTCCCCCGATTTTTAGCATTGTTTACCATCCCAGATTTATCAAGAGACGGCAACAAGATGAGGAAGTAACCGATGCAATAAACTAAGAATAGTAACCAACGGAGTCCATTTCAAGCCTATATAGCGGCGACCATTATCACTATTACATACACCAGTCAAATACTGGAATAAGAATCAAGCTCTCAACATCATCAAGTGATGCCATGAGACTCCCAAGGGAATGCTAGGATTATGTGTAAATCTTCATTATTAATTTTTTTTTTTTTTTTTTTTTTTTTTTTTTTTTATCGCTAAACACAGGAAACCTTTGTCTCCTAGGCCAGATTGGTTCCATAGTAGTCATTTCTTCAAAATGACAGTCGGTTTTTTTTTTTTTTTTCGCTAACCTATTTCCCTAATGTTTCATATATAGGATTTCTTTCTCTGACTCGACCTTTCTTTATAAGCGCGCTCACTTTTGTCAACGAGTTTATACGCCCAAGAAGTGCCCATCCATCCTGTGAAGACTTTGTTGGACAAGTCCCTTGTATTGTGTCAGACGTATTTGCATCGCAATTTAATGGCAGCGCATAGTTATTCATAGCCACCCGAAGAGACCACAACGACCACATTACCTTCAGCCTGTGGATGCAGATGAACAGTCTCCTTGGATACATCAAAGAGCGATAGCGGCGACAGACACAAGCACGAGAACAGGTACAGGCAAAAAGTACAGGCACAGGCACAGTATCGAGTCTTGATCAGAGCACAGCGTCAGGCCGTGACCAGAGCAGCAAGTGGCCAGCGGTATCTTTGTATCATAGCAAAAGGTGGATCAAAGAGGGGACGCAAGAAGTTTTTAGGGTTGATTAAATAGTATGATACTCGTGTTCAGAATTACTCCCTCGGTGACGTAATAGGGCCAAAATTGTACTGCACTCGTGCTACACTCATAACGCGCTGGACACGCGTTAAAATTATATCCTCTTCATTTTTCTCCTCATAACTTTTTAACACACATTTTGCATTTCGCATTCTATTAAACTCATTCGCATCATCCATATTAACCTTTACACCCAATGGCTGAGATTTCCTCACTCTCATCGCTGCTCAAGCGATTGGAAGCTGCTACCACTAAGCTAGAGGACTTGGCCATGACCGGCGTTTCTGCCTCCAATGTCTCGTCTTCACTCACCGGCAGTAGTGGTGCACATGCGCCACAAGGTCAGCTGTCGCAGCTTGCCGAGGTTGCTGTTGCTGGTGACGCGCCTACTCAGAATGCAAGCCATCCCCAGGTTGAGGCCTTTGATGAGTTGCTTGATGGACATGTGAAGAACTACTTTGAGCTTAGTAAAGATATTGGTGGCCTTGTCGAAGAACAGGTTCGTGACTCCAGTTCATATGATTTAGCCTTCGTTATGGGAAAATATGCATTTAAAAATTCATTGCATGTAAAAACTCTCTGGATAGGCCAAGTATGTCTGCAGCTTGTTTGCTGCTCAACGTGAAATGATCGTTGTTGCCACTCGTAGCCAAAAGCCGCCTCTGACCTCTGACATTTTTCGTCAGTTGCTTGAACCTACTCAGGTTGAGCTGACAAAGGTCATTGAGGTCCGTGACAAAAACCGTTCTAGCCCCTTGTTGACTCATCTGACCACAGTGGCCGAGGGTATTCCTGCTCTTGGTTGGGTGGCTATTGTAAGTGTTACTGGAAAAGTTTTTTTTTTTTTTTCTCGATTCTTCTGTACTTCCGAAAGTCATGCCTCATTACCCCTAGATAAAATTTTAAATATTGAGCACTAATAATTTCTTTAATGATGCCTGTTCCTGAAAATGGTCACAGGAGCCCAAACCAGCACCATATGTCGGAGAAATGAAGGATTGTGCTCAGTTCTATGTAAATCGTATTGTCAAGGAGTGGAAAGAAAAGTATTTTTTTTTTCTTTTTTTCTTTTTTTTTATTATTATTGATGTTAATGCTGTCGAATAAACTGGTGCCAGGAAGATACCCGCCACCCATTATTTACTATCTTTTGCATAATTTATGCTTGTTTGCATGATAATAGGGATCAGAACCACGTTCTCTGGGTTCGCTCCTTCTTAGATTTGTTGGTGGAGCTGCAGAACTACGTTCGCAAGTACCACACAACTGGACTAGTCTGGAACCCAAAGGTATGTCAGGATAAAATCCTAAATATTTCGCAAAGGATGCATGCATTAACATTGGCTCATCATAGCTTAACGATATCTGCATCATTATTACTACAGGGAAATGTCTTGGATAGCAGTAGTTTGAGCCGTGCATCTACCGCCGCAGCCTCAAGTCCCGCCAATGTTACTACTTCGGCTACTCCTTCAACATCAGCACCATCTGCTGGCGGGCCTCCACCTCCGCCACCCCCACCACCTCCTCCAGCATTGAATGCAGAGCCTACAAAGAAGACATCAGAAAACGCCATGTCAGCTGTATTTGCTCAATTGAATCAAGGAGAGGCGATCACAGCCAACTTGCGCAAGGTTGATAAGAGCAAAATGACTCATAAGAACCCAGAGCTTCGAACTTCAGGAATGGTGACGGCTTCAGCTGGTAAGGATCGTGAAGCAGATGCACCTCAATTATTACTCATGCTTAAGTTAATCAAGCATTCAAATATTAATTGTATCATCTTATAAACTGCGTTAGGCAAACCTAGTTCTCCTAAGAAAGCTGGGCCTGGAGCTCCCCCCAAGCCGGCATCATTGACTCTCAAAAAACCTCCGAAATTGGCTTTAGAGGGCAACAAGTGGATGGTGGTAAGTGTCTTTTTGTGTCGTTCTACCTGCTGTTACTCATGCCATTTCTAAACCATCTTGTCCCTCTTATCTTGATAGGAAAATTTTGAAAGCAATAATGGCGTTATTCTGGATAACGTGGAGATCAATCACTCAGTTTATATCTTCGGGTGCAAAAACTCGACTATACAAGTTAAGGGTAAGGTTACTACTGTCGCCATGGACTCGTGCACAAAGACAGGACTTGTTGTCGAATCCTTGATCTCTTCGCTCGATGTTGTCAACTCCAAGTCAGCTCAGATTCAAATACTTGGAAAAGCTCCCACCATCAGCCTAGACAAGGTGGATTCATGTATGGTTTACTTGTCGAAAGAATGCCTTGATGTTGAGATTCTGACATCAAAGTGCTCTTCTATCAACATTCTTACGCCGGATTCAACAGAAGAAGGTGCTGAAGGAGACTTTGTTGAACGCCCCGTTCCGGAGCAATTCCTCACAAAAATTATTGATGGAAAAGTTGTTACCACAGCAGTTGAGCATACTGGCTAAATAAAAGAATATAAGAAGGCTTTAATATCTTGTAATCTTGCTTCAATCGAAAAATAAACTGGTCTAAGTTCAAACCTGTAGCGTGTCATTCAACGGTCACTCTTTTGCCACCGTTGACTTCTCTTTGTCTGTCTGCGCCTTTTCATTCATATTACACATTTTAAAGTTTCCTCGCCACAGGCTGACATTCCCTTCAGCTCCATTCATTTCTCTCGAAACGGATTCGCGCCCTAAATAACATTTTATTTGTACGCTGACAACTGGCTATCATTGTGCCATTGCGACTTACTAACTATGAATTCGCAGCTGGATCTGATCCGGCTATCGCTGGTGGAACTTTTGGATGAAATGAATGGAGAGAACCCAGACAATGTCGACAGTCAAGTTATAGCAACCAATATTTGCAGCATGGTCATGGAGCTGAAAGAGGATGAAATCGGTAATAAAATCATGACAAAAAGCTTTGTGCAACTTATACCTAACGCAGCTTCAATTTGTGCGGAGACTAATTCAGAAGTCGGCTTCATATGATCATTAGATATGGCGACTTCGCTCCTCTTCAACCCAGAGCGGGGTATTATGTTGTTTCTCAGAAAAGCTCTTGACAAGACTGCACATACTGGCGCGAAGGTCACTTTTCTTGAGTTTACTGCCGAGTTTATCAGTCGTTCGCGTAACGCCATTACACCATATATCGTCGATATTAAGGCAAGATGCAGACCAAAAACTACAAGAACTAAAATGGTTATTTGTCCTTGCTTATCCCTGTATCTTATATCTTTTCCTTTCATTTTCCTTTTCCTCTTTTTTTTTTTTTTTTTTTTTTTTTTTAATACTGCTATTGCCTACAGAGGACTTGTTTGAACCTTTTTTTGAATGACAGTACAGCTCGCGTCAAAAAATCATCAATGTTGCCGATCAAGATTTTGTTATCATCATGCTCGAAAATGATTGATCCAGAGGTGTTGGAGATAGGGGGGCTTTTCGAGCGAATCTTTGAAGCATATGGAACTCAGCAGTCAAAAATGGTGGCAACTGTAAAAGCGGAAGTGCTAGAGGTGCTTGGAATCATTTCTCGATATTTCCCAAAGGTGGCAGAGAAGCGTCAGTCTATGGTTGTGCGCTGGTGTCTGACAACAATCCAGGAGCAGCTAAAGCCCAACGCAAAGCAGGAGCTAACTTTAGTAGCAGGGGCACTCATTGGGCTGGACAACTGTCTCTACAGCTTTGCGGATAAAGTCACGAAAGATGTGCCTACGATACTACAGCTCGTTAAAACGTTAGTCAACGTCCCAGAAGACCTAAGCCGATTTGCAACACCTATTGGTATGCTCCGCAGTGTGATAGTAAAAAACTGCAGATGTGCATTATCTGGTCTGTCTTTGTTACCTACTGATGTTTTGCTATTTTTTTTTTTTTTTTTTTTTTTTCTTTCAAAAAAAAGCTGCTATGGACCTTTTTGCGCACCATATCCACCTATTCCGCTCAAAATTGATTGATATATATGAATGGATGTATCAGCGGATCGCAGGGTATTGCGAACATTCACACAGCGGGATGTCGAAATGTGGATATAACTCATTGGATGTTTTTCTGCAAGAGGTAATATCGATAAAGTGGAGCTGAGGTGAATGATAAATTTGTAATTACGAATTTAGCAAAAACAAACTGTAACCAACATTTGTGCTCTTGATAGATGGCGAATGTATTAACATCAACAGAGATTACAGAGCGAGAATACAACTGCTTCTTGGTAAAGTATTGAGTCTAATATGGAGTATAACACAGGGTAGTCTACGGTAGTTTATGCTGACAAAGGCTCATACTATCAATATTGGAATAGTTTTTTACTGCAAATTTCACTCAGATTATCAGTACAGAGGTGGTAACATCTACCGCCCAGTACAAAGCAATGTCAGTCGCGATCCGAGGCTACGGATATTTTGCCGAGCCATGTAAACATATTGCACCAGATCAGCTTAAAAACCTTCTCGTGCAGCTTCTCCGAAAGAGTTCATTCCTCGTATCATCGTGAGTGCAGCCGCATATCATCTTTTCAAATGTTTAGCTGTATAGATTTAAGTTGGTTTCTCACTAGGCACTATTGAGCTCACTATAGAAATCTGAATGAAGGGGTCGATGGTTCAACCTCTCATCTTGCAGCATTTATCTCTGCCTATACGAATGTTGCACGAGTTTATACTGAGGTTCCAGAGCTTTTAATGTCAGCACTGAACCAAATGGTGAACGCAGCGATTGCCAACTTCATACGGATGTCGACCTATGCGCGAATTGATTGCACAATCTCGATTGTGAGGCTGCTTGTCATGCTCTTCTATAAGGGCGAGGGAGCTCTGAGAGGGTTCTTTGACAAGTTTTGTAAGTTTATCACATAAGAATATGATAATATTTAATATTATTACCATATACAGTGAGGCAAGAACCGCTTACCTTTGGATAATCATCAAAATACGGTCAAATTAGCATACAAGCTGCTTGTATTCACATCTGCAGACATCGCAAGGCCACAACCCCCATCCTACAGGATTGACCAAACAATTACGACGGATCAAATAGCATGGCATTCATATAGTATATATCTATTTTTATGGCGGAACATTTTCAAACCAACTGTTCTCATCGAGGACCTAAACAAAACCCGTATAGACATCTCCGGTGAGGATCTTGAAAGATTTCTTTGCGTCGTATATGGATGTACAATGGAATCTTTCAAGCGCCTGATATTGCTATTAAACCTCACGGTCTCCGAATCGGAGACGGATCTGGAGGAGGGAGTCGATGCAGACATTAAAGTAATTGATGTAGATCCAATGTCCGTATCTACAGTTGGGCCTATGTCTGGTGACATAGCTAGTTTGCAGGCCAACTGTGCTAAAGACTTCCTAATTTTCCAGAACCTAACAGAGTTCTGGCAAGTCTTCCTACCAGAAGTCAGACCAGATCTGTTTAAATCCTGGTCATACGTAATTGGAAGCACACTTATCGAGCTCTCCTCGAAACATCCTCTTGTCAGTGGATTTTACAAGATGTTTGCCACTTGTTTGCAGGTCTGCCAGTCGATTTCATTATTCCAACAGAAGCAAAGTCTCATGGAACGTATAAAGGTATATTTGTAAAGTTTATTTTATTTTACTTATTAAGTTATAGGTCCGTAATTGCGAGCAGCATTACTGAGTTGACTTAATGGTTTATCTTTTACCTGACATAGATCGAAGATGATACAATAGATATTCATCGCGCAGCCGCTCTATTCAAAAAGTACATTTATGAGGTGCTCGCGCGACTCGAGCAATACAAGGACGATCTGCTAGCATCATGCCTACACTTGGTGCTGTCAAGCCCATCCGCTCTTATAGAGCCTAGCAATATTATTCCCCCGATTAAGCTGGCGCTCAAGCTTGGACTAGGATATTTTCCATTAGCATCTATTGCGATGGAGGCCATAGAGCGATGGGTTGATATTATTGATCATGGTCAAGAGATTTGGCTTAGTCAGGTCTTGCCATATTTGAGTGATTATTTGATGGTTGAGTTAACTGTCAACGGAGACAATGATTTACCCGAAGCAACATCACTGAAATCAAAGCAAAAAGGATCAGCGCGTCAGAGCCAGTCATATAAGGTTGTTGCACGGAGTGCATCCATACCGGTGAGTACTTGAGCTTTTAAATCGACGTCAAACAGTTTGTGTCTTTTGAATCTTCGCTTGACTCTCTCTCGCTTGTTGCTATTATGCCACTATAGAACCTTCCGGAGCAAGTTGAATCCATGAGAGATCTGCAGCTACGTATTTTACGGCTCCTTGGTCGGCAAGCGCAATATAATAAACTCATCTTGGCACAACGAACTGCAGACGAAGTTGACAAGAGAAACACATCCGATCTACTTGCTTGGGACCCCGAAACGAGATTGAAATTAAAGCTTCCTTTTTTGGAGATGAAAGCTGAGCTTCAATTTGGTAAGTTTTAGTCGTATGATTGCGAAAATCACTCTTAAGCGCATTTTCCTCACTTTTATGAGGCTATTTGCAATTAATAATTGGTGTTATCTTAAAAAAAACTAGACGAGATGCTTCCACGAATAGTGGATCTTGCAGAGAATTCTCTCAGTCGACAAATTAAGGTGGTCAGCTGTGAGTTGCTTCATTCCTTAATGATCCTCATGATTGGTTCCAGTGCTTTCCGCGCTCGTGATGCGCAGGACTCGAAGAAAGTACGTAACTTTTTTTAGGGCTTCGTTACCTATGGTTGAGTCTTTTGTCCTCTTTCTCTAATCATTGCTACGCTGAGAATGACTCAAGATAATATTATTTTCCTTCCTATTCTGAAACGTTTAGAGCCCCTTCCATAAATTATTCCTCAAACTCTTCCCGGCGTTGCTCCGCCTAGCAGTGGATGTAGATCAGGTTCCGCGGTCATTGTTCCGTCCATTGGTTTCACAGTTGATCCATTGGTTGACAAACAATGCTCAGTACGAAAACCCAGAAACAATCGTGCTATTAAACACCTGCATAGATGCTACATGCGATACAATGGGGCCTCTTCGGGACTACGGAGCTGAATGCCTTGGCGAGTTCGTTAAATGGTCAATCAAACAATCCTCATCAAGCTCTGTATGTTTTAATTATTTAATTCAGCACCATCCTAAGTCATGTTGAAGAGCCACTCACCAATCTATACTAAACACCCTTCTGTTTTGTCTTTGCCACTAGTCTGGATCTGCGAATGTGAAATCATTGCTAAAACGGATCTATAGTCTCGCATCTCATTCAAACCCCACTAAACGATTAGGGGCCTCACTCATCGTTAATCGAATTTATAGAGTCTTTCGAGAAGAAGCACCACTTGTCAATCAATTCACAATGGAGTTGCTGTACTGGTTATTGTTTAGTTTGCGACTTGCAGAAACGGATCATTCTGGCCTCGGCACCCGACATCAAGCTTGTTTGGCTATCGCTCGTCTCCAAAGAATTGTCCAGGTCAAAGCAGCCTTGTTTCTGAAGGATTCAAAGGATCGTAGGCGAATCCCAGGTTTAGAGGAAGCTACAATCGATGGTCTTGTTCACTGGTTGTTACGAGAAACATCTAGGCCAGAAATGGAATATACAAAGATATGTCGAATGCTTTTTGATTCTTTTGTGAAGCTACTACCAGGTGAGACACACTACTGAAATTGACTGGTACTTCGTTTTTTTTTTTTTTTTTTTTCTGCTTGGACTTTATGGTTAAACCGTAGCCTTAACTCATTCCTGTACATAGGGTCTCCATCTTCGGGAACATGGATTGGCGCCAAAATCACACATAATGCAGGCTTTGTGGCCTCTCTCTATCAATGCCCTCAGTATACTTCAGAGACATTTACTCAACCCACCGCGTATCGGAAGTGGTGCACACAGTTAGCCTCAATACTCACTAACTATATCTGGGTGCTGAATCATCCTGGAAGTGCAGAGCTGCTTTTGGCGCAACTCGAAAAGGGGGCCATCATGAACACGTCTACCAAGTTTCTAGAACATTGCCTTCTCTTTCCGCGTGAATTAAAGCGAGGCGATATGGTGACAACATTGACCCCATCAGAGCGGCAACAGATCATGGACCAGAATCTCATGACAGCTAGGAAGGCCATTTCCTTCGTTTCAATCGTAGCCTCACAGAGCCAAAGCCGTGGTGACACAAAGTTTATAGCACAGCTTCAGGCATCCGGTCTTCTTGACTCGAGATTTTTTGCAGTCTTGGCGGCATGTCTCTTCAATCCAGACAGTATCGGAAGCGATCAGCTCTTGAAAGGCAGCGAAGAGCTTACAATATTAAGAGATGAACTCAAGGTAGCCCTGAGAGTTATAAGTAAGTTACCTATGAGTATCACTCGTTCATGCGGCGAAATGCTCATGGAGGCCATATCATCTGGAGACTTGATCCCCCTGTCGGCTTCACCTGATGTCAAAGGTATATTTCCAACCCTTTTTGAAGCGAAAAAGTCATGGTATTGGAAACGCACGTTACTTACATAGTTGTTTCAACTATAGGGCAAGACCCGATAAGGTTTAAGGCAGTTATTGATGGCCTCGAGTTGGTACGAGAGTGCGATGTCTTGGAGAGTATGTTCGATGGATCATCTCATAAAGCATGTCACTATATTGCTTCTTTGTATGAGGTCTTTATGTCAATGCAAAGCACACGGGACCCACTCTGGATTAACTATTGTAGTGCACTTCTGCAGTTCTCTTTGGGCGAGCGTCAGTGCCGACAGCGCCTTTGGGATTACCTTTTGGTATGAAACTATCTTCCAAGCGCTTTATTTTAGCGAAAAAAATATGTTCTTTAACCCTAGTTTCTATCGCTACATAGGACTCCGAACACTTTGAGCAAGCGAAGATGATATATTTGAAATACGCGGACGTCATCAATCGCCAAATTGCGTTGCATTTTGTAGAATTATCACCTGTCATATCGTGTGCTGCAGAGTTCAACCCTTTTGTACTTGCGATCTGGAATGATTTCCTAGATTATATGTATTCCCATCCAGAATTGAGCACAGAGAAGGATACATTCCTGGACATGGTATACACAGTTGCTAATAATTGATTTTCATTTATAACTATATTGCTTTAATAACCTGTGGTCTATTCACACGATTTTGTTCTTGATAGTTGACAAAGGATTACTCAACATTAGAGAGCATGTATGTAATTAGAAGTCATTGGATAGACGCATTACTTAAGAGAAAGAGAAATTATTAAGTCAGTATCTAATCAACTCTCCTTCAGTGTAAATTATCTTGGAAAGGATCAAATATCAATGACAGTTGCAATTTGGAAACGGCTCGTAGCGCTTAGCCCCAGGATCCTTCGGAACTCAAAAACAGATACATTCGTTCAGTATTTCTTCAAGATCTTTCAATCCTTTTTCGAACGTGATCCTGACAAGAGAGAGTATTTAACGCTTCCAGTCATGTCTGAGGCATTTCCTATCCTTCCGGTCTTCTTGACGTACCCAGGGCAGAGAACGGTCGAAGTGAGTTATTATTCTCCGTATTTTTAAACTATGGATTCACTTTGCATTGTTATTCATTTTCCCCTTCTAGTTTGAGTCTGTATTCAATAGGGCTGTTTTGAATTTAATGCCAATGTCTTCTACCGAGTACGAGCGAGGGTCATCCAAGTAAGTGAAAATGATTTAATGGTTGCTTTTTTGAATGTACTTGATTTGTTGTTAATGTATTTGAACTGTATTGTTCAATTCAGGTTCAAGGATTACATTAATGCACTCGATCTCCTCTTGAAGGCTTTGGTCGCCTCTTCCAGCTTCAGTCTGTTCAAGACATTGATGGGCATTGCTATACGGGAATCAAATCACCCGCATATGGAGCAGATGCAGCAGCACATCTCGTCGTTCGCGTTAAAACAGCCTCTCTCAAAGGTCCTGGAGATCACGGGCTATTGCTTCGAGTAATGATTTTCTATGCTTGCATCATATTCATTAGCAGTTCAGTATATCAAAGGCTTACATGATGCCACCACCTGGCAGACACTAAAAGTAGTATCCTCTTCTCGATTACTATGTGAATTATTAATTGTTTATTCATAGCGAGTTCATCAAACGCACTCACTCAGATGAGCACCGGCGGAATATTATTCATCAAATATTGCTGCCCATGTTAAAGGCCTTGCCTACACTAAGCGTTTCTGAGTTTTACGTGCTGAATATTGCGCGAATTATGGGTGTGATTAAGCAAGAGACGCCTCGCTCCACGGACACAGAGATGCGTAGAGATTATATAGAGCGCGAGTGCTGCTATGGTCTTGTACATGTGCTATATATGCGATTGCCTTCAGAAATGGTCAACACTAAGGATAGTAAGATTGTAGATGCATTCACCGGTCATAAGACCACTACTGGAAAAGAACTCACAGTAGACGTGTTTAGGACCGCAAATGCAGCCAAGTTCAAACAAGACTCGGTGAGTGGCAGTGATTAATCTGCCTGTATGGTTGTGAATTCTAGTTTTTGTATCCCGGATTAACTGACATGTGACCCATGCATATAGACACCAATGACTCCAGAAACAGCTGCCTTGAGGGAGGACTATAAGCGTGCAGCATACAATGCTCTTGCATCAGCCATTTTGTGCACCCAGCGGAAGGAGGATTTTTTCCGTCAGTTCCTGTTCCGCGATAACGAGGCCAAGAAAGAGTTTGTTTGGGAAAATATTGTTGACCTGGAGGTATCAAACGTATATTGTTGATTTCATATTCCCCGCTCCCCCCCCCCTCTTTCCTTATTCTCTCTCTATTGTTTCCATTTCTATTATTTTTAGTGTTATAATTATCATTGACCTTTTTAATGAATTGAAATAGGCAAAATACCATTTTGAACAAGTTCTTTCTGGTCCTCTTGTAAAGACGCGATTATCCGATCTTCGTACGAAATCATTGAATCCAAACAAAACGTAAGTTTGAATGCGGCCACCACTTTAGCCACTCAAGACAGCACAAAGATACTGAATAGTCTCTGTCACTATATGTTATAGGTATAGCACAAACTATCGCTACATGTCGTCGCAGTACCTTAGTGACAGTAGCCTCTCACAGGTAAATTGTTTCGAATGGGAAATATGTAGCGTATTTCAGGTTTTCAAAATACTGATACTCTTAGTGTATTAGAGTGTAGGGATGATAGGTGAAAGTGAGGTCTATACTGATCTGGATGATGGAACAACCAATCAGGGCAATCAAGATACGCCTGAACTCTCTGGCCCCAATCCAAATGCCGTCAAGAGTGAAGTCAAGTAAGACTTAAAGAATCATTCGCTTAAATATTCGTCCGTTTATTATTATTATTATTATTATTTTCTTTTTTGTTAAAAAAAAAAGTTATTAAGACCTTTTAATCTTTTGGTTTGATCTTTTAGGAAAGAAGAAGAAGAGCATATGCTTGAGTTGGATGCAATCAATTCTAATCCTTGCATGAAGATGATCCTTTTGGTTATTAATGAGCTGCATACGAGTATTACTCCTCCCCCAAAAGAGATGGCCAAAGAAGACAGCGCGATGCCATCTTGGATGAAAGATATTCACCGGAAGCTGGTTAATCCTAGTAAGTATAATATCCTTTCCAGACATACCATATCCTTGATGCAGTAATGTATAAGCGTACACACTCGCTAATTAAGATATTCTACTTGTTAGATACCAATCTGAATGTTCGTCTGTTTTTAGCGAAGATTGTCATCAACATTCCTGAGGCTTTTGAGATGTATGCGCATTCATGGATCCGATCGTTGATGAAGTTGGCAATAGAAGGCGAACAATACGGCGAAGCTATGAACTACTTTGTTCAGGTAAAAATGTGATTTTGGAAACAACGTGACAATAATGGCTATCTCATGAGGCTAATTTTCATCATTTACTGGTACGTGATAGGATTTGTGCGTGTTGATCGTCGTATGGGGTGGGTCTGTGAAACTTGAAGATTCTTATGATGATCGCGTGCTACTCTTGAGTTTTTTGGTGAGACACCTTTTCGCTTATTGTCGTTTGTAATGACATTGATAGTATGTCTGACTTATCACGTATCCGATTTGTATTCATATCCATTTCCATATCCTACTCTCTTTTTTTTTTTTTTTTTTTTTTTTGTTTTGCTAGAGCTATCTGATGAAAAATTGTTATCATGAGCAGCGACAGTACCTACTGAATAACATCGATCTGATCAAGGGGACGTTCGAAAACTGGTCCAATATTGCGATTGTTCCAACGGTATGTAACAAATTTCCCATGTTGCAACCCATGCATCTGCAATCTGCTCGTATATTGTCTATGCTGATAGATTTTCTTTTTTTTTTTTTATTTTTTTTATTTTTTTTATTTTTTTAATTTATTCACAGACAATCATTTACAACAATTTCAAAAACATTAAAGATGACAAAAGGAATATCACTGGTATTCAGCTTCTCGGAATTGTTTTGACTCACGACAATCCACCATTCTACAGAGGCCCGGAAATCGACCTTGGTACATTGCGAGAATCAGATTACTATGAAGCCTTGGTTCGGAATATGGGTAGTTCCCAAAAAGCTGTTTATTCTTCGGCTGCTGAAGTTTGTGGTTTAGTTCTGGCGTATATGAAGAGACACAATAGCTTGGATAATGACTTTCAAGACCTGGTCACAAAGAAGGTATTCATATCACAGGCAGCAGTCTCTTTTTCCAATCCCACTGCTACTACCTCAAGACTAAAGATAGTAATATACGCTCTTTACTAGCTTTCGGAACTTTTGGTCACGTCTGGCCCTGCACCACACACCAAAAGTGGAAAGTCGGTGTCGTTCATTAATTGCCTGCATAAAGTGCAGCTTCATTTTCCAGAAATCACTGATGCGTTTGGCCCAAGGCTATTATTTTTATTCCCTCAGCTTCTCGGCGAAGAACGCAGACTAGCTCTTGAAATATTCTCTGGCAGAGCCGCTCATCGTCCAGATCTTTTTCAGTCGCTACAAGGATTAAACTTCCTTGGCTGCTTAAAACACCGGTTAGTTAGCCTAGCGCTTTAATGCATCCTGTTCTTTTTTTTTTTTTTTTTTTTTTTTGTTTTATTTTTAAAGCGATGAATCCTTGATTAAGTAGCGCTACTCCTATCTCATTTACTATTCCTATTGGTAGAGACGAAGGAACGCAATTTGCTGCTCTTTCCATCATTTACGCCCTTTGGGAGTCCCTGAAGGTGGATCAAATACTCTACTTTTTGGATACGATTGTGCTTGAGTTTTCGCATCATCCTAGTGTCGAGTGCAGGGTAATGCGGCCTTGTACGAGTTTCTAGGCGCTTCAATATACTCTGCCAGAATATGCTGCTAAGCGCTTTGTGATTATTACTTTTTTATTTTTTAGAAATTATACTATTCGATTCTCATGACACTATTCGACAAGCACTCTACTACCCCTGAAGTAGCTAACGTGCTGCGAACACAGCTCCTGCGCGGACTTGGTGACACGAATGAGTCGATTCGACACACTGTTGTAGAGTTCTGGTATAGCAAGGACCGATTGCCATCAAATACTTTTGAGCGTCTAGGCGAAATTATCAGGTACATGTTTTTTTATTATTATTTATATTTTTTGATAATAATGCCATTGCTATTTTTTCTTACTTTCCTTATAATTTAATGTTATGAAAATAAACTCCCGTAACTATAGAAACATGTATGATGTCCAGGCAGAGGACATATTTTTGAACTATGCGACATACATGCTGTTAGACCGGACAAAGAAAAGTCCTGATTATACGGAGCCTATTTTTCAGGAACCACTGCCCAATGCGAAATTTAACGAACGCTACGCAAGTATCGACACATCTTGGAGGCATACAGTGGCGATGACACCGCTATTTGTAAATACTCAACAAAGCCAATCTCAGGTATATCGGTTTTAAAAGCATTTTGGGCTTGAAAAGTATTAGTTCTTTCTCGATTCGAATGAGCTGACTTTGATGGATATTTTTCTTTCTGGATAGCTTATAAGCGATAGCTGGACCTTGGGCGAAGATGAGCTTCGAGCTACCCAGTCCACATTTGAGTTCAGCATGACCTTGGACGGAGGTGCACCTGCAATCCGATCTCAACTAGGTGGAGCCGCTAATCCAAGCTCAACATTGATGTTCAGAAATACTCCAGTTCAAGGAGCAGCCCCAAAACTCTCACTTGAGGCGTATGTGATTTTTTCCATTTTAAAGTATGAGCTACAAAACTTGTTTTCGGTTAGCTAATTACTGGCCTATTCAACATTGCTCTATGCTCTATACAGATCGTTATTGGATAGAAGCCAAAAGTATCGTCGCCTTCAAATGCGGCATGTTCATGCCACTGAAGTAGAACAATCGCAACGATACAGGCGTGCATATGAGGCTAAGGTGCAGAACAAGGCTCAGGCAATCGCTAACAAAGAGATAGCGAGAGCTAAAAGTGTTTCTATCATTCGAAAATACAGGGAGGGAGATCTGCCAGATATTCAAATTGCATATTCTGACGTTATTCGGCCACTAAAGAGTTTGGCAGAGATGGATGTCGAGATCTGTAGAATGCTTTTTAGTAAGCTTGTTATCAGTTTGATAGGCCAAATTGATTCACATGTGGAAAGTGTAAGTTGAATCCTTCTTTGCTCAACAACGGATATCTTTTATGTCCGCGCATTATTAATAACACGACGCATTGATATCTTCATAATGTTCACAAGGAGGAAGAGGCTCTATCTTTCAAGGATGGACTGATACGTGACTTTAAGAACATCTTGCAAAAATCTACAACTCTTTATACGCCCTTCATCGGAAGCATTCTTCGTATTTGTCATGATTACGGCCAAGTTGATATTTCTGCTGAATTAGTTGCTAAGGCATCCATTCGAAGCTCAAATCAGCACCTTGGCATCATCTTAATTGAAAAACAAATCCAAGAACATGGCTCAAGAGAGAGATCAGTTAAACGCTTAAAGACCAGTGGAGCAACTAGTCATGACCCGAAGAGAGGTAGCTGGATTGAGCTTGCACGCATTTACAAATCGATCGATGAAAAAGATGTATTCAAAAGTATCTATGAGACTAAAGTTGCTACAACGGAGTTTACGAAGCAGGCAATCGAAGCTGAGGTTGTTGGAGATTATGATCGCGCGGTCAAGGTCTATTTTGATGGAATCACAAAGCATTTTGCAAATGAGATCCATGTAGACGATGTGGAGCAGAGTATTTGGGCCCATGGTCGTTTGGAGTGCCTTGAGCATTTGGGCGATTGGGATTACCTAGAGGCAAATATGATGTCGGACCTAGACAACGATTCGCAGGAGTTATGGACAGAGGACTATCAAGACCCTTACTTGCATTATTTCCTGACGAGTTATATCAAATTGGTTGATGGAAGACGAGAATCGGAGATGTTGGAGTTCTGGACGGCAGAAAACCCTAACCCTCTCTTCCAATTTATTGATGAAGCCATGAACAATCCCTCCCACCGCCAGATTCTGACAACACAATATCAACCAGGTAGGCCTTGTTTTGGTTAAAAGTGCTTTGTAGATGATTGCCATCAGTTGAGCGTCTTTATGGAGTTTAATGCTATGTTTACTATATGTACCAGAACTCGCCCTTGCCGCTGTAATGAGAAGGGATTTCAAGCAAGCATCCCATTATGTCCGAAGGTCTTATAATCGATTCCTTTCCATCTGGTCCAACCTCCATCCTCTCTCAGAAAAACCCCGTTTACATGAGCTTGCGAATCTGCAAAGGGTATACATGCATTTTTGTTAGACTGGAATGGCGTTACTTCCTTCGCTTCTATTTATACATGTATTGTTGACTACTGACTTACTTTCTCTCTATCTTTTTCATGTTTGTAGGTTGTTGAGTTGGAGGAATTCTTAGGTGCTGTTGATAAAGCCCTACGTGATCCCATGGCAAGCTTTCTAGCTTCTTTAATCTCGAAGTGGGATCATCGATTTCCTAGTGTATCAACAGATACCATGGTGACTTGGAGCAACGTCCTTGATGACCGCAAGCTCATGATCCAACGCCTAGAGGACTACACCGCTGTGAGTTATACTGCATCTACTACACAATCTAACTATATAATTAAGTTATTAATTATTTTGGGCCATTCAATTCATCTCGTCAATGTTTTAGTACTCAAGGAGGCAAGAGACCTTAGTTACCAACCATCGCATTCGTAGCTTTATGAAAATGTCGGCAGCAGCTCGTAACCAAGGTAACTTTTATGTTGCCAATACCTGCGTTGCCTCGATGCAAAAACTCCAAGCATCATCCTACAATATCCACTACAGCCAGCTGAAGCTTGATCTCGCCAGAGCAACGTTGGAGATGGATCGAGTAGTCAAGGCTGGTATTTTAGCTGATAGTCTATCCAAGTTTGAAGAGTATATTGTAAGTACAAATGGGTTGGTAGTCAACTTGATTGCTCTTCTGCTCAACGAATCGGGTTTGCTGGCAAAGCTAACCACAAGGTCCTCATTGTATTTCAGAGCAACGACCGTGACTTTGATTCGACTCAGATCGCAGGGCTGAATATGCTCGGAAGTAAGGCGTACAGCCTTTTGCGTGAGCTAATTACAGATGACCGCACCATATGGAGCCATCTCAAGTCGAACGTTTGGGCCCAAAGTCTAATTAGCTCTAAAGCTGGTGAAGCTGATATCTTCCGGAAGCTGCAGCAGCGAGGCTATGAGTGCTTGCGGGCAGCAGCGGCGCTCGAGATAGGCGAGGATGTGAGTGCTATTTTATTTATGCTACATTCACTTGGCTTATGGAGTGCGACTTGCCATTAACGAGATGTGTCTTTTATCCTAGATGGTCAGAAAACTCCGTCTAAACACTGCATCGTACTGCGATAAAGTCTTAAGACATCATGAGAACGAAAGGAGCAAGGAGGGGGGCGAATCATCAATTCTCGTAAGCAATTCTCTGATCTACAGAATATGCATGTACTCTGCCCTCAAGAATACTTATTCATCTTTTTATTATTTTTGTTTTTTTTTATTTTCATTGACGATACAGAGCACGAAAGATCTGGCTGTACATGCGAATCTTGTAATCAAAAATACATTGCTATCGATTCGGGATGGAGAACTTGGTGCCACAGAGTTATTCCCTCGTCTGCTTCAAATCATCGAGATATACCCCTCTAGCCAAAAGCCATTCACAGAGATGGTACGTACTTTTTAACATGGAAAACTATTATCTGCGCTCACTCAAATATACTGATAGCCAGCAACTATGTTCTGTAATAGGTAACCGACCTCTCGGGAAGCTGGACATTTGTCCGATGGATACAGCAAATGGTGGCTGTGCTAGATAAACCTATCGGCGCCTGTGTAATGCCGATTCTCAAATCGGTATGTTATTGCAGCAAATTCGCTGTTTCTTTTATGCTCTGTGGTGATCGGCGAATTGACAGTACAACCTTGTCAATATGTTCCAAAATAGATTGCGCTTCAATACCCCAACGCACTGTACTATCCTTTGACGATTAGTGCAGAAAATTTTGCGTTTGAGCAAGGTCCCGCAGGGGAGAAGTGTATGCAAGACGTTGCTTTCTTAAAAAAGACCGTATTTTCGCCTTTAAAAGAGGACTTTATTTTCGAGTTAAGACGCCTTACCAATCCAGATCATCTCATCAAAGATTGGCTCGAGCAAACTGTGGTATGTTATTTCACAAAATATGTCTCTGATGTTCATATTGTATGACACTAAGGACTTGATGTATTTGCTGGATTTAGGCATTGTTTCAAAACAAGACACGGAATGTAGAGCAAATTATGGCGTTGTACCAAGATCTCCATCGTCTGGTTTTGGATGTTGGCAATCCTCGCCTGGGATCAATTGCCAAGGCATTCGCTGCGAAATATGGTTCTAAAATGGAGAGCCTCTGTGGTAACTTTTAGCTCTTTTCTGCGCTCCCTGGCCATGAAAAACTCATCCTGATAGTTTTTTTTTTTATTTTTTTCCACACTAACACTTTCAATTTAGGTAAAACTGGTCAGAAGCTGGCAACCATCAGTAACCGTGATTTCAATTCGCATATTCTCAAGTTCTGCCGCAATGAAATTCTTTCTAAAGACGCTTCAAAGAAACAAAGCGATGCAGATCTTTTGAAGGCCTACTCACCATGGTAAGCCTATATACTTGAAGCGACGTTGCTTATTTTTGCTCAAAGTCATGTTTTTTGAAACTCACTTTCATTTGGTGGAAATAACCCGTAATATAGGTTACACGCTTTTCAGGCTTCGGACTATGATGGTGTTATCGACATTCCTGGGCAATTCTCAGGTTTGACACCGCCCAACAGTCAGCAGACAGCAACGATTGTGCGTTTTGATCAAAGAGTCCTTGTGATGAGCTCTATTCGAAAGCCTAAGAGGATTTCTATCCTCGGGAGTGACGAAAAGGAGCATCTTTTCCTTGTCAAAGTAAGCTAATAGCCCGAAGCACAGGCCTACATTACTATGTTGGAAGATTCGTTATGATTAAATCATGTATCCTAATGCTGGTTGATTGGCTACAATAGGGCGGAGAGGATCTTAGGCTCGATCAACGTATTCAGCAGCTGTTTAGTCTAATGAATGATATTATGCGGAAAGACCCGCAATGCTCCCAGCAAAACTTCTGCATTGGGACTTACAAAGTCATCCCTATGTCAAGCTCGCTTGGTGTCTTGGAGTGGGTAGATAACACTAAGCCTCTGCGACACTGCATTGAGGGCGAGATTCCTCATAAGGAAACATGGCGAAGAGCCCAGGATCAGTATAACAAGTTTGTTGCGTCTTTCAAAGGAGATATGATGGGTGTGTTAAAGGTTTTGGATGGCTTTTAGAAGGCAAGCTATCTTTGGTTTTGGATAATTTAGTTAATTAAGTCCATTTCATTTTCCTTAGGTTACCATAATCTGTTTATTAATGGCACTCGCGAAAAAGTTGTCAAGCACATGGAAAGCCTGTACAACCAATTTCGAGAGGATTATCTTCGACAATCAATCTCACGGCTCGCTGCTTCTCCTGAGGCATTTTTGATGTTACGATCCGAGTTCACGAAGAGTTTGGCGGCCATCAATGTCTGCTCCTATATCCTTGGCATTGGCGATCGTCACTTGGAGAATTTTTTACTAGATATGTCGAGCGGTTGCTTGATTCCTATTGACTTTGGCCATGCGTTTGGCTCTGCTACGGAGGTCCTCCCGGTGCCTGAACTAGCGCCGTTCCGTTTGACTCGACAGCTAGTAGCCTTCTTGAACCCACTGGGTACTAAAGGTCTGCTTGAGCATCCCATGGTGTGCATCATGAAGGCGCTTCAGGCAAAGAAAGATGTGATTTTGAATACAATGGATGTATTTGTGAAAGAACCACTGCTGGACTGGCGTAAATATGCTATCAATCAGGCGAAAGAACAGAGTAAGTGTATCCCTATAACCATTTGTAGTTTCCAATGAGAATGTGGTGATTCAATCCATATTCTGACTCCGGTTCTATATGTTTATTAATCATTTTTTAGAAAAGCGTGGCGCAGATATGGATTCATTTGAAATTGACGAGGACAGTATAGCGCCTCCAGCGTGGTACCTCCAACAGAAAATGGATATTGCTCGAAAGAAGTTGGAAGGACACAACCCAGTATACTTGACTGTACAAGAACTGAATATGGGCCACGCAAACAAGCCTTTCCTGGCAGCTATTACGAAGATTGCGATGGGCGACAGTCTGCACAATGTCCGCGCTCGGCACGGTCGAGTGTGTGCGAGTGTGCAGGCTCAGATTGAATGTTTGATTGATATGGCAACAGATTTAGACATTCTTGGGCGAGCCTGGGTTGGTTGGATGTCTTGGGTGTAGAAACTGAGCAGGACAGTCACAAAGAAAGTAAAAGTAACAATAGTAAACAACATGTCTTCCGAACTTTCACATTCTTTACTTTCGCTCTCTTTTTCTAATAAAAAAAACTGCCACACATTGTTACCATGTTTGTTACCACAAGGCCCATTGTTGGACGCAACTTACGTACTTTCTCCATTTCATGCATGTTCAATGGTAAGGTAAACAAGCATAACTTTCATTTTTTAGTGTTTAGAAACAGGGCATAGACCATTACAAGAACAGTAAATGTAACTAGAGGCTCAATATAACGAGGCAATAAGGATGAATGAGAGGAAGAAAAAGTGAAGGGAAACTTTTTTTCACCAGCAGTAGGAGAGAAGAGCTTTTATTAAATCTGAAGGACTTTTCTCAATCATTCCAAGCTCGAGTAACGTGTGACACAGCTTTTCCTAATACCATATGGCTTTAAATGAATTTTCCTTGACTTTAGCCCCTTCAACCAATGCCTCTGCAATTCCAGCAGCTACAGCCACAACCACAACTACGGGCATAGATTCGTTATCAGCATCAGCATCAACGGCTTCAACAACATCAACAACCGTAAAGTTTAAGTCACCATTGCCAAGGTCATACTTTGTAGAGCGTACGAAATCAGGACAACTACCCGTTTACTCTGAGTTCAGGAATGCTGGCAGCCGTACTCTGACTGTTATTCGTAAAATTCAAGGAAATGCAAAAGTATGTGGAATCTGAAAAAAAAAAAAAAAAAAAAAAAAAAAAAAAGAGCGCTTTGTTTTTCCAAGTCTACTGCTGTTGTTATATTGCAAGATTGATATTGTCAAAGATGAGGTGGAATGCTTACATAATTCACCTATTTTTCTTTTAAATACAAGGCATTAAGGACTGACATATTGGAGACATATCCAGGAACAGAAGTCCGTGTTAATGATCGTAACAATCACGTGATCCTTAAAGGCTTGGTAATGGATGATGTTCGTCAGTGGCTGACCGCCAAGGGCTTTTAAAACCAGATGTTAAACGAGGCCGGTAACCCGGTTTTGTCGGTAGAGGAGAATAGCACTTTAGTTAGGACAAATACACTTAGAATTTTTTTTCCATTTAAGCTAATGTAATGTGCTAACAGATATCAAGGAATACCTAAAAGAATGGAGAGTGTTGTATTTGATGTAGCAGGTTCGGTAAGCTAGTTTTCATAGAAAGATGGAAATTGGCATTGATATGTATTAAAAATGTTTTAAGTGGATTCATCGTTTATTAAGCTATATACAATATCTGCTGCTGAACAGTTCTGTAATCCTTTTTTTTTTTTTTTAGTTCAGTGCAGCGGCGCCAGACTTAATGTGATTATGGCGAGCAGGCTGGTTCACTTGGATGTTCTGGTTCTGGCGGAAGTTGTCAGTTTTGGGATCATGCTTGGGCTGATTGGAATACATCTTTGCCTGACGATCTGCCTCAGCCATACGGGATTGCTTCTCGTATTCGAATTGCTCAGACTTCTGAAGTTGACGTTCTTCCTCGTTCTCAGGTTCGGCTTCCTGCTTGCGATCATGCTCCCTAGAGGAAGGACGTGTGTATGCGAAGGACATGTTTTGTTATTTATTAAGGTGAAAAAAGTACTGGGTTTGGGTCTTTCCAAATTAGAATATAAAAAAAGGAAGATAAAATTAATAAAACTTACTTGCGAACAACGGGAACAGGGTGATCTGCGGCAGGAACACGCATGCCTCCGACTTTGTGGGCAGGAGAACGATTGGTTTGCTCCTCAATTTGGGCGCTCTTATTGTCTTCAGAGTTCATGGTCGTGGTTGTGTAATTGAATGTTGAGTAAAATTAGAAAGAGTTGGTGATTGATGGAAAAGTAGAGAGAAAAGTTAGAGGGGAACTCTTGCTTATTTATAATATTTATAACCAGACTTGCTCAACGTGTGTGGGAAAGCAATCTGCACTGATCCAACTGTCACAGTTTGTGAAAGATAAAATTTATTGTGAGACACCTGACGTTTCATTCAATGTGAGATGCATTGCATCACAAGGGAAGGTGATAATGACATCATAATTACTTCGATGGATGGCTTCTGTAATGGTGACTATGGAGATGTGCTTCGGCTTCTTGCACTTGACATGGGTATTTATGTTATTCTAGATTTCCAAACCATTAGGTATTGGACAATATCGTGGGTATCAAATGCGCGTTGTTGATGCCCAATTGTCTTTAATTAATGAAAAATCTGCTGTTGTCGCGACAAATTACAAAGGCGCGCGCTCCCAACTTTCACGCCAATTGGTATCTTGAATTTTATCATTTTCAATCTACGAATAGAATCGCAGGATGATAGAACGTCAAAGCATGGGTGGTAAAGGAATATAAAAACGTATTTGTAAACATCTCAGATGCCTGAGGATGGAGACCAAATCTGCATAACATTAACCCGAGCTCCGCGATTTAATTGACCCGATATTTAAAAATGTTGGCGCATTACTCTTTTCCATTGCATAAGCAACATATTTATTCCTCAAAAAAGAAAAAAAAAAAAAAGACCAGCCAGTTCGATGGTATTCATTAGGAGGAATAAATTTTATATGCCTACTACAAGGCTAAATCAATGCAGAGCATCGTCCTTATTTCATCCACCAGCGCTAGGGAGAAAGATCAGTCAAAGATGTATGGATCTTTCTACCTTACGAGCGTCAGAGGCACTCACCGAACGACCCGCTATGAGAGTACAATGACTTTTTGTCTCCATTACCAGTCAACATTAATCCTCCTTTTACCAATCTTTGCTCTGGAGATATATTCTTTTCGCTGTCGCTTTTGCCCAGCTACAACTAGATGATTGAGAGTTCAACCCAAGAACGTTACTGACAGCAACGGCCGAACATTGACAAAGTACATGATTATTAATGGCTACTCGCCTAGGAACAAAGCGTATGATAGAGGTTCTGCTCCAAAGTAATTGGACAAGTGGTCCTCGAGAGCCATGTGGAAGAAAGATTCGCATCTGAAAAACCACCTCATCAAAGTCAGTAAGCTTATTAAATCCACTTTTTCATTGGGCTAAATAGGACTAATGAAGAGTGTTCATGGAATACATAGTAGAATGAGGCCGGAGAATAGCTCAGCGTCAACAGAGACGAATATCGAGGTACCCCCCCCCCCCCTCAGATGCGAGCTACAAGACATAGTGATGAACTCTGCTAATCGGCAGTATCGAAGAACTGAGGATTTTTATCAAGAGACTACCTTGGCGTATTGCTCTATATAACAATGTATAAGGCTTGAAATCGTATTATTGTAATCTCTGTAGAGCCTGAAGGCTCCGACCTCCAGAACATTTGCATAGGCGTTTGCCATACTTTTATAGACCACAGACCACAGGCAGCCATCATAGTGCTTATATTTGCAGGTTGTAGGCACGCTTGGGGGGAATCTTGCCCATGCTTCCACTTGGAAGGGAATAACAATATCATGCGTTTAGTTGAAGTAAAATAAGGGCAACACGGTAGAGGAAATATTTTTCAAGTCATAAGTTGATAAAAAGTTTGCTTTGGACAATGCATCATTAAATTATACGAGCTCGGGATTTGATCCAAATGCGCCTCTATTGTCACGGTGTACCGTTTCTCTTGTAGGTGAGATCTTTGTTCGGAGGTATAAGAAGGTTGGAAGGAAGTCCATGGGGATCAAGTAAATAGATGGAACGGAAGCGAACAGCAACATCATCGTCTTCTGTAAAGCGTGTAACCATGACTGTAATCTCGTTGACAATGCTTCTGCGTATCCATGACTGGCTCAATATTAGAAAAAAGAAACTTTCTGGCATACAGAAAACCTTAATCCCATGATTGGTGATTCTAGCTAGCAGATACTCTTAACAAAATAGACCTCTCTTCAGCAGAAACATGCAGGAGAGCAGAGCATACGCGAGTGTGAAATATACATTTATTATTCAGTGCAGAAAGGCGCATGGTCATTCTTTCCATGGATACAAAGACAACAACGTTAGAACTTTATTGTTCATTCCTTTCTTCTTGTCTTCCTGTTTTGGAACATCGATCGTGTGGCCATGCTGTTTGTTTGCGATGTCAGTCATTTTTGTGACGAACGTTTTATTTTATTTTTTAGCTTCTTTTTGTCTTCTGACTTTTTCTTACCGCACCACATATTCCTCATCTGTCCATCATGAGTAAAGACGACGAATACGACTACCTGTTTAAAGGTACAGAGCCATTATGATTTACACATGACTACTTCATTGTGATGAGAATCCTTCTAGTTGTCTCCTTACGTTTTTCTGGATTATGGTTTGCCAGGACATGGGACAGCTGAGAATGAACTCAGCAGAAACAATTGTAAAATGGGCGAGTCATCATTTGGAGCCTCTTCGGGATGTCGCGCTTAATACGCGCCTGTGTAATGTGCAATGCCATAGATTACTATCCGTCTTTTTATTTATTTTATTTTTTAATCAGAAATTTATTTGTCTATTATTGATAGTTGTGTTGATTGGTGACTCTGGAGTCGGAAAGTCCAATCTGGTGTCGCGTTTCACAAGGAACGAGTTTAACCTCGAGTCAAAGTCGACCATTGGTGTAGAGTTCACAACCAGGAGTATCCAAGTGGACGCAAAGACGATCAAAGCACAGATTTGGGATACAGGTAAGGATCTTATTTTCGTACGATTATGCTCTTTCTTTGTGTAATAATGGAAACCCATTAAAATTATGAACAAAATAATGATAGTATGGTAATATAATAAAAATAACCTGTAGCTGGACAAGAGCGTTACCGTGCCATTACAGCTGCATATTACCGTGGTGCGGTCGGTGCTTTACTTGTCTACGATATTGCTAAACATCAGACCTACGAGAATGTAGGACGCTGGCTCAAAGAACTTCGCGATCATGCCGACACCAATATTGTCATCATGTTGGTCGGAAACAAGAGCGATTTGCGTCACTTGCGCGCCGTTCCTACAGATGAGGCCAAGCAGTTTGCGGCTGAGAACGGACTTTCATTCATTGAGACTTCGGCTTTAGATGCTAGCAATGTTGAGCTTTCTTTCCAACGCATCTTGACAGGTATGATAAACCTCTGCAGATACGAAAAAAAAAAAAAAAAAAAAAAAAATGCTCCAGTTTTTCATGAACAAAACATTCTAAGTATGGAAAGGAGATTGTTACTGATTTTTTTTTTTTTTTCTTTTTTGTAACAGAAATCTACCGCATTGTGTCCAACAAGGCATTGGAGAATTCAGGAGATATGATCAGACCCACTGGGGGAGAGACGATCAATGTAACACCTACTTCTGGAGACCCCAACGCTGGAAAGTGCTGTTAAAGATTTGGAACAATCTCAATCGTTGTGACCAGGATCAGATGAATCCGTATTCCACAATATCGGTCCTTTTTATTTTATTTTCTTATTTGTTTCTCTATAATTATTTTCGGGATATCATGCCGACAGGAAAATTCATTGTGCAACAAGGGAAAAAAGTACAGGGAGGAGAATTAAAAAGATATAAAATGGTGGAGATGAATACTCAGTTAGTTGACTATGTAGTAATAACAAGATGGTTATAATAGATCCACTTTCTATTCATCTAATGAAAAGGATGAAAGATAAAAAGAAAAAAAAAATTGATATATGGACTTCACGAAACCTCCATGCATATTCTTCATTCAGCACTACTGTTGCTTTTGTTGACCGAGTTAATCAAACCTGAGAATGGCTTATTACAATATCTGATATTTAGCCTTAAACTCTGCATCGGGGAAAATCCAATTAGCAACTTTGAATTTTCAGCTTTCTCATCAAAGTTCAAGGGTATGTAGGAAATAAAAGATGGCTGCAAGTAAAACAATATGAAAGAAGAGAATGCATGTGGAAGATATTCGTCATCATCAAAAAGATATATCCATGGCCTTGATAATGTACAAATGTAACAACAGAAGTAAGGCAGATAGTGGCCTTATCCTTGAGACATCGATTCTTACTTCGTAGAATTCCGGGCTGCTCAAGTGATCCGATAGCAGAAAGAACCAGATCCATATCTGGGTTTCAATTATCGAAGAACTTTGAAACCAGTACGACAATTGAAGTCTTGAATGTTAAGAAGACGTTCATGAGCGTTATATGTCTCCGATCAAATGTCTTTCTCCATTTCAAACAACTATTAGACCGTGTGTGCTCGATAAAAGCTGGGATAAGATGAATGTCATCGACATTGGTTCACAATTTGGCTCCATGGCAGGCACAGGTTAGGCTCTCCACTCCTGACCTGTACCTTTTGCTGAATAAATCGTTGCATAAACCCACTCCTCGATAAATTGTCCTTGATAAGCGTATGAATATACACACGGCTGTAAAAGCTATCGATGAGCCGGAGCCTTCCGCCATACTCGGCGTTGAACTGTAATTCAGGCAAGTCGTTAGCCATTCCCTTGACAATGTTTTCCTGGTTACAGATCCAATCTTCGACAGCCATTTTCAGTAGCTGGAAGATTGTTTATGATCCAATCAACATGTATAAATACGGTATAGTTTTTTTTTTTATCACAACTTCCAAACTTTTCCTGTTTTTCTGCCCTCTGTCCATCTACACCCTTGTTTCTAAACAGTTTTGAAATCACAATGGGAGGCAGCAGAACACCATCATGATACCCATCACCTCGAACTAAATCATATGAAAAGAAAGAAGAAAGAAAAGGAGAAGCGAATGAAGAATCTTCAAGCACCAATGAGCCTAAATCCCCGAGCCAACCAACCTACAAATTTATTGTATTGTTGAGAGAGAAGTAACGTCTTTTCCTGTAAAGATTCTTTCCGATTGTTCAGTTGGTGAGCTCAAGAAAGCCATTAATCCGAACATTACTGTGGACTCAAGCATTAAGCCCAAGGATCCCACCCTCTACAAGGTTTTCATCCCTGACAAAGGCGAGACCATCTTTGAGTCAGCCACTTCAGAGGCTCCTTCAAAACCGAAGAGAACAAAATGTCTATACGGGGTAGACGCCCCTATTGGTCAGAAGAGGCTTCGTGTAGCGAAGTGTCTATACTCCAATGATATTGTATCGTTTACCCCTATTCGATCTTTCGATTAGCGTGATCATTGTTATTCATTCTTTATTCCATAGCTTATTCTGAACAAATTTCTTATTACTGGAAATGTCTGTTAAATAGATGCGCTCTGGGCCAATAGGGGCATCTATTCCGTAGATTTGAATCTCTTATACAACTTGAAACGAGAGAGACGAAGATTTTGAAGGAGGCTGGTTATCGACCAGCAAGGAGCAGAGCCTAAAGGTTTATTTGGTGTATTTAGTCAACAATGCTAGAGACCAATACATCCGTGTACTATATAGTACAGATCCATAGTCCTTGGCCTCTAAATCTGGTAGATGGTATAGCCGGATGCTAGGACGAGAATGGTTTCTATAGTATAGTCATCATCCTTACATCCGCCGAGCATGGTTCGCGCGTGACACAGCCTGTGCAAGAGGCTCTTTAAAAAAAAAACTTATAAAATGAACCAACTCCATGGTTTATGATTCTTTTTTTTTTTTTTTTTTTTTTTTTTTTTGACTAATGGATGCTGAGTTTGACAGATTAATATCGACCCAGTGGGAGTTCTCGCACAAATATCGGCCTGTTGTGGATCGGAGTAAATTCTACCTCTCTGAAATCAAGGATGTGGAAAATATTCAAAAGCGTAAAGACTTTGTGCATCACAAACTGGGTAATATCCCAGTTTCCATTTTTCTTGGTCTCTTATCCCTGATTGACCTATTGGGCTTGTCGTCCTCCGCTTGATTCAACTCACCTTTCCTTTTATTTGATCCACTGGGTTTGCTCAACCTTCCTTTACTTTCCATAACTAGAGGCTCAGCGGCAGTTCTCATTGATGTCCTCGTTATACTCTTCTTTGGTTCTTTGGGCTTGCTTCCTTCTCCTTCATCCTCCACAACTTGAGTCGATTCTACAGCCTTTCTTTTATTTGATCCGCTAGGTTTGCTCAACCTTCCCTTACCTTTCACAGCTTCAGCCTCATCGGTAGCTCTCTTTGATGTCCCCGCTGTCCTCTGTCTCGATGCTGTTAAGCCGACTATTGACTATGATTATTTGAAATACACAAGTCAGCAAAAAGGACAAATTGATGGGTATCAAATATAAAATACAAAGGCACTTTTTCTTACGTTCTTCAAGTATACCAAAACGCTGCCTGCCATGGTGATTTCAAACCGTTTAGAAACAAGAGTATAGATGGACAGAGGGTAGAAAACAGGAGAAGTTTGGAATATCAGATAGAAGTGTTAAAGGATGTCAAAATTATGGCAAATGGAAATAAAAAGAAAAAATATACACGTCAGTGTGATGAAGCGCTCTATCATGTAATCTAAACATGCTGTGACTGACCATTAATAACTGTCTAATTTTCATTCCATCCACAGTTAGGAGGATCCTTTATGGGAAGCCTTTTAGTAGCCATAGGCGAGTCCGTCTCTTGAGGCCTCGCCTAGAAACCACCACAGCCTGACCTGTAGACTAGCACTATAAATGCGAAAGAACCTTCTTTCGATAAAGTCTTCAGTTTTCGCCCACATTTCATCTTGCCGTTCATCTTTATTTTCGTCTTCTTCACAGCAAGTTTTTGACTCGGTTTGTGAGCTCACCTGGGAAGCACCCGGCTTTGCTTTTGGCATCCTATAGTGCTATTTGTCGTCAAAGTTATTCGCCTCTATTTTCTTTTGTTATTCTTGGTGGACACTTTTTGAGTCTAAGAAGCTTCGGCGAGAGCGGCCACAAATTGCCTCAATAGGCAACTCCGCTTTGCAGCACGTTCATGTTTCTCACGTGACTTCGACCCTAGGCTGGTGACGAGTCTACCACAAGGTACAAAGACAAACATATTTTATTTAGAGGCTCATATAAGAATGAACCAGGATGGTTTTATGAATCAGGTTAAAAGAAGACTTCATGCGTAAATAGAAAAGAGGTCTTGTGCAATTCCCAGGGCATCCTAATTATGCTTGACTAATCTGCTAATCTGTTGGGAGTAAAGTAAAATGGAGGGAAGTAGTCATATATTTTCAATCTCCAAGAATGCGATCCCGAATGCTCTTTCCTTTCCGTTCCTGTTGTGCCATCTGAATGGGATCCAGCTGCGTTTCTTTGCCCTTATCTTTACTCTTGCTAGTACTAGTTCTACTACCTGAAGCTGTCGCTAGACCTTCTGAAGTTATAGGTGTAGGCGGAGGTGGTCCAGTTGTGATCGCCTTGGAGCGCCGAAGAAGGTCCTTCTTGGCTGCTTTGACAGAGGCAGCGTACTCCTCCCTGGCGCGGTCAAAGTCAGCAAGATCTTCTGTTCTAAGTTCAATTCGAGTAGGATCACGTCGGAGCATAAGGCAAAAAGGAAGGATTGTGAATGTTGGAATGGATAAAAAAGACCAAGCCAAAAATAAAAAAAAAAAGTAAAAGCAGGGTCCACACACGCCTCTTTTGGCACAGACATGCAAATGCGGAAAATAAAGTTTTAAAGCCAAGTGTGGCAAACACTTTAAAAAAAATTTTTTTTGTTGATCTTTTTCTGTCATTTCTTAAGTCTTGTCCCATTTCCCCCTCTCCTCATTCATTTCTTTTTATTAATTAACAGGAGATCAGAATGGACATTCAAGGCCTCTACCAGCTTTTCCAGGCGACTTTCCAGCCCGATCCTAATCTACGGATGCAGGCGGAACTAAAGCTGAAGCAGGTATGATAGACAGGCACTTCTTGAACAAAAACTTAAAACACCCAACCACATATCCCAAAGATGTATTCACGCCTTTATCATCCCGTGTAGTGCAGACTACAATCGATGACATTTATTCATCATGTATACGTTTTTTCCCTTTCAATTGGCTAGCTGGAGAATACACAGGGAATACTCATTCAATCTATGCAGATTGTTGGTGCTGAAGAATCTGAGATCCATGTTCGTCAGGCTGGTAGGACTTGAAACTAAACTAATGCTTTTAATGTCAAAGTAACTTGAGTAATAAAGTGACCGAGATTCTCACAGCCTTATCCTTATTTTCCCACAACAGCTTCCATCTACTTCAAGAACGCGGTCAGACGCTATTGGTACGAGCCAGAGCAGGACAATACGGATCACCTCAAGATCGCAGAGGCTGACAAGGATACCATCAAGTCAAACATCTTGCAACTTCTTGTCTCCGCCCCTCCCCTTGTTCGGTAAAGGGACAAGTCTACTCACTATATAACTCTCCTTTTATCAAGTAATTATTACTCATGATAATCAACTGACTGATGAAACTAAATTATTGTTCACAGCACACAGCTGATTACTGTCTTAGGCACAATCTTGTCTAACGACTTTCCTCAAAAGTTTCCTGGCTATCTCAACACTGTCCAGACATTACTTCAGTCTCAAGACCATAAGATTGTCTTTGTTGGCCTTATTGCTTTGAAAGAAGTCCTCCGCGTCTACAAGTACGAAAGATTATGGCATAATGGCAGCTCGTCTACCCTACATCAGTTTCTTTTTTTTATTATTATTAGAAAAAAAAAAATCTATACAGTTATTCACTTCGCTTATCTTTATTTCTTATTTATTTACTTCCTCCTTAATGTATAGATTTAAAATCGAGGAGCGCGAGCCACTGGATGAGATTATTTCGACTTTCTTCCCTGCGATTCAACAGATCGGAGCAGGACTGATAAGTGCTAATAATGTCGAAGCTGCAGAAATGCTCAAACTGATCTTCAAATGCTACCACTATACCATCCAGGTTGATCTTTCAGAACGCCAGCGAGACACTGCTTCATTGATTCCGTGGGGGACTCTGCTTCTTCAAATGGTCGAGAAACCTGTCCCCACAGAAGGCCTTCCTACTGACCCTGAAGAGCTAGAGAAGCACCCTTGGTGGAAGGCCAAGCGTTGGGCTTATCAGTGTTTGAACCGTCTTTACACTAGATACGGAAACCCTGTATCCTTGCCTGCAGATTCCAAATTCAAACCTTTTGCCAAGACATTTGTTTCCAACTTTGCACCCAATATTTTGACTGCTTACTTAAAACAAGTTGAGCTTTGGATTGCTAAGCAGGCTTGGATAAGCCCGCGCGTACTCTGCCTGATTGGAAACTTTTTTGAAGAATGGTACATAAGACCTGAACAGCATGATATTGGATCAGTACTCTACTGCTCATTAACACTATCATTTGACTCACCATTACTTCGCTTCTTTTTATGTCCTTTTTTTTAGTGTGAAAGACAAGCATATCTGGTCCCTTATGAAGCCTCATTCTGAGACACTGATTACCCATTTCATTTTCCCTCAGTTGTGCTTCACTGCTGCAGATGAAGCTCTCTGGCTTGACGATCCTGTTGAATATGTTCACGCCAAGATTGACATGCTGGAAGACTTTACAAGCCCCTCCGCTGCTGCCGTTAATTTTTTGACTGTCATGGCTCGCTATCGTCAGAACGCTTTCATGCAAACCCTCACGCTTGCTAATAATGTTCTTCAAAAATACAGTGAAGCGTCTACTGATTCAAAGAATCCCAGAGAAAAGGATGGCGCTCTAGTTATGATTGGTGCTTTGTCGACTTTGATCCTGCGCAAGGTGAGCCAGTGCGGCTTTAAGAATCTTATTACTGGATACCATCTTGGGCATAAGTTCTTTCTACGGATTACAATATTTAACCTGTGGTTGTTTGTTTTATTGCTCATTTAGAAATCATTGGCGGGCATGATGGAGCCTCTCTTTGTCAATCATGTCTTTCCCGAATTAAAGAGCCAATATCCTTTCCTTCGCGCTCGTGTAAGTTCTTCTCCTTTAACTTTTATTTTTTTCTTTCTCACTTTTTTTATTTTTTGAAACCCTAATGCCTGCTTATTGACGAAACAAAGGACCCTCGGCTTCTTTCCAAATTAACAGGCCTGCGAGATGATCAATCAATTTAGCGATTTGGATTTTAATGATAAAAATAATTTGGCGATTGCATTTGCTGGCTTGATGGAATGCCTCCGTGATCAGGAGCTCCCGGTTAAAGTTACTGCCGCTTTGGCTCTTCGTCCTATGATCCGTCATGAGGTAGTCTGTGAAGCTATGAAACCTCATCTCAAATTTGTCATGCACGAGCTGTTGGCCATGACTAGCCAAATTGATGTGGACACATTAGCGGAAGTCATGGACGAGTTTGTTGAGGTTTTTGCTCAAGACCTGGCTCCTTTTGCGGTCCAACTTTGCGAGCAGCTGCGCGACACGTTCTTGCGCATTTGTGAGGACATGGACAAAGGAATTGATGGACTTGATGATCTTGACGACGCTGCACTCGACGAGGCTTCAAACAAGACCATGGCTGCAATGGGTGTTCTGAAGACCATGGGTACTTTAATCCTCAGTCTTGAGAGCACACCTGAGGTCATGAATCAACTTGAGATGGCGCTCATGCCTGCTATTCAGTTCACGCTTCAGAATGCGATCCATGATCTCTTTGATGGTGTTTTTGAAATCATTGACAGCTTTACGTTCTCGGGTAAGACTATCTCCCCTAATATGTGGAGCGTCTTTGAGCTAATCTACAAGACCTTCAAGGAGTCTGCTTTGGACTTTATAGAAGAAATGCTTCCATCTCTCGACAACTATATCTCATACGGCAAGGATGTTGTTATTAGCAACGAGAATGTCCAGCATATGATCTATGACATTTTTGAGACCGTCATGAAAAGCGACCGTTTGGGCGAAAATGATCGCGTCTCGGGCTGTAAACTGGCAGAATCTCTATTGTTGAATTGCAGGGGACATGTCGACAAGTATGTAGGCCCTATTTTGGCCCTAGTCTTTGAGCATCTCGCTCCACCAGAGCGCATCCGGATGACTGAGTTCCGTATTCAGGCGGTCGAGGTTGTCATGAACGCTTTATATTACAATCCTTCAATTACACTGCGTATCCTGGAAGAGAATGGCTGGACTCAACGCTTCTTGACAGTTTGGTTCACAAGCTTGGACAAGTTATCGCGTGTTCATGACAAGAAATTGTCGATTGTTGCGTTGTGCTCTATTCTCAGTGTCCCTGTCGAGCAGCAGCCGCCTGCGCTTCAGAGCGGATGGTCTCAAATTTTAAATGGTATCTTGAGCAATTTTGAGGGACTTCCCGAAGCCCAAGCAAGTAAGTGTATCAACCACCTCTTTTTTTTTTTTTTTTTTTTTTTTTTGACTGACCTACTTGTATTATGGAGACTGATCCGTTGAATTAATTTCTCAAAAAAAAAAAAAAAAAAAAAAAAAAAATCTAGAGCGCAAAGAAATGGAAAAGATGTACGATATCGGAGATGATGAGGATGAAGAGGGTGAGAATGATGTGCTTCACCCAGAAGCAGATCTTGTTGAGGAGGAATGGGTTGATGACGAGGAGGATGTCTTTGACGAAGGCCACGAATACATTGAATATCTGGCTAAGCAAGCCTCCAAGAATCGTCCCGCTGATCGTGAGGATGACGAAGAGTCATTGTGGGATGAACTGGAAGAAGAGCTTTACTTTGAGTCGCCACTGGATAATCTGGACCCCTATATTCTCTTCCGCGATGTGTTCACCGCATTACAACAACAGCACCCAACCTCGTATAGCGAGCTTACCAAGGCCACAACAAAGGAGCAGCAGGACTTTATTATGCATCTGTTCCAGACAGCCGAAGCAAATGCCATCAAAGCTGCTGAGGCTGCCGCAGCTGCTCCCAAAGCATAAAGGAGTATCAAGAACAATGGATATCATTTTATTATCATGAATTTTTTTTCCCGCATGTTTATCATGGCTCTCTTGACTTTTTTTTTATCCACCATTTAGCATAGTTCATCTCCCATTCATATACAAAGGTTAATAAAGATAACGAAACAACATTGAAAAAACATGCGATTCCCAACAAGGTAGATGCGAGCTTTTTTTAATACATAAGATGAACACTATAGCTAGCAACATGGCATTGGAGGAGTTACTGAGCAGCAGTGGGTTGCTGAACAGCGGCCATACCAAAGCGGGTGACAGCCCCACGCAAGACCTCGTATGCCTTAATGGCTTTGGGAGGGAGCTTTGGGTTACCAATGACGTGGGCATCCATGCGAGCACGAAGAAGCGCAAATGTGGCACGAGTGTGGATAGAGAAGAAGTAGCGGAAACGCAAAAAGTTGGCATATAAGAGTGGTGAGAAGAATGACGATTGGAACCTACATTAAAAAAAAAAAAAAAAAAAAAAAAAAAAAAAAAAACCCCCTTACTTAGATTCAAAGTAAAAAATAATATGTCATTTCGATAGATAAAAAAAAAATAAAAAAAAAAAGCTTACGTAATGGCCCCAAGGATCAACGAGCCCATGACACCAATGACCTCGACATAGGCAACAAATGCCATGGCCTTAGCATGATTGTTCCTGGTAAAGTTCAGGATTTTTTGTGAAAGTCCTGTAGCTTGAGAAGCCTTGGGATCAGTCTCAGAGGGGGGAGAGATGGCTGGGATGATGTTGGTCCTGATGTATGTGATTGCATTGAAGAATGCAAAGATAGCATATGGAATTAATGGTGCTTAAAAGAGATGATAGTTTAAAAAAAAAAAAAAAAAAAAAAAAGGTTTCTAAATGTCAGCAAGAACAAATACAACTTGTGGACACCGCATTTTTGGAAACCTTGGTACATCCATTACCGAGCATAGGCGTTGAACGCCACCAGAAGATGGCCATCAAGAAATACTGAACGTTCTCTTCGACAAACATGCTCTGCAGAAATTGGGCCTCAAATTTAATTTGCTAATCATATCCAGGTTACAAATCCAGAAGGCCATAAAAATTAATAAAGGCATGCAAGTATGTTAGTATTGGAGTATTGGAGAGCAACGTCCTTTTTGTGGATATTTTTATTTAATGATAGCGAGCTTTGTGGTGGGAACAGTTGCATGCTCGATCCTCTAACTCAGTCCTTTTTTCTGTCGTACTATACAAAGACATTAACCACTTTGTTGGCTATTTGGAGTAGCAACCAATAGGGCTCTCCTGGCAGTTTCCGATCACAATCGAAAAAAAAAAAAAAAAAAAAAAATCTTCTCTCCGATTGACTGGATTTCACCCTGACAGGTTGATACCATGATTACCGCTACATCCTGCTGCGTAGTATCATCTCCTGACACTGCGTTATTGACGAATAGACATTTGATTATATACTAAAAAAAATACTTACAGGGAAAGACTTGTACACGACCACACCATAGCTGATAATAGCACCAAGGAAAGCGCGCGTGTACCAATGCGAACCAGCCTTATAGTTAAAAGTGAGCCAGTAAGGCAGATAGAAAGCCGTGCAGATCAACAACACGACATGACCTATCCACCAGACGAATTGAGGACCCTATGCCAATTAAAAAAAAAAAAAAAAAAAAAAAAAAACGGTCATTCAGTCATTCAATCATTCAATCATTCAGTCATTCAGTCATTCAGTCATTCAGTCATTCAGTCATTCAGTCATTCAGTCATTCAGTCATTCAGTCATTCAATCATTCGATGAGTATTTTTTTGCGAATCGTTACGCAAAGACGTCGTCAGAAAAAGAGAAACAGCAAATTGGACGCAAGCAATCCCGTGGGATAAGTGAGAGAAGCATTTTCATAACATGATAAAGATTGATCGTTTGTACCTCTAGAGAAATCCAGCCCTCACAAGGTGTATCATGGTATACAACTCCTCTTACCCATTCCATTCCTCCATTTTAAATAGAGCAAACATCGTTTGATTATGAATAAAAAACATTGTTTTTGGTTGCCCCCACTAACTCTTTTTTTTTTTTTTTTTTGCTTTTAAGATTTGTTTCCGTTGTCCTGCTGGATAACTCGGGTTCGATACGTGTTAAGAGTGAGTTTAGTTTAGTTACCTTGACAAGGTCCTGTAGGCGGGAGCTTAATGTAGAAGGGGTAGTGGGCATGACGGATGGGGAGCGATGCAAGTGAATGTGCTTGGAATGAATGAGAAGAAGAAAAAACAAAGAGGGCTATGTCATTTTGTGTCTTTATTATTGGTTTAAATATCGAATTGAAAGATCGAAAGGTGTGCAATTAGAGGAAAGACTTGTTCCTCTACATGCATCCCCAATTGAAGCTTATTCATGGATTTGTCAAAGGCAAACTCAACAGACAAAACCCTCAAGTTGTTTAATAATGGTTTCCGGATGCGTCATAACAATGCTATGTGTTGCCCCTTCAACTTTGGTGACTTTGATCCGAGGAACCAGTTTCTGAAGAGTTTCCACAGTTGTTCCAGGCACAACCTTATCCCGCGTACCCCAGATCACCTGTACAGGAAACGTATGGTCCTGCAATGACGCAAACTGGGGGAATAACCCGGAAAAAGGGAACTTTTTAAGCGTCAACATCAATCCTCGGGCATACCCTGGATGGTATCTAAATTGTAGATCCAAGATTTCGGCAGCTTCTTCAACAGACGCGGGAACATGTTTTTCGTTTTTGAACTCATTTCGCAGAGACTCGATGTTCTTTTTTGAAAAATAATTCCTGATGGCCTTGTGATTACAAATGTCTTCAGTATATGGCAGCAAAAATAGTTTGGCAACCCAGGGCATCTCAGAAGGCTTCAAAGACCCATAATATTAGTTTGAAGTACTTAAATGCAAAAAAAAAAAAAAAAAAACTCAGGTAGCATAATATTAAATACATGAACACATGAACTCAACTTACTAATAAAAGTCCACCGGGTGCAATAAATGTCGCCGACTCGACGACATCTGGGAATTGTTGAGCAAAGCAGGCAACAATGCCTCCTCCCTATTTGTAAGATATTCTCACAAGGTAAAAATGCAAATATCAGCACTTCGAAAAACACGTGTACTAAGCATGCCAAGCACATAATGTTAGGCGGAGACCCTTACCAGTGATAGTCCAACAAAATTACATCGATCCCACTGAACATGTTGCAGTAGTTCCATTAGCTGAGTAACGTACAAAAAAGGATCGTGATCTTTTGCTGGCCCAACCGAATAACCACGCGAATACAGATCTGCCAGGAAAAAAAAAAAAAAAAAAAAAAGTTAACACATCGGTGACAAATTAACACCACGACAAATAAAGAGCTTTATTACCATATAAGAGGACATGGCATCCATTATCGGCCATATGGCGAGCAACCTTTTTATAAACAGAGGTTGGGATTGAGAGGCCGTGTACAAACACAATCTATATAAATAATGAAGTGCATTTACAGGAAGAGGTTTTTTTTTGTTCAGTAAGAAATAGAGGTAAATCACAGGATAATAGCCTTTGCAAGTTGTAAAGCAAGATGTCTTGTACCTTTTTCCCGTTTTCTGGCCCAAAACGGAAGTAGTGAGTCTCTCCGAATGTCAACTCTGCATAGTGTCCACCTACAATAAAAATGTAAGATTAGAAAAAAACGTTAGGGATTCAATTAAAAATCTTCTTTTTCTCTCTCTCCCTTTCTTGTGCTGACCCTGCCTTACCTGGATAGTAATCTTCGGGATAGGCGCTGCTCGAATGCATATGACTAAGGCTGCTAAGGCTAGGAAGCGCTTTACCCCGCCCAGCTATGAATGATCTGTAGAGCTTTTGTGCACCAAATCCGACCAAGGGGACCGATACAGCCACTATGAAAGTGAGTAGAGAGATCGAAACAGCCATCCAAATGTGATAAATAAAAAGGTTGAGAGAGAGAGAAAGAGAAAGAGAAAGAGAAAGAGAAAGAGAGAAATATAAAGAGAGAGCATGCAATTGAAATAAACATTAAGCTTTTAATCTTACGTGGCACAAGAGGTCTCATTGCAACCGAAGTGGTCACTTTTCGATCGATCAAAGACAACATGGAGCATAATAGATTTTCCTTCATTTGCCCATGCTTTCCTGTTCCCTCATTCCGCGGAATGAGCGATTAATTTTTAGAATGTCTGAGGGTCGAGCATGTATTAAAACTCGTTCATCGAATATGCATACTAATCGTTAGTGTTTAATAATATGGAGTATGGCTAGTATTCCATTAATTTCTGAAAACCTTCAAAGAGAGAATAAAAGGAATCTGGGAACTTCTTTTAACTAACCGCTGATTTCTGTTTTTATAAAGATTCCTTGGAGGTTTTTGTTGACAAACTTTAAAAGTTGAAACTTGAAACATGTCGTCCTGTTGTCTTTTATCTCTTTTCTACATGTGGTAAACAAGAATCAAAGGACAAAGAAACAAAAAAATTGATGTAGGAGCATATATAAAGTCCAATTAGTCATATTTATATATCTTTCCCCTAACACTACCATCTACTATCAAGATCCGAGTTTGAATGGGACACTAAGAGTTAACATGACCATGTTACATTTAACACTAATTGTACAAATACGTCATAAGCAAACATGTGCTTCGCCCAATGTGTGCGAGGCTATCTTTATTATCACAGCAGAATGACAACATAAAAAAAAAAAAAAAAAATTTATAGGATGAGATGTCAGGGTCTTTCAGACCACATGTTTGTGTATCAATTGAAAAATATTCGTCACAAGAACTTGAAAAGATCTATTGGTGGCAAAAATCCAGATGTTCATCTCATTCTCTTCATTCCTGATCAATTGCATTCACGATAAAAATAAATCGTTAAATCGTTAGATCGTTGAATAAACACGTGCCAAAATAAACTTTTGATCTTCATTTTCTTTAATGTCTCGGTGAAAAAGGAGAATATGCCATGTATGCCAGGTATATTATGCATTTCCTTGCCATAACTCTGCTTCCATGGCGAATGCTGCGTTGAGCGCTGAGTTGAACATCAAGTCAAAAGAGGCAAGAAGGTGGAAATAAGGTAATGATCTGGATCTATAGGACTCATTATAGCGACTTAGAGATGCTTACTGGATTCCAGGAAAAGTTACTGTGTCAATATATATCTCAAAGTGCTACAAGACTAGGCTCCCTAATCTAAAATTAGTATCGCACAGTGTAGATCTAGCAATCCACATTTCTCAACATAGCAATGCAACTACACATACAGCAAAAAAACAATAAAGATTCATCTTAACAAGCCCAAGATTGAAGATACTTGGTGATCAACTTCGCTTACCTCAACCTTATTGAGCACCTTTAAGCCCATCTAAAATACCATTGTAATCAGTCTGAAGAGCATAGAAAACTTTTGGAGACAAATTCAAGGCATATGTACAGAAGTCCCAGTCATGCTCCTTCATAACATATAAAAGTATACCTAGGTGCAGGCAGATACTATACGGTTACAAAGCGTTGCTTTGACGTGTTGAATTAAGGAGCACAAGCTAGAAAAATAAAGTGGATGATAAAAATATCAAGTAATAAATGAGGTAAACTTGACACGCGTTTGTTTGATGATGAGATTTCTTAATCCGAATGCAACTGGTTAGGAATGAAAAGGAGCATCTCACTTGGGAAGGCAGGATGGAATGAGGAATAATTGCATCAATTGATTTTGCGACTTTAGTATGTCTGTTTCTAACTGTTCTAACTGGACAAACTGTCATGCGCCACATTTAAGTCGCTCTGTAGATAATGGCAGGTTTCGCTGTGATAGGCAACATTCAACTATCCTTCGTCTATTTTTCGGGATGCTTTTGATCAACCAACGTTTAATATTTCAAGAGAACGGAAAAACTGAAACATTTTGTTATGCTCTCCCAGTGGCCTGCTTAAAACTTTGCACATGAATGCCCATACCACGCAAAGTAGGTCATTTTGTCAGGCTGGAGTGAAACATATGGCATCTAGAGATCAACAGAAGAGTTTATTTTACAAAAAAAAAAAGAAAAAGTATATACCATAGCCTTTTGTAATATACCATCTCCCACTGAATCAGACACATACATCGTGGCGCGTATCAATGCCTATCTATCAAAAGGCTGCGACCAGTGGCGACGCACACTTCTTCAGCTATCAGCGGTCATACGCCCACTGCCGCAGCAATGCGGATGCTTCGGAGTTTATCGGAAGGAACGCGTTGTCTGCGCGCCTGGTCTGGCTATACGCCAGGGCCTGGGTGTTCTTCGCCGCTGTCCGTGCTAATGGCCACTCGAGCAATATCCGTAGATTGGGCTAACAAGGAACCAAAGTATCATTCAACGTCTACGATCAGGTAATATGAAGAGCATGTTGGATGAAACGTGATGGAAAACATGAGACGGAGGCCTTTCGATATCAAGACCTTTGCATTTGGATTCCGTTGAGAGCATCTGCTTTGAACCTGCAGCCCAGTTACGGAGATTGAGAATGTACGACACACGAAAGCCATTGAAAAGGGGCGCCGAGCGGAGTTCCAAGTAAATGCATGTGTACTTCATGCAGAGAACGTCATGACTGGAAGAAATGAAAGCACTAACCCATTCTTTTTTTTTTAAAAAAAAAAAAAAAATTGCCGAAGAAATCAGTGCTTAAAGGAAGGGGTATTAAAGGAAGGGGTATTAAAGATATCCGACGGACGGTGTCATCAACAGCAACGTCCATTCTTAAAAACGAAGGTAAGAACAATCAAATGGCCAAGAGAGCCAAAAAGGACAAGGAGCTCAAACACAAGGGTAGGGAAGCTTGAAATACTCAGCGTATGGGTGTATCTGTTCGCAACTTGAAAGATACTATCAAGACCAGCCATGCTTACAACGACTAGCATCCTATGACATCCCCTGTGGTTGGTTCTGGTAAGGCATCTATACTGTCCTCATACCAAGAAAAAAAAAGGTGTAGAAGAGTGGGGATGAGGATGAGGATGGAAATGATGATCGTGTAGTATAGATGCAGACCAGAATACGGCTTCTTACCGCCCAAAGGCTCCGACGCAGTATCCCAGAGGCTACGAACATCAGTCGTGTTGCTCAACCATCCCAACTCGTATATAGTTAGAGCCTGTGCTCTGGATATGTGTCGTCTTGGATGAGCCTGGCTCTTAGCAATCCAGAAAAGCAAGCTTGACGAAGCAGTACCATTAAAAAAAAAGACAGGTAAGATTGTTATTAAGCTGCTCCAATACACGCATAAGCTGTGATGGCTTTGAACTCTTCCATGACAAGACTGGTCTCAAGCCTAACATGGAGTCTGCTAGTGACTTGACTGACGAATATGAGGTTTTCTCAAGCAACTTCACTCTGGCGAGATCATACGAATGAATAATGAAATAGGTCCAGACAGCATGAAGATCACTTACGCTCTATAGAACAAGAGATATTTCTTGCATATTGCTCATTTGGTCAGCAAAAATGTCTCCTCACAACTACTTGATTATTCCCATTTGGATCCAGAACGGGAAATCAGCTGTAAGACTCATGCTTTTTTTTTTTTTTTTGTCAGCACCGGGAGGTCAGCCGATGATTCAACTCCTTCATTGGTTCACTCCTCTACCGCAGCAAGAAAAAAGTTTTATACCAAGAATGTCAATTTTTTATTTGAACATCTTAAAAATCAGAAATATGACACTCGTTTCTTGTAGTCAACTAAAACGATGGCGCCATATTGGTTACAATGCATGAACGAAAATTATGCGACGTCTTGGGGAAATTTGCAATTTTTCTTGTTCGTTTCTTCATCATGATACGCATATATAAATACAGGTTACATGAAGGATACACATGCAACACACTCAAAAAGTGCGTGTTTCTCCTTGCTGGATAGAGATAGAAATATATATTTTATTTCACAGTGTGATGGGCTCCCTTGCAGCGATAGAAATGGGAGCAAACGAAACTACAGCTATGGCAGACAAAGAGGTAAACGAAAGTACAAGGGAGCTGAAGGCGCATCGAATGTTGAAGAAACAGACGATCGTCCAGGTCGAAGAAGATGATGATTACGCAGTATGTTATGGCCGCAGCATGTTAAAAAAATAAAACAAATAAACAACTTGCAAATGCATGTCCACTGGAAGGTGCTTTGCCTCCTGTTCCTCTCTCTCCCTCTTCTTTTTTTTTTTTTTTTTTTTTTTTTTTTCTTCTTGCCCTTACTTTGGTTCATGAAACCTTTTTTTTTTTTTTTTTCTTTGATAGTACACTGATACATCTTTTCCTTCTCCTAGGCCCTGACTCATCCGCACTGCAGTCATGATTCAATCAAAATAGACTTGCAGATAGAAAACTTTTTTTGACACGTCGTTGCTGTTGCAACCACACTAAAAGTAAAATAATGATTGAATTGTTTTATTTACCGAAAAATAAGTCGCCTGAGGCCATCGTGCGGGACGATGGCGAATGCTGAATGTTGTAACATTGTTTTTTTCTCTCTTCGCCTCTTTTGTTTCTTCTTTTACTTCTTTTACTTCCTCTTCTTCTTTTGTTATTCCTCACTCACTCCTCTCTTCCTCTCTCTCTCTCTCTCTCTCTCTCTCTCTCTCTCTCTCTCTCTCTCTCTCTTCTTTTTATTCAAAAGGAGCTCTCTTCTTCCTTACATTCTTTCTCTTATTTACACATTAATTCATTCATTCGTTCCATTCTTCACTCTCCACTTCATGCATACTCTTACAATTTGCAACCCAAAATAACAATCACTACCACAATCATTACACAATGTCGTCTGAATTCGCCGAATTCCTCTTCAGCTTTGCTTGCAATAAGCTCGAAACCTGTCCACAGCTCGACTTGCGGCAACAGCTCCTTCATTCTAATCTTATCCGTCATATCCTCCTTGCTCATCACTCTGGTGCTTTGAACCAACAGCAACAACAACAACAACAACAACAACAACAACAACAACAACAGCATCCCCCCTCGGGCCCTTCTGTAATATCATCACCATCATCAAATCCAGCTTCAAGTAACACTCTTCCCTCTTCCACATCCTCAGAAGACTCACCGCAGCAGCTTCGCCCACAATCAACCACGCTGACTCCGCCTTTGCCACCACGGCAGTCACTCGATGCTCAGACTCCGCCCTTCCTGTACCACCCTTCTTCACCATCCACTTCACCTACAGCAAATAAAAACGACGTTTCCTATAATCATCCTTGGTGTCCATTTTCATTTGACAACAAGCTGGGCCGGATAGGACAAAACCATCATGACCAACTTGATCCAGCTCATCAAATACAGATGCAAGATCTGGACGTAGATGTAGATATGGATATAGGTGAGGACTCCGCAGATCCCATCCTTTATCCTACTCATATCGATAACCATTATGCGGGTTGCGGTCTCGGCTTTCAGCCCTACTTTGCTGAATCACAGTTGGTGGACTATGACTTTGAGCTGAGTCAGGCACAAGAGGACTGGCTAGATGCAGTGTTGGAGGACCTAATGGAGGAGGATGAACAAGATGATGAATCTGCGCCGGAATATGGTCCAGATGATGACGATGATGATGATGATGATACCAACGATTCGTTTGGAGACCTGTTTAGTGAACTAGAGAACCATCGTCATAGCAACATCAATATTAGCAGTAACGGTAGCCTCAAGACCATCCAAAATATGAGCATAGGCAATGGCGATAATAAGGGCCATAGCAACAGCAACAACAATCCAAACCACAATCACACACCGACCAAACCGATTCGATTGCTCCTGCACCCTATGCCCCCCCTTGCACACCCATACCAATCCTTGGACATGTATACCTCATCGCACGAGTCCCTTCATCCCTATCACCATCATTAGTCTTATCTGCACCAGTCCTGTCCAAGTATGGAACAGGAGTAAGGGTAGCTGATTCTATCCTTAATTTTTTCTTGTTGACTACACATCAAAATGACACCAAAATACCTTCACGAAAAGAGACGATAGCGTGATAATAGATTCTTTTCTTTCATTGGATTGCAACTGTATTAAAATATATTTCTGTATTCTGTATCATTAAATAAAGAACACTTGTGCCCTGCTGACATGAGGCTGCAAACTTTAAATCCATGAGTCAAATTTTCCTACTTTCACGATGCGGCCCGGTTCTGTACTTGCACCATGTGCTCCATTTTTCCTTAACTTTGATATGGATGGTTTCCGTTGCATGAACAAATAGAAGCACAGCAAGATGGGGCCTCATTACTCATTTCTACAAAAGGCATTTTTTTTTATTTTACTTTCATTTTGTTACTCGCTCACAATAGGCTAGAAAGATTTTTAAAATATATACCTAATGACTGATATAAATGATTCAAATCAAATGAGCAGCCGTAATGTGTAATATTGGCTCATGATGCTCGCTTGAGATGTTAAAGACTCAGTTGGTGTACCAAACAGTGCAGATCGGCCAAAACCATTCTTGCGCTTTTGCCCTTATCGTAAATATTCTATGTGAAGAAGGAAAGAAAAAAAAAAAAAAAAAAAAAAAAAGGGTCAAACGTTCTTTCTATTCTTCATCTCGTCCCTCCTTTACCCCATGTATAAATAAGGCAGGAAAGGGATGTAGAGACATAGGGTGATAGTGCGTCCAAGAGAAGTAAGAAGAGAGATGCCTCTTCTTTTTATATAGTAACCAATGTTTGACTAGAATTATCGCGGCAAAAAATACACTTGCCAGGAATGACTCCTATGATGTTTGTCTACCTGTATTGGCTTTTAGATAATGGTGATGATAGTGTTGATTGATATTGATAATCTTGTAAATGCGTCAGCAGCTATGAATCTTCTCCCACCCAAAACTACTCTCCACCTAAGACCTCGCTCATTCAAAATAAGAGGAACAAGAGCACGCTTTTTGGAGTTGTGTAGAGCAGGCATGGAGACAAAAAAAAAAAATTATTCACGCAGATTGGGAATAGGAACAACATTTCTTTTTGATGATCTACATCTATTCACATGGTCCGAAGCCGATATTCTCTTTGTCTTTTCGCTCTAAACCCTTCACCAGTCTTTGTTCCTTATCCTTTACTTTTAATAGAACTTTGTATACCAGTCCTCTGGGTCATTGTTACATTTGAGCTTTTCAAGGTACCCCCACACGTCCTTTCAATCATCTTTTTTTTTTTTTTTTTTTTTTGCTAATCAAGGGATTATACTTGAAAAGGAAACGGAAATGAGGAGAATGGAGGAAGGCAGAGGGTCTTAGTCCTGTCCCCCTTTTTTTTATTCGCCATAGGCTAGGGGAAAGGCGACAACAACATCCTCATTTCAGACTCTCTCCACATCCCTCACCCCCTTCCCCCCACTCCAAACCCCCTTTTTATCTTTTTGTTATCAATCAGCAGTCAATCTCTTCATAAACATCTTCATTGTCGTAATTGGGATCAAGTGGATGTCAAAGCGGGCATGGAGAAAATTTTTTGGTCAGGCTGCGGCAAGATAAAGATATTTTTTTTTTTAACAGCCACTCGTCTATTGAAAGGAGCTACAGAAGCTAGCTTACCAGCAATCCCATCTGTTTGGCTTTTGAGGACAGGGATCGAGATGCCGTGCTTTAGAGAAAACTTGGTCAGACGATACATTTTATTGATCTAGAGATCTGTGTGCATCTAAACAGTAATGCAGTAATGAACCTCAACGGACCTTCCATGCCATCATCGATGGGGGTTATTGCCGTCTTGAGCTTACTCTTGTTACTACTTCAACGTAGCATTGGTTATTTTGCGCTATTTAACGCTCTTACAGCATATGTACATATACATGTTCATGTAAATGGAGGAGATGGGCGCAAGCTGTTTGGTGTAACTGTATAAAATTGGTGGCGTCTGTTGTGCCACATTAGGTTTAATTGTGATGGTCATGAGAGTGGCGGTACTCAGTCATTCTGATACCTGCTGTCGCATTGTGATTGGAGCTCAAACAAGCTCATACTCTGTCACGCGGCAGAACATGGATGCTTTGCCGTTGTTCCATGCAACATGTATTCCCTGCTATTTTCATAGTGTGAATTATATCTGTCAAATCTGTTAAACCGAGTTCAGTACCATTTGTGTTTTTTTTTTTTTTTTTTTTTTTTTGCTCCATCTCTAAATCCAAGGTTTATTTAAGACTGAATATCTAATTTCACAGGTTCTGAAGAACTATTGTCATAGCTGATAAGTATGGAGAAAATGGGAACAAAAAAAAAAAAAACCACAATCGCAGCTTGAATATGTTCTTTTCTTATATATATATATATATTTTTTTTTTCTAGGATAAACCCATCAGCAGAGAATCCCGTTTTTCTCATGACGGTAAATGGATCTGCGAAGGGGTCTGTGATCAGTTACTGTGTCTTATCATGTTGGGTTAATTCAACTCTTTAGTAAACATAACACAGCGCTGTAAATGTTCAGTATCTGTTTTCAAGCAGAGTCGAAACTAGAGGGATATAGTCCCTTAACAACATCAGAAACACTTTATCCTGGCATTTATATACAGCAAGGGGCAACTTTGCGGTGTATCCTTAATCAAAATATTTGGATCACGTACGTTGAGTGATCGCATCCAAGTCTTACAACAATCGTTGTGGGAAGTAAACAATACTAAAGCTCTGGATTCTTACTCGCGGCTCCAACTGCGCGAAGTTACATTAGTACTCAGCTACCATGCGTTGTGGTAGTAACAAATCATTATTAGGCTCCGAGTACCATCTCCAACATTCTCTTGTGGGCTGGTGTATCACTATATTTGGTTGCTGTAGATGAGGGCTAGCCTACTGAATTCTTATTTTTTTTTTTTTTTTGTATAGTCAGCCTCTCGTTCAGAGAGTGGGTGTACCTCACCATCCCTATGCTGTTGCTGCAGAATCCGTTCCTCTAGATTATACTGTCGCATTTTACCTAGGTTCATGATGATTTCTATATCCATCACAACAGCCATGCCTTGGAGACAAATATGTCTCTCCTTCCTTCCACCCCCCTCCCCCTCAGCGTCGAACGACATTAGTAGCATTCGATTTCTTTTTTTAACTGGAATCAGACTTTTTTGACGCCTCTTTGAGACATCTTACTTCTTATTTCTCGGATAGAAAAGAGAAGGTCTTTGATTATAGGCTTCATATGATTACCACAACTCATTTATAGTGATAAAGAAGAAGTGGGGGAAAAGTCCCTTTGTCTCTCCTTGCCTTTCTTTCTTTTTTTTTTTTTTTTTTTTTTTTTTTTTGTAGGCAAAAACTCTACATTTTTTAAGGTTATTGACATCCTTACTCATTAAGCATATTGAAGACTGCTTTCGCCCAACTTTGCCTTTCACTCTGCATCTCAATTTGCATTCCATTTTGGACATTTATTTTATTCATACTTATTGAAAGAATATCATTGAACCCACGTTGGTTCTGTTAGATTAATAGACTTATACTTCTCGTCTGATATATGTATGTATAAACATAAAAATCCCTAATGGGTGGCAGTCATTACTTCATAAGCAATTCATTAAAATGCTTGAATAAATCATCCATACTCAACACATAGTCCTGAAAGCGAGTCCAGCGAGGTAGAACCCTTTGCGAATGCTTTCTTAAATGAATAACGCCAACAAATCTTCAGCGGTAACGCCACAATTCCACAATCTATCACCACGAAGAAAAGAGAAAAAAATGCCGAGTTAGTTTTAAAAATGCTCCTTTTTACATATCAAGCATATTAAGCTCAGCATGGAGAGATCCGTAAGTGAACACTACTTTCATCTTTCATTTTAGACGTATACTTTATTTATAAAAAAAAAAAAAAAAAAAAAAAAAAAGGTAATGATCGCGTTATCATTGATTCCATTTTGGTTAAGATTAACCTATTCTTCTTGTCTGATAAAAAATGATAATAATAATAATCTCTATTGGTGGCAGTTTTGCGGTCGTTACTACGTAAACAATTCATTAAAATGCTTGAGTAAATCATCCATACTCAGCACATCGCCATAAAGACGAGTCCAGCCATGTAGAACCTTTTGCGAATGCTTTATTAAATGAATAATGCCAACAAATCATCAGCGACAATGCCACAATTTCACAGTCTATCAATAAAATAAAATAAAATAAAAAAAGTCAAAGTTAATTTTAAACAATACCTCTTTACATATGTAATTAATACTATCAAGCTCAACACAAAGAGATTTTATAAAAATACCTGGTCCACTGAGCCTGTTGCTACGACCGGATGTATAGTATTAAAGGCGATACAAGTCACGAAATGTTGATGTGCCTCCAATGTCTTCATGCATCGTCCTGCCTTTAAGTCCCAGATTTTGATTGTCTTATCGTCAGCTGCACTCAGAAGATACTTTCCAGATGGATGGAAGACCAGACCACGGACCCAATTGTCGTGCCCAACCTAGGTAATAGTAAGGTGAATAAGGTGAATGAGGCGAATAGTGGTATAAAATAGGATGGACAGATGTGTGAGCTATATGAGATCCTCTCTGACAGGGCCATGAGAGAAAAGAAAAAGGCGAGAGAGGTTGAGTATGTCGGACTTACAAAATTAGCGATGCAATTTCCTGTAGAGTCCCAAAGTTTGATCGTCTTGTCTCTGGATGCCGTGGCTATGAATTGGCCAGGAAGGGGTTGTTCTCTGGCACTGACCTTTGGCTGCAAATAAAAATTTGCATGCCGGAAAAATAAAATAAAAAAATAAGTACTCAGAGGTTTTTGCAGTTTAACGCCTTCCTTGATGCAATGACCAGTGGTCATAAAAGATTATCTTACATCAATGCCGATTAGCTCCTTAATGAAAGGATAAGACTCCACTGGTGCAAAGATAGCACATTCTACTACATTATCATGGCCTCTGAATTCACCCTTGCATTCGCCTGTTGCCACATCCCAAACGCGTGCAGTCTAATCGATAGGTTTTTCATATAGTCAAATGTTTAGATTGCGTTAAAAGTATAAATCTTTTTTTACTTTCCCTTGTCGCGCTCATACCTGGTCATTTGACGCGCTGACAAGGAGACGCCCATCCTGGCTTGGCTGAACATATCGAACCCACTCAGTATGTCCTATAATTGTCTTGACACAGAATCTATTTGACAGGTTATATAATCAATTAATACGCTTATTGTCCACGATCTCACGAACAAACATCAAAAGTTAAAATGCTCTCTTACCCTGTAGCGAGCTCCCAAATTTTAATAGTTTTATCCCGGGATGCAGATGCAATTGAATCACCAGAAGGTAAAAATACTACTGAAGACACGCTGTGATCATGTCCAACCAGGGTTTTGACGCATTTGTAATCCTGTTGAAGATCCCAGACTTTAATACTCAAATCAATCGAGCATGATGCTAAAATGAAAACAAAATAGAGGGTTGGCATGTGATATTATGAAAAGTTTGAGCTAAAGATGTTTTTTGTCTATAAATATATGTATTTGCTTTTTTTTTTTTTTTTTTTTTTTTGTTTTTGTTTTACATACCTAAAAAGTTGCCTCTAGGATCAAAAGAAATATCTTGAACAGCCTTGGTATGTCCCTTAAGCGACCGTTCGTATTCTCCCGTCTCATAGTCATAGATTCGTATTGTTGTGTCTTCGGATGCAGAGGCAATGACGCCAAAGACAGGATGAAAGGCGACGCGCGTGATGGGACTGCGATGGCCAGTCAATGTGTGGAGCTCGGGCGCTCGGGGGATATAGTCCGATGAATCTGTTACTTTTCTGATCGGCGCATTTTTCTGTTCCTCCTGCAACGCAAGCACCTGTTTTTCAAGCTCCATGATCTATACAATGATGAGAAATAAAAGGAAATAAAATAAAATAAAATAAAATAAAATAAAAAGAGAGAGAGAGAGAGAGAGAAATCAAGTAGAATCTATTAAGTTGACTATTTTCATTTTCTTTTTTTTTTTCCACTCTGCATGGCTGAAAGAAGTTGGTGCTGTTGCTTTTCGTAAGTTCCCTTGTTATAACATGCATATATTGACTTTTTTCCACATGTCTTGTTCCTTTGTATTTCCTGTTAAAAAAAAAAGTAATAAAAAATGACGCGAAAAATTGTAGAGTCCTGGGGCGAACGGACTTGGTACTCCCATAGTGTGAAACATATGCACATACTCGTGGCCAAAGGAGATAAGCAGTTGGGTACAGGCATGTGAAAAATAATACTTTCAACATAAAAAAAAAAGTATTACCTTTTTCTGCATTCGGATTGTCGATGTCCATTTCTTCTCCAATAACCCAGCAGATTTTGGTGTTGGTGTAAAGTCCTGGTTGTGAGTCTCAGTCCTGAGCATTTGGAACGACTGTGTAAATCCGCTGGCGCTCAAGTAATCCAGAATGGCCTTGTGACTAGCATATAATATGATACAAACACATATCACCAAGGGTAGATTGAACAAATGAGGTTGATGATGTTATCGCCATTAGCATTGTTCTTTTTTCTTTTCCTTTCGTTAACTACAACAAAAACAAAAAAAAAAAAAAAAAAAAAAAAAAAAAGTAATGTCGCTTACAGTTCCTCACGTTGCCTGTCAGTGAGAAGGCTCGTCGACATAATTCCTGGCTGTTTTCTGGGTTCTGTAACAATTTCTTATAGTGGTATTGGATTTATCACCTCTACTGTGTTTACACAAACGTCCTGGAATTCTCCTGATATATATATATATTTTTGCCTTTGTTTTATATTTTTTGCATCCAACAATCCGGCTGTTCCAGTAGTATCGTAGCCACACTTAATGACCACGTTGATCCCAGCTGTTGTTAATGATGACTGCGGAAGTTTGAATCCAGAGTCTAGATGGAGACTAGATGCTATTTTTTATTATTTTCAAGCAGTTAGAGAAAAAGTATAGAAATGGATCATATAAATTAGTTTTGTGATTAAACGAGAGATTGCCAATCAGACGCGGGACTTGGGATCATAGGCAGTCTTAGTACATTGTTGAAATGTCGAATAGTTAATTTGGTAAAGTCAAACAAAAAAAAAGAAACAAAAAAAAAAAAAAAAAAAAAAAAGAAAAAAAGAGAAAGGATTCATGACACGAATTTTGTTCAAGTCTCACAAAACTGAATCTCCTTAACAGTGTCCATATGTTCATCCATATGACAAAATGACAACACGCGTCGCTGAACAGGTGCACTCTTATTTTCTTCTTTTTGTCAGGCTGCACACACACTCATGGAGATTTGTATACAAGTATATGCAAATGTATACGTACATCCTTCTTCGCTTTGTCCTTTTTTTTAATATCCTCTAGCTTGCTGAAGTGGCTAGTAATTGGTGATAAATTGATAGGCTAAAGCATAAAGGTTTTTGTTATCATGAGAGTGAGCAAGAAAGTAATAGATAAAAATGATAAAAAAAAAAAAAAGGAGAGAAAGAGAGAGAGGAGAGAGCAAAAGAAGAGATGGATAAGTGATGGGTGACAGACAGGCAAGGATAGTGAGCCACAGAAATGAAAAAAAAAAAAAAAAATACAAGCAGTCAATCGACCATTCATTTATTCATTCATTCATCTATTTAATTTCCCCATCCAGGCACACGATTCCAAGCAAGTGTTGATTGTAAAGAATACAAGAGATCATCATAGTTTTCCAATGTCACTCACACTAACACACCGTTCATGCACAAGGAAAAGGAAAAAAAAGATGGAGTGGCTGAGAGAGTAAGATTGGAAGAATATAAAAGACAAGACGGACAGAGAGAGCGCGAGACAAAAAAAAAAAAAAGCAAAAAAGAGACAGAAGCGGTAATCAATGAATAAATGAATACAAACTCTGTGTAATATATTTTATGTGCAAAAATGAATCTTATTGGCCTTCATCACAGAAAAAAAAGGCTGGGGAAAGATGAGTTTTACAGAGAAGGAGAAAGACAAACAATTGCTCCCAATTGCAACACAATCCTTTCAATATGCTATCTGCTCCTTCCTCCAACGTTTGGCTTGGGGAAACGTCTAGTGTACCATTGACTTACTACATGAACATATTGCGCAACTGCAGGACAGGAGATTTTGTTTCTTTTGCTTGCTACTTGGACCATGAATCTCTCAAACTAAGGTCGGAAATAGTGTTAGATATGCCTTAATTGCCTCAATTGCCTCAATTGCCACGTTTTCTACTTATTATTATTATTATTATTATTATTATTATTATTATTATTTAAACTCACTTCTCACTTTCTCATCTCACATACTCTCTGCTTGCTCTATTTGCTGAAAGAGATATAGAAACGAGTATATAAAACATAAAGTGTTGTCAATGGAGGACTGAAAGAAAGTAGGAATAGAGAAGAAAAGAAAAGGAAAAAGGCGGCAGAGCATGACAATTGTCATGACAGTTACCATGACATTCTCTGACATTGACAGATGTCACGCTCTCCTTTTGTATGAACGAATGTGTGCAGTATGCCAAATGTTTGTATATATGAATTGTGTATGCACGATGGCAGCTCAATCATGTTTCTATTTATGCTTTTTATGTGTTTTGTTTAATAATTAAAATAATAATAATAGTAACATATAACAATGATAATGATTAATGAATTAAAACTTCCTCTTCTCCTTTTCTACTCTCCTTTTCACCTTTCACTTTTCACTTTTCATTCATTCATTCACCCATTCTTTCATTCTCTTTTCTTTTCCTCTTCTTTCTTCTTTTCTTTCTTTCTTATCCAGCCCTCCTTTTTCTCATCCCGTAACCACGCTGCTTCTTCGAATCCTCTTTTACTTACACTTTTTCTCCTTTCAAGTAAGTAAAACATTGTATAGAATGCATTGCCTTTGCCTTTGTCTTTCGTCTTCGCCATTACGTTTAGCCATTGTTTTTGCCTTTTTTTTTTTTTTTTTTTTTTTTTTTTTTCTCTCTTCCTCCTTGCCCTTCTTCTCTGGTCATGCAAGCACAGCCATACAATGCTGTCTATCTGCTATTTTGTTATTTTATTCTTTGCTGCTAATGCTGCTGCGGTCATGACCAGTCATGTTCTCAACAATGTTCTCGGCCAACTTGATAATCCTTGCACCGCCACGCTCATTTTTATTGCTGCTCGGCACACTTTACCCTCTCTGCCACCCCCACCCTTGTGCTTTGTTGAAGTCGAGTCGACTCTGTGGCGATGACCCCAGACAAAACCTTGTTCTTTCCCCCATGACCCATGGAATACGCTTCAATTTCACATTCACAATCCCACATTCCCACATTTACTCATCCATTCTCACACTCACAAGGTGGTGTAGGAGTCGACGACTTTTTTTTTAATATTTGTTTTTTCTGGCTCCGCCATATCATTAATATTCATTAACGTACTTGGGTATCTTTTCTACAGCCGAAGAGATATATTGAAAAAAAAAAAAAAAAAAAAAAGCCCTTCGTGTTCCAAAACACCAAAAAAAGCGTTGATCCTTTCTTGACTTTTTTTTATTCGGGTCCACTGCAACTACTTTTCGTATCTTTCCTTTGACCTTCTCCTTTTTTTCTCTTTTTCTTTACCACCCACTCTCACTCACACCTCATCTTCTTTATCTCTTGTGTTGCCTTATTACTTCATAACAGACCTCCTCAAGAACTTACTATCACAACAATCATGACTGAAATTCGCAGAAAGCTCGTCATCGTTGGTGACGGTGCCTGTGGCAAGACTTGTTTGCTCATCGTCTTTTCTAAGGGTACATTCCCCGAGGTGAGTTCGAAAAAATACGTTTTTTTTTTTTTTTTTTTTTTTTGTAATTTAGCATCAGTTGTGGCAGACACATTCACAAGAACACACGCTTGAGCACATTGCAACAGCCATGACGCCGTACAGAGGAACATAATCTGGACAATGACAAATATGGGGAAACAATGGACGCCAACCCTGCGTCTTTTATTGGAACAATATGGAAACTTCAGCCCCCAAAAGTGCTCTTCTGTCTCTCCTGGATATCTGTCACATCCCTCTTTTTCCAACATTGCAGACAGGCCTTTGTCGTTGTTGTATTCTAAAATACCCCATGAATTCGTAATACAAAAAAAAAAAAAAAAAAAAAAAAAAGAAACTAATATTCGAATGCTTTGTCCATCATTAGATCTATGTCCCCACGGTGTTTGAGAACTATGTCACAGATGTTGAGGTTGATGGCAAGCACGTCGAGTTGGCTCTTTGGGATACAGCTGGTACGTTAGAATCACCACAGTCTGTTGTAGGAATGGATCCACCTTCATTTTTGTCTCACCCGTCACACTACTTGTAAAAAAAAAAAATAGGCCAAGAGGATTACGACCGTCTCCGTCCCTTGTCCTATCCCGACTCACATGTGATTCTTATTTGCTTCGCGATCGACTCACCCGACTCTTTGGAGAACGTTCAGGAAAAGGTAAGCGTTTAGGACTTACAAAGTGACCGTTAAAAGATCTAACCAGCAATCATTTTTGAAACCATTTTGCTTTATTAAAATCTACATAGTGGAACTCTGAGGTTCAACACTTCTGCGGAGGATTGCCTGTTATTTTGGTTGGTTGCAAAAAGGATCTTCGTTTTGATCGTACTACTATTCAGGAACTCGGCAAGATCAACCAGGCACCAGTCTCGCCTGAGCGCGTAAGCTAATTGTCATTTTTATGACTTTTTTTCTTTTTTGTTTCTCTCAATTGCTTGAGAAATTGGGTTCAATCCTGTGTTTTTACACAACTTTACTGAATGGACTAATACTCCTTTATTCATGATCTTTTCTTTTAGGGCTTGGAGGTTGCACGCCACATCAAGGCTAGGGATTACCTTGAGTGCTCTGCCAAGACAGGAGAGGGTGTTCGTGAGGTCTTTGAGAGTGCTACTAGGGCTTCACTGCTGGCCAAGCCCAAGACTGGTCGTCCCGGTGGCAGGAGGTCTTGCTTGGTTCTCTAATAATCCACATCCCTCCTCCTCCTCCTCCCCCCTTCCAACGCAAGAACGTACCACAGATGACAAGCGTCCTATGCTCCTCTTTTTTGCTCATAACATCTTAGTTTATTATTTTTTTTAAAAAAAAAAGTACAAGGGATGTTCATCGAATATGTATCAATTATATACATCACCTGTATATGTATTCAATAAATCATACAATTTCCCTTTTTTTTTTTTTTAAGAAATACGTATTATTACTATTATATTTTATTTTCAGGTTCTTGAATGTACTAAGATATATGTGAAAAGATACAGCTTTATATTTGGTTTTTTATCATTCTGCAAATGGATGGAGGGGGGAGATGGATTATTTATGCCTTCAAAGCCTCAATAGCCTTGATCTTAAGACCGACTTGACGAACATTGTCAATCGACTTCCAGACACGCTCCTGCTGAACGACACGGACCTTACGGGCGGCCAACTTCTCCTTGGCAGCCTTGGTGGGCCAGGCATGGGCAGTGAACTCGAAACTCCAGTTCTTGAAGATGTAGACCTTGACAAAGTCGAGGAGAATGAAGTAGACCAAGGAGATACCAAGAACAGCGCAGCCCCAGCCCCAACCGATGGCCTCCTTGACAATGACACCATAGACACAGATCAACATGGCAAAGACCTGAGTACCCATGACGGCGATGAAGAAGATAGGCGAGGGCATGTTCTCCCAGAAGTAGCCAGAGAGACGGGTGGAGAAGATGACGAAGTGAGGAGCGGAAGAGATGTGCAGGTACATGATGGCCTCCAATTGATCGGGGTGGACTTTGAAGACCTGCTCGGCAATGTAGAAGTGGGCGAAGGAGAGGCCAGTCAAGAGAACACCAAGGACGACAGACAAGAAGATGAGCTGACCGATTCTCCACTTGTCAGGGTGAGCAGAAATCTTTGCGTTATCAACAGCGATGACCAAAGTGGCAGCATCGTTCAAGATACAGATCAAAATCAACAAGATGGGCTCCATGGTCCATTGGTGAGCCAGGGTGATGCAGAAGAAGAAAATCAAGAAGTGGACAGTCGAGGTGATACGGTAGAGAGCATAGGAACGCATACGCTGGAAGATAGCACGGGAAGTCATCAAACCATCGACAATGGTCGACAAACCAGGAGCCAAGAGCACAATATCAGCAGCAGAGCGAGCAGCATCTGTGCATCCATGGACAGCAATACCGACGTTGGCCTTCTTGAGAGCAGGAGCATCGTTAACACCATCACCAGTCATACCAACGAGGATACCACGGTTCTGGAGCAATTCAACAACACGGTACTTGTGCTCGGGAATGACCTGGGCGAAACCATCAGCGCGGATACAGTGCTCAGTGATCTCATCTTCAGACTTGTTAGCATCGACCAAGTGACCAGCATCCAAGATAACACGACCCATGCCGAGACGGTGAGCGACCTCCTTGGCAATGATCTGTTGATCACCAGTAATCATCTTGACATCAACACCCATATGGTTGCAGCGACGAATGGTCTCAGCAGAGTCAGGGCGAGGGGGATCAATCAATGAAATCATACCGACCAACTCGTATTCCTCCAGGGAACCGGGCTTGGTACGGGCAACACCGAGGGCACGAAGACCACGCTTAGCAAGGGAGTTCACAGCACGGACAGCATCATTATCACCACCGACGAGACGGATGATCACCTGGGGTGCACCCTTGGCGACCTTGAAAGATTGCTGAGTGTTCAAGTCCATGACAGTGGCCTGGGTCATCTTGGTTGAAGGGTTGAAGGGCAAGAAAGAAGTGACCTTATATCCGGGGACCTCGTGCTTGTGGACACGGTTCTTGAGGATCTCGAGTTGTTCTTCGGCAGCAGTACGGACAGCAAACTCAATTGGGTCGTTGGCACCGGGTTCAGCAGCAAGGTAGGAGTACAAGAGAATATCACCAGAAGTGTAGTTGTTGGTCAAGTAGGGCTCATCAAAAGTCAACTCGTTCAAGGTCAAGGTTCCGGTCTTGTCAGAGCAGAGAACAGAGACAGAGGCCATTTCCTCAACAGCTGTGAGACGCTTGACGATGACCTTACGAAGGGCGAGTTCCTTGGCACCCATGGCCATGGTGACAGACATGACAGTGGGGAGACCGACAGGGATGGCAGCGATGGTGAGGACGAGAACCTGCTCGAGAACGTGCTTGAACTCACCCTTCTCAGTGCCCTTGTTCTTGACCAAGAGGAAGATCATGATGATAAGGACCAGGACGACGGTGATGAGAATCAAGAAGTTACCAATGCGATTGATGATCTTTTGGAAGTGACCCTCCTCCTGAGCAACAGCCATGAGACCAGCAGCACGACCAATGAAGGTATCACCACCAGTCTTGGTGACGACAGCCATCTGTTGACCCTGCTTGACGATGGAAGAAGAGTAGACAGTTGCACCCTTGTTCTTGGCCAAGGGCAAAGACTCTCCAGTCAGAGCAGACTGATCAACCATCAAATCACCCTCAGTGGCCTCACCAGTAGCACCAATACCGAGAAGACGACCATCAGCGGGAATAATGTCACCAAGACGAAGAACAATCACATCACCAGGGACAAGCTCGGCGGTGTCGAGCTCAACCAAGTGTCCGTTACGCCAGCAGCGAGTCTTCAAAGCCAAAGTCTGCTTGAGAGCATCCAAAGCCGACTCGGCCTTGGACTCCTCCACGAAACCAATGATAGCATTAATGAACAAAAGGGCAAGAATAATACCGAAATCAGCCCAGTCCTATTATACATGTGAATAAGGTATTTTTAAAAAAGGAAAAGATTAGAGAGATGATAGAGAGAAGGGGAAGATTGGATGCGTATTTTTAGACCAGTCATCGTGCGACCACTGGAGCAGGCTGGATTTGATGGACGCCTCTCACGTTGTGCAAAAAAAAAAAAAAAAATTTAAGAAAAAAAAGACCTTACCCCAACAGCAGCAGCACAGATACAAGCCAATTCAATCAAATAAGCAATAGCACCAGTAAAGTAACTCAAGAACTTGAGGAAAGGATGGCGCTTCTTCTCAATCAATTCATTAGGACCAAAGGTCTCACGACGACGAAGAACCTCATCGTCAGTCAAACCGGTCAAAGGGTCGGTCTGGAGGAGGGCCTCGAGCTCAGGGGAGATTTCCTCGACGTGCTCGTGGTGGACCTGCTCCTCAAATTCAGCCTGGCCCTTTTCGTCCTTGCCAGCATGGCTGGACCCTGAATGCGGCAACTGATGTTGCTGCTCAATCTCTTGCTTCTCGCTCATGATGTCTTTATGAGCTAGAGAGGTATCTTATTGTTGCGACTTTTATCGTGATAGAGGAAAGAAAAGAAAACTGCCAATTAGTACACAATGTTAGAATATTATTTAATTCTTTTTCAATCTAACATTTGTACACTATTGTCTTTTGACAGCAGTGAAGAATTTGGTCAAAAAGAGAAAGGGGGAGGGAGGGGACGGAAAAAAGAAATAGGAGCGACTAATGTTATTAATTATTTGCTTTTCTTTTCTTTTCTTGCTATATAGCCCAGAAGCCTTAGCAAAGAGAAGGAAAAAAGTAAAAGTTGATATAATAATGGAGGGAAAAAAAAAAAAAAGAAAAAAAAAAAAAGTGAGATAAGCGTTGATCAGGAGAATAATGAGCAAATGAAATGCAAGTATGAAGGTGTAGAGAGTGCAGCGATTGATGCAATGTAAGCAAAGACAGAGCAAACAATTATCAAAGAAGTTGTGTATGAATGTTGTTGAGGATTGTGTTGTGAAGGGAATATGAGCATACAATAATAAAGAAAACACTTACAGGATGTGAGGAGAAATGTGAGGAGGGAGGAGAGAAGGGGAAGGGGGGAGAGAGAAGGGAAGGGAAAAAGGGAATCGGGAAGAAGATAAAGAAGAAGAAAAAAAGACAAGAAGACGAAAAGCAGTTAAGAATTAAAGGCGACAAAAAAGTCGCTCGTCGAGTGCTTTTTATTTATTTATATATGCCGTTTTTTTTTTTTTTTTTTTTTTTGGATTGCGCTATTTTTTTTTATAAAACTTACTTTTCTGAGTATGAGACAATATAAACAACGGACAAAGGGGCACACGAGGCGGAAAAAGGGAGAATAGAGAGGAGAGAATGGGTAAAATGAGAGGAGAGGTGGGGGGACAAAAAGGCGATGTGAACTGTGTTAAAAAAATAAAGTGGATGTGTTCGTAGTCTAAATGACTGACTGTAAACCAAAAAAAAATTTAAAAAATGAGGGGCGGGCGAATGAGCTATGATGGAGATGTCAGAAACTGGTTTAGTCTGAGAGAGGGAGATATGGTATAAAGTATTTAGAGTATTGAATAGGAATGAATACAGAACGGCCGTTTTTATACTTTTACTCTTATTATTTTATTATTTTATTATTATGGAATAGTTTGGATAATAGTTCGGTAGAATTTGATTTAGCTGGGATAGTTTGGACAGCTTCTTAGGATAGTTTGAATTGGTGGGATAAAATCCACATCTAAACTGCTATAAGCATTGGCATTGGGCAGATTGGCAATGGAAAACTGAGAAGGAACGATCGATTTTTAGGCACCCAAAAAAAAAAATTTTTTTGAGGGTTCTTTATTGAGTGAGAGCAAGAGGGGAGAGAAAACGAGGAGCACAATAACAGTTACAGTTAAAAAGTCTTACGTTCAAGTCCCTGTGAGACATGTATCTTTACTGGCTTAATTTAGTACATGTAAAGAGAATTATTATACATCTATTCAATCTAATAACCACCCTAATCTATTCTGCTCTAATCTATTCATTACCGTAACCCATCTAACCATCATCCTCTATCATTATCACCCATGGAAAAATATATACAGGTTTAAATTTCCGTCTTTATTTTACTACTTTTCTTGCTCTATCTGCTTATTTGCTTATTTGCTCTTCTTGCTCTTGCTCTTGCTTTATAAGTGCTGGTTGTGCGCAATGTTGCAAACCACTGGATTGAAAACGCTTATACCTTAGCTTTGCTCTTGACAAAAAGGTCCTTTTATTTCACAAAAATATATATTTATCCTTTTTTTTTTGTTTGTTGTCAATATTTGTGTGTGGGGAAGTATTAATACATCGTAATCCTCTTCCGCAATTAAGTCTGCTCTTGCACCAACATCGCAATCACCTCTCCCCTCAGATCAAGGGTGGAGTAAAGGGACAAAGCCTTGAATAAAGCCAGAAAAGAATGAGGGGAGAAGACAGGAAAGGAGGTTCAGATAATGCATCACATCTCAGTTAATAAAAATCACATCTTATAAACCATAGCCTATTTACCCCATTTTAAAAGAGCATGCTCTTTTATTTTTTTAAAGATGGATATTATTTTATTATTTACAAGGAGCCGTAAGGTCTATAGTATATATATATATATGTATATATTATAGATGCAAAAGACGGAGGATTGCGTGCGATCTCTCCTATCATTTCTTATTGTCTTACGGTTACTATAGTTACGATTGTTCGGGTTGTCCATGGATCGTTTCGTGGATCGTTTCGTGGCAAAAAAAAAAAAAAAAAAAAAAAAAGGAAAAACAGGGCAAAGTTAGTTTTTCCTTTGGTTCTTAATGTCATTGTCAGTGTCATTGTCATACTTCTCCACATGAAGGCAGACCGGCTAGTCTGCCTTTTTATTTGCAATCGGCATATTTCTTTAACATGGATGCTTTGCCTATTGTACACAATGACACATGGTCATCATATTCTCCGTCATAGTATGTGTTATGGTTCATGAACTAAAATTGGATTACTTGATTCCATGTGTTACCCTTTATTCGCTTTCTCCAAACTTTTCGTCAAGTTCGTTCATTCAGATTCGAATCATCCTTGCCATGCCTTAGAAGGATAGGTTGGTCGGTTAGTCGTAAATCTCTGTTCATTCGTTGATATTGCGTTTTTTTTTTTTTTTTTTTTTTTTTTTTTTGGGTAACATCGTTGATTGGCCCAGATTCGCTTGTCCAACCAGTGCGAAAATATTTCGGCCCTCCGCAAGTTGTTCCATGGCCCAGAAGGAAGGAATTGTTTCGCAAAGTGGAAAGAAAAACTACAGAGAATTAACGAGATGGTCGCTTGCGCACGCACATCGACCATGTCAATCTCACATCAACAACATGGTATCACGACATCAACTGCATTGTCTTGTGTGCGCTATTTTTTTTTTTTCATCTCCCCCGCATGGCTCTCACGCTCTATAGCTTCCACCTGCATCATTACCCTCTATCACTTTATTTTTTATCTCTCTTTTTTGCTCTTTTCTCACACTTTGCCTTGAACCTAGAGTTGCAGGACCCGCGCCCTAGATTCTCTGTACGTCACCCAAGGCATTTACTCATTCATTTGTAAATTTCTGCCGTACTGCTTACTGCAGACTGCGATTAGTTTATGTAGGAGAAGGAGAGCGTGCGAAAGTTGGAATACTGAATAGGGAATACATTTATAAAATATACCCTGTTAACTGATAGGTCAGGTCCCACTCATACTAATTAAAATTAAGAAACCTCTTCCTATTACATATTTTTAACTTTTTTTATCTTATTTTTTGACAGGTCCGAATCTCTTTCTTAGCCCACATTCGTGAAATAAAGATGAGAAGCAAAACCGCAATAAACTTGTAGAAAGTTATAGGACATCGTTTTACTTCCAGTCAAAAGTGAATCCTATCGTATCGAACGAGAGTTTTAGAGAATTACCCAGGTTGCAGAAAGTTTTCTAAATAGACTGGATATATTAACTATATCTTTTTGAATGAGATACACATCCTGTCGTACACTATTTGACTTCAAGCCCCGACAAAATCGGAAAAATCAGCAAACGGCTTTTTGGATGTCGATCTTGCCCTATCAGGGTACAATTCACCCATTTGAGTTATTTTTCATTTAAAAAACTTTTTTTTTTTTTTCGCCGTTGCGTTGTAAACAATTAAGAACTTTTCCGCAGACACAGACACACATTCATTCAATCCATGTTGCAGGCAAGAAATGAATAGGCAGATACAAATGGTGCAAAGATGCGAAAGATATGGGAGGTGCGCAAGGGTGTCAATCTTTTAACGAACTCATCTGCATTAGAAAAAAGGACTCGTTCATCTTTTCTCCACAGGCCCGGCGAAGCCAAAGGACAGATCGGATTTTTCTTTCTTTTTTTTTTTTATTGACTAAATAATATATATATATAACGTGGATTATTTATAAAAAAAAAAAAAAAAAAAAAAAAAACGTGGTTTGAGGCCTTTTTTTTTTTCTGTTTGTAGAATTGATCATGAAGATTAAGATCTTACCAAGGAAAATAAGGAATCCCACGCCCAAAAGTCTGGGTAGGTTTTGCTTTGTTTACTTTCTTTTCTTCTTTTTCCTGGGTAAAATGAAAGCCGAGATAATTTCGGACACAAAAAAAAAATCGTTCATTTGCCGCGTTTTGCTCCCTTGCAGAATCTCTTTCTTCTCATTGATTCTTCTCATTCTTTTATTTCGATCTCTCTATCTTTCCCTCTTTCTTTTTTTTTTTTTTTTTTTCTGATCTGCAGTGTCGCGTGCCTATTTTTTTTTTTTTCTGAGATGTCGTGAAGATCAATAAAATAAATAAAAAGTATATAATACAGATCTCAAGGACTGATAAAGAATGAAAGGTCACAGAGAGACCTCAAAAGTTTTTGAGATCGATTTAGTTGCATACAAAAAAAAAAAAGAAAAAAAAGATGTCGTGTGAGTGTGGGGAGAACAACTGGGGACATGCATCTCCTGTCTATTGTTGTTTACTGTTCCTTAGTGACGATGATCTTTTTATCCATTTTGTCATCATTTGGGGTAACAAAAAAAAATGCGCAAATGCAAATGCAAAAATCAGCATCAATTCAAAGAATGACACAAGAAAAAAATAAAGTAAAATAAATGCCTCAATGCTCATGCTCAACAGGTTTTTGTATTCATCTAGAACAAGAATGCAGTACCCTACTTTTTACCTATCAAAACATCTCCATGCTCTCTCTTGTTCTTGTCCTCGTTCTTGTTCTTTGTGATGCGCTGTAACACAGGCGGCTTTCCTTGGTAAAAAGGATAATTTGCGCTATTATACTCATGATTAAAGATCATACATATATCTTTTATAATATAAAACCTAATAAATACTCTGCAGTGCAGTAGAAGAACTGTATGCCATTAAGTCATTGAGTATATATACCGAATACATGTACACGCTGTACAGTGGAATCTCGATAATTGTACACTTTTGTACAATTTTCGAATTTGCTATATTTCTCGGTTATTGATTGGCTAAGAAGCCCACAATTCATGAAAAACTATTCTAAAAATCCTCTGCTGATTCCCCTACTCCAGTTGAGTGTGGGTTTTTTAGAATACTTTTTTTTAAAAGAGTAAGGCTCTTAGCCAACCAATGGCCTAGAAATATATCAAATTTGAAATTTGTACAAAAGTGTACAATTATCGAGATTCCACTGTATAATAAAAACTTGAGAGAAAATGCTCTTTTTTTTTTTTTTTTTTTTTTTTTTTAAAAATAATTATTGAGTTGCATGCTAAGTGTCTAGAATGCCTTGGAGAGGAAGAGGCGAGACTAGACTGAAAAAAAAAAATACAGCAGGACATCTAGGACATCTTTGGATGTTTCTGTCATTTTTACCAAGCTCTGGCACCCAAAAGAGGGAAAGCAAGTCTTCCTGTTTGTCTGAAAAAGGTAAAAGATCTGTTCAGGCACAAGACATTTTTGTGCATTCCCTGTCATGCTGTGTCTGAAACACCTGATTACTCTTTTTTCCCATTTGGACTAACGTATCCCATCTAAACACATGGCCTCTCTTAATTTTATAATACTCATAAATATACGTAGACTTATGTTTGAACCCTTTTCTTCCGTTTGTCTCTCTATCTCTCTCTCTCTCTTGGTTCCAATGCAGATAGTTGGAGATCATCAGTATCAGAGTATGACTAAGTTGAACATTAAATGAAATACATGTATATATTGGCCTACTGTCAACAAGTTATCTATAGATTCAACAACAGCGACATGTCTAAAATACAGTCTTAAAGTAGCTGCAAGGAATTCCATCAGTTCCCTATCTCCGGTACATGTACCTCATGCGACTTTGTAAAGAAGAAAAAAAGTATAAAAGCACCAGGACTTGCAATATTGTAGAACGGATTTTAGCCAATAATCAGTCAAATAAGAGCCACGACCCATTGAGTCGTCATTTGTTTGGTTAACAAGAGCATCTCATTGATCATTGAGATTAACCTTGCTCGAACCACCAAAGTTTAATGTTGATTTTCCTTCCCTTTCCGCAGCTTACAGTCTTTTTCGTACTCCATCTTTTTCGTGCTCCATATTTTTTTTTTTTTTTTTTAAAGCCTGTAGTAGGTTCTCAAGAGACTGACTCGCCTATGGCTACTAAAAGGCTTTCCACAAAGGATCCTCCTAACTGTGGATGGAATGTAGGCTCGTCATGTGCACATGCACGTGCTAAAAGGCAAATGTGGCTTGCTCTTGCAGACACTTCTCTCTCAGCCTGGGACCAGACTTGACATTTTGCCGGAGATCTCGAACACACCGCTAGGAAAGGCTCTTTTTTTTTTCTAGGTCATTTTTTTTTTTCAAGCAAAGTCCTACAGATCACAGGAAAATGACTTACGTGAAGCATGCTACTGTTTTTCTTGCTCTCATTTATTCATCCGATTATCACTACGAAATTTACCTCTCATCATTCTCACCTTTAAAAAAATATAGAAAAATTAAAAGAAGTAAATAAAAAAGAAAAAAAAAAGCTATTCCCTGTGGTGTAAATGACAAAAAAAAAAAAAAAAAAAAAAGAGCGGTGTGTTCGACTTAGCCAAAATGTCAAGTTTGGTCCCAGGCTGAGAGAGAAGTGTCTGCAAGAGCAAGCCACATTTGCCTTTTAGCACGTGCATGTGCACATGACGAGCCTACATTCCATCCACAGTTAGGAGGATCCTTTGTGGAAAGCCTTTTAGTAGCCATAGGCGAGTCAGTCTCTTGAGGCCTCGCCTAGAAACCACCACAGCCTGACCCGTAGGCTAACACTATAAATGCGAAAGAACCTTCTTTCGATAAAGTCTTCAGTTTTCGCCCACATTTCATCTTGCCGTTCATCTTTATTTTCGTCTTCTTCACAACAAGTTTTTGACTCGGTTTGTGAGCTCACCTAGGAAGCACCCGGCTTTTCTTTTGGCATCCTATAGTGCTATTTGTCGTCAAGGTTATTTGCCTCTATTTTTTTTTGTTATTCTTGGTGGACACTTTTTGAGTCCAAGAAGCTTCGGCGAGAGCGGCCACAAATTGCCTCAATAGGCAATTCCGCCTTGCAGCACGTTCATTCGCTGCACGTGGCTTCGACCTCAGACTGGTGGCAAGTCTATGACAAGTCTAAATAGTAGGTGTGTCTTTGTTTAAGCGGCAAAAAGGTAGACACAAAATCAGGGGAGGACAGGACAAAAAATGTCGCCAAGAATAATAAAAAAAAATAGAGGCAAATAACCTTGACGACAAATAGCACTATAGGATGCCAAAAGCAAAGCCGGGTGCTTCCTAGGTGAGCTCACAAACCGAGTCAAAAACTTGCTGTGAAGAAGACGAAAATAAAGATGAACGGCAAGATGAATGTGGGCGAAAACTGAAGACTTTATCGAAAGAAGGTTCTTTCGCATTTATAGTGTTAGCCTACAGGTCAGGCTGCTGTTGTATCTTCAAGTTGATATGAAAAATATAGGAAAATTGTAAAAGATTTTATTTTTGAAGATTCACGTATTACTTGTGTACAGATAAATGTTTCTAAAGTAACTCCAGTCTAGGGCCCTTGTTGCTTCGCCCGCAACCGACGCGGAGAGCAATTCACCTCAACAGTCCTAATAGATTCTTGATCAGAATACGCCGCAGCTGCAACCTCCGCCTCCGCTGCCTTCTTGGACTGACAGGACTCACAATCACCACGACATGATGAAGATGAAGAGGATAAAAGTGACCCTGAGCCACTTGATCGTCTGCTATTGTTATTATTGTTGCTAATGGTGTCCTCGATATCCTTTATACCAGCATTAAGGTCCAAGCTTATATGCTTTTTTTCCACAGCATTTGATAGAATTGGAAGTTGTGACACAGAGGATGGGATTGTAGAGGTGGGGATTATTTCAACAACGTTCATTGTCGCAGTTGTTTGATTGAAAATGATTTATGATATATTAGCCCTCCTTGCAGCTATTCTCTCTTTTTTTTTTTTGCTTTGCCTTCTTTCGTTCGATTGTTGCTTTGGCTTTTTGTCGTTTTCGTTTTTCTTTCGTATTGGAAAATGGGTGCCTTGTGTCTAAGATTGTTTGATGTTCGTAAAAGGGTCAAATAGAGAGTCTTTTCTTTATGGTCTGATGAAATAGGAATTGGTGGTCAATTATTTATAAGTTTCCACAAGCAAATTTTTAAAGTAATCCAATGTCATCTTTTTCATAGAGTGGGGTAAGGACTGAACTGCTTGACTAACGTGAAACCCGATCCGGTGTTATAGACCTGCAAAGCGAAATGACATTTAGCCGACTTCCTCTTTAGGCAGATCCATGTCAGCGAAATATGAGCCTATTTTACGTCAAGCCACTCATACCCACTCCATTTCTTGAATCGGACATCCATTTATATAAATTTCTACATGTTTGCTTTTTTTTTTTTTTTTTTCTCCCTCCAACCTGTTGTGACAGTTAAGGCCATTGTGTAATATTATCTCGGACCAGAGAGAATCATGCGTACAGAAATGGATCCGATTGCACAGCAAAAGGTTGGCTCACATCAGCCCACTTTATCCCTTCCCTGTTCAAACCCTGCAAGCGAATCTGATAAGGCCCTGATAGAACCCATGTAGGCATCCGCACAATGATTGCGCCCCAAGTGGATGGAACATGATCTGTTAGAACAGCAGTACGAGGCTGTTGTAAGGATTGTTGGATCATCTCTGCTCTAGTTGAAAATTTTTTAAATCCAGTCAAAGATGAAGATAAAGATAGCTTGGGTGCCTTGACCAACTCGACAGTAAACAGAACACGGTCGTGTATCAACTTCCTAGATACCTTCCAACTCACTATCCTATCTCGATTGGCACGCCAAGACGTGTACGAGTTTGGCAGGGCAGCCTCTTTTCCATTTTCGATCAGAATATGTAGATCAGGGTGCCCTGCTTGAACCGACCCATACTCTTCATTTTGTTCCAAACTGTCATCATCAATCATTTCCGATGTCTTGCCCCAAATCTCCAATAAAGTTTCAACCTCTGCCTTTGTTGCTGTGTCTATGATAGATATTTGTGGCACCGCCAACCCTTGTTTCTTTGCTTCTTCTGTTTCCTCTTCCATCTCTTGGATCTCATCCTCCTGAAAGTCAGGATAGCTATCACGACTTGCTATAACGTTCATAGTATCTTTAAAGCGAAAAGACTCTTGCGAAAACTGAGAGCGCTGAAACTCAAGTGGGAGTGATGCGGGTGGTGTTATAGATGATGGCTTGGGTGCAAACATATTTATCCAACTGCACCACGGAGAAGGCGGAGGGTTATTTACTAATTTGGATATACGAAACTCCTCCTTGCTCCGGTGCTCCTCTAGCCGCTGCTGTTGCTGCTTCTGTCGCTGCTGCTGCTGTTGATGTTCTTGCTGTATAGATTCATCTGTAGTGGTATTTGATGTTGAGGGGATAAACTCTTTTATGCTCCATTTTTCTTCTTGAACTTCATGACTAACGGTTTGGATAAACTCGTCCCATTCTTTCATTTCTGGACTGAGTGATGTAACCTCAATAGCTTCCTCCCCACGCCATGTACCGACCTGCCGTGGCGCAAGGACATCATTAATACTGGTGTTTATCTGTTTGTTAGAACTCGTTCGATTGTAACCAACATAGCTAGATGCAAGACTCCATAGACTGTCTTTAATAACAGTCCATAAATGAGAGCGGTGATAAAGAGGTTCAAGTTGCTCGTTCCAGAATCGGATCTGAAGGCGATACCACTCAGGTGGAATGTCTATGCGAACCTTGAATTCAACTTTCCCTGAACTGATAGGCACTCGACTCAGTAAAAGTTCATCGGATTTGATAGGATCGAAGGGAACAAGATGAAAGTCCATTGTCAGCGTCTCCCATAGTATACTAATGTTGTCCTTACTGAAGTTGGCACAAGCATCTTTTTGGATATGCTTAATACCGGTATCCTCAACCAATGTCTTCTCTTTACTCTTTGTTTGAGTAAATAAACCCCGTTGAGCAGCAACGATTTGATTCAAGAACTCTGGACTGGTCTCCCATGTAAGAGAGTATATCATTTGGTGACGCCAAGGAGTACTGAAAGGCTGTAGGGAAAAACCAGGTAAACTTTGTGGATCATAGGAAGGTTGACAGAAGAGGCTTTGTTGGACAAGAATAGGACCTATGGTATGCTTGGTCTTTTTCTTTTTCTTTTTCTTGCGTTTGTCAGCCACGCGTTTTTTTAATTTCGTCGCCAGCTGATGGCTCTTGATCCTAGAGTTAATATCGATGTGAGTGACATTGATATTGACGTTGATGGTTTTAGATTGCTCGATATCTAAATGGGCGTTTTGCGTCTGCTGTAATCGCAGCAGTGGCGGCGAGCCAGTTGAGGCAATAGCAAACGAATGTGTTTTTTGAGGATCAAAGCAAGTTGTTAGGATCAGAGCTAATAGTGGCAAGTAGAGTTTTATGGTTTTCTGTGAGTATGGCATGTCTGATAAAGCGATCACAGTGGGTACGGGGGGATATGTGGATGGTGAAGGCAAAATGAAAGGAATGGAAGGAGGAGTGAGGATGTTAATGATGATATACATTTTGAGCCTGGATACAAGGAACGAAATACCATTCCAATTGTGCTTATCATGTATTCTCATCCAAACTAGCTTATCGGTGGTCGCCCTTTTGGCTTCGACATTCGGCGAAAGTCCAAGAGACTTACCTGGTTAGATGTCAAGTACCCTGTCACATAGCTATTTCGTGCTGGTTGCGCTCTCATTTGGAAGCACAACTCACCTCATCTATATTCATCCTACATTTTAAATGGGTATTTTGGGTGGTCGGTCTCGAACTTTTTCAAGTAACATGGGCATATACAGCATGTCTAAGCCAAAGGCATTTTTAGGATCACCATTTTTCGTTTAAAAGATTCAAGCAACTTGATGATGATGTTTTGTAGGATTTATAAAAATTCAAACTCATACTTTATTGTTCAAGTCATTTTCTGCCAAATTGAACATCACAACTTTCTAGATAACCTTGGTAATGCTGTGAATGATCTCCTCCTTTGTAATCAAGTGGCATGTCTTTTCGATTAGACCCAACAAAGAGTTGATGTTCTGGGACCACTCGTTCAGGACCTCATTAGGATGCTTAGTCTTTGCAAACGACACTATACCCGCAGGGCGATCAATCTTGGCATAGATGGTCTTGGACACAACCAACTTAGACAGGAATTCTTCGCAGTCCTTGTCTGGGAGGTCAAGTAGCTGTGTCAAACGCTTAGTTGTGATGCGTGTGTAATATTTAGCAATAACTCGAATATTCTATAATCCATCAAAATACAAATATAACATGAGGAATCAGTTATGTTGGGACCAAGAGCATATGATATGTATAATACAATATAATATAAAAACCAACGCCAAAAAAGTATTGCAGGGACATACATGCTCCACCACGCGATTGTGAAGTTCCTTTAGTCGTTTCCTTGATGCCTCATCGCTACCAGAAAGCACGGGGTTTTGTCTCAAAGTAGATCCGTATATTTGCTCAATCATGGGCCAGCGCATCAGCTCTGCGGTAATGAAGCATTTAAGCAAATCCCTATACAAGCAGTGGGGAAATAGTAGCTCTGAATACATGCTATTATAATAGGAAATAATTTACAAAGCCAATCGGTGTTGCAATAGTTCCTGTTAGTACCTGTATACCGTTGTCTCCACTTCTTCAGCCTCCAGGTAAACTCTTTGGATCAAATCGGATTGTTCGTTATCAAATGGGGCAAGGATAACAAAGAGGACAGCATTCTCGATCGCTTTCTTGGCTTTGGCTGGGTCTTCCTTAATGCAAGGCGTATCATAAATTTGACGATAATGCTTGCACGCATTCAGATACTCGTTCTCATGAAGTGAATATTCAATCATTAGATCATAGAAGCGCAATTTAAGATCCTAAAGTGGCGTTTGCATTTAACTTTGTTAATATATACAAAAGAACAAATATATAGTTCAACTTCTTATGATGAAACCAGAAGACATTTAGGAGCCTCAAGTTCCGTATATTATATTGTACCTGAACATCTGCATCTTTAAAATATCGGATGTTGATCTTTTTGCTAATAATATTGGCACGGATGTAGTCCCTCTTCAAAAGACAAAGGCGCATTTGTTCCAAAATAAAGTCGGTCTTTTCACGCTTCTCCATTGATCCGAAAGTCTCGACCTAAAGAAGATTAAGGGTTAGGAGAGAGGAATTAGCTCGATTAATCACGATCCTGCTGTCATTAATAAACGTCATGGTTGCGTTGAATGGATAGCTTACTAACCTGAAGGTCTTGCATGATATCAGCAGCCTCCGCCATGTTCCCTTCGTTCTCTTTTATCTTTGCTAGAATGCGCGTTACACGGGCACGTTCCACTTCAAGATAGACCTAAAGGAGGTGTGGTTAGACTCGGATTTGTATAATTGTTTTAAATATTAATACCAGTAAACATTCATTCAAACTAGAAAAACTAATACCTTTCCATCTGTAACCGTCCTGAGAGTGTCGATAAGCTCAAGTTTAGTCTTCATATCAGGGGTTTTATCGAGACATTCCATGGCTTCTTGAACCATTTTAGTGATAGCGTGTTTCAATTGACCATGCTTCTTGGAGAGGAGCACAATATATTCCTGCATCTGCTTCCAGTCATGTGCCTCAAATGTAAGCTGGATAAAACGCTTCAGCACGCGGGTGCTTGAGGCAAGATCAGCAGCCTATTTTAAGTCATGAATATCGATAGTGTATAATAAAAAAGAGGTTTCATCAGCTTCAAAAGAATATCTTATAGAGCCGTCGTTCTGAGAACACTTTATGAAGAAAAAATCACTTACAGAGCGAGTCTGTTTTTCCAGAGCCAAAAGTTGCTCCAATGCTTTAGTCAAATCGCCTCCCTATAGTATTGATTCACCGTAAATCAATGGCCCCAAAGGAAGTTAGGCACACAGCAAGACTGATATCTTTGCACAAACAACCATTACTTTTTTAAACAACGTTTTAAGGCGAATGACGGATGTCTGGCAGTACCTTGGCAGCTGCGTCGATTTCCGGCATTTGTGCATCAACAATAGGCGCGCAGTCCTTCTCCATCTTTTGAATTGGTTCGTCCATGTTTGATACTTTTTTTCAGAGGGAAACAGACGAAGAGTGTGATTTATAAGCAGAGAATCGATCTAATTGAATTTGCGCTGAAATTTTAAAATAGTTTGTTTATGTTCGACGATTGGCTGATTTTAATGCTCTCTTCCTTTGAAGCTGAAAAATAGTTCTGTAGAATGCTTTGGCTGTTAGTAAAGTAATGCGAAGAATGAAAATAAAAGCTTCTGTAAGTTCATGCTTGCGCGTCGTCCCAACTCTCCTACGCACGCGTTCATTCCAATTTGTTAGATTAGCTACAATAGTATGTTCGATGACGAAATATATATCACGTGAACCCTGTTTCACAAGGACAGATCGTTCAGTCCCTCGTTTTGGCGTACATCTCTCCTCTAACAGTCTTAGTAGAATGGCAAGACAGGACACCAGCGCAGACATGGACGTGGATGAGGATAAGGATACGGTCCTATTGTACCCTATACAGACCGAAAAGCAGTACTCCCCCACGCCTGATTATACAGACTATAATTCCTTTGCTGGAACAGGCACTGCACTTGTCATCGACAATGGTAAAGCAATGTTCTCAAAAATTCAGTGGTCAGCAATGTAGCCTTCGATGATTTATTGAGCTCTGGAATAAAGATATAAACGACCCCTTATTAAAGCCCGTGTGCTGGCTGGCTTATTTTGACGGCATTAGGGTCATGGCAATGTCGTGCAGGATGGGCTTCAGAGGAACGACCAAGGCGTGAGTAGATTTTTAATTTGTTCAAAAAGAAAAAAGAAAAAAGGCAGGAAAGTTCGATCAAAAGAACATTAATGGAGACTATAGCTTTTATTAATTGACAATTGTTCTAGTGGCCTTTGATAATCAGATTTCAAAGTTTAGAGACAGAAAAAACAATACAACTATAACTTATGTCGGGAACGATATCTATGCAGATGTGTTGGGCCGATCCAACGCTCGAACGGCGTTCGATGGAGCAGTCATGTGCAATCCTGAAATTATGGTAAAGCATCGTTGTTAAACTTCATCTGTTTGATTTTTATAACGACTATCTTTTCCATGTGCTAATACTTATTCTGGTATTAGGAAGGAGTATTGGATTACGTATTTATAAAGCTAGGAATTGATACCGAAAAAATCGACCACCCAGTTGTCATGACGGAGCCTGTTTGCGTGCCGCCCTATAGCCGGAATCGTATGTATTTCCGCCTTGAGATTCACAAAGGAAACTGGGGGTTGTGAGAGTGATATATCTCTAATTTTTTTTTTTTTTTTTTTTTTTTTTTTTTTTAGTCATGTCAGAGCTGTTATTTGAGTCCTATCAAGTCAACTCAGTGACATATGGCATTGATTCACTTTTCAGCATGTATGCTAATGGACCAGAAAGATCTGGAAATGGGATTGCCGTGTCTGTTGGTCATCATTACTCTCATGTTATTCCCGTATATGATGGTCGGGCGCATCTGCAGCATGCTAAGAGGTAAATATAATATTAGCGTATATAATGCCATCGGTGCTTCAATAGTGCTATAGTGTTAATCAAATAGTTCCACCGTCCTTGATGCACAGAATCTCGTATGGGGGGGTACCAGCAAGCGAGTTTATGCTCAAGTTAATGCAGATGAAATACCCCACATTCCCCATGAAAATGAATACTGCTCAATCAGAGGTACGATATAATGATATTGGATCAACGATCCACACCGACTTTTTATTGTAATCAATCAATGAGAATCACTGACATGAGTTTAAATTTTACTAGACTCTTCTGATCAACCATACTTATGTGGCACATGATTATATGGAAGAGCTTGCCTCGTACGAAAACCCAGAAGTATTTAAAACAAAAGACAGAGTAGTTCAGTTCCCATTTGTCGCTCCTGTTATTGAGGAAAAATCTGAAGAAGAGCAGGCGCGACTAGCTGCCAAACGTAAAGAACAGGGACGACGACTGCAGGAGCAAGCAGCAAAAGCAAGGCTTGAAAAGGTTATCTATCATAGAGTAGCAAGCATTACATTGATCTCATGGCTTGATTAGGAAGGCTCTTTCTTTTTTTTTTTTTTTTTTTTTTTTTTTTTGAAAGGTTATAATACTAAGATCCAAATTTCTGGCATTCTCATTTTTTATAGTTAATACAGCGGGAGCAGGACCTAGAACAATATACAACACTCAGGAACTCGCGCTCTTCTCTGAAAAAAGCAGAATGGATGGTAAACAACAAGCTCATCAAACTGCAGACATAAAGGGAGGGCAGACAGTAAATTTACTGAAGCCAATATGATACGTTCTTCGTGGTGTCTTTCATCGATGTATATAATAGGAACAACTGAAGACAATGGGTTTCAAAGATGAAGCAGACTTGGACGCAGCCATCAAAACAACTGATGCTGCCATCAAACGTGCGCGGAACAAGGAGCTCGGAATTGAAGAAGAAGAAAAGGTAACGTTTTCAAAAGACCTTTCACTAGCTCATAGCGCCCTTTTTTTGACTCTTTTTTAACTTCATATTCCGCTCTCAATATCCTCGTCCTAATGTCGCTATCCGTTCGTTCTTTTATCAGGAACCTCCAACGTTCCCTTTGCTTGATGTTCCAGATGAAGAACTTTCAGAAGCTGACCGAAAAGAGAAAAAGAAGCAGCGCTTGCTAAAAGCAAGTTATGATGCGAGGATGCGGGCCAAGACAGCTAAAGCGGAAGAAGCCGCGCACCAGGTAAGGAGAGCAATTTGTTCTCGTTAACTCTTGAAGTCAAAGAAAAAAAAAAACAAATAACTAAGGGCCATTTTCGTATCGGAAAATTATAGGAAGAACTTGCTCGACTTGATGCAGAAAAGAGAGAAAAGGAACCACAAAAATGGCTTGTAGAGCTTCATACCAAGAGAAAAGAACTAGTGGATAAGATTAAGGCAAAGAAGCAGCTCCGGGAACAGTTATCGGATCGTCGAAGCCATGCATCACAACTCCGTATGAGGTCGATTGCAGCATTAGCCAGCGACAGTCCTCCCCCTAAGCGTCGCAGAAAGGGACAAGATGGTAATTGGACTTTTATATAATGTGGATGTGGCTCGTATTTTATCTCAAGTCACATGCTGATTAAAAAGCTTCGTTCTTCACATAGAGGACACTTTTGGACAAGATGATGATGACTGGATGGTTTATCGTGAGATTGTTAGTGCTTTCAAATAGTCGAGGATGTTGTGTTATTTTTGTCTTTTTTTTTTGTTCCAAAATTTCTTGTTGGCCAATTTCATGACTTGTACAACCCAAGGAGCATTGACCATTTGAGTTTTGTACTCTGTTTACACCTTTGATTTATTACTTGTTTATTTCTTATTTGCGATTAGAGTAAAGAGGACGACTCAGAAGATGAAGAAGAAGCTGCGCAACTAAATGAATATGAACAGCAGCTTCTCAAGTACGACCCTGACTTCCTGCATGAGCACACCATGAACGCCTACTCGCCCAAGAATTCATTCCTTCATTTTTATACGAATGGACTCGGACCCTACGATCCTGCAGTTGGGCTCTCGCTCGAGCAGACCTATCAGTTACATGTCAATGTGGAGCGAATTCGTGTCCCAGAGGTGCTATTCCAACCAGGTATCATTGGATTGGATCAGACTGGCCTGGTGGAAACTATACAAGATGTCCTAAAGCGTTTTGACGCTGAGGCACGCCAGCGACTCGTTCAGAATATCTTGGTGACAGGAGGTATGGCCCAGATACCGGGATTGATTGATCGCTTGGATAATTCCATCCGTTCTATTCTGCCATATTCTCCGAATAAGAAGCTGTACGAGGTGCGACGAGCGCAGGACTGCCTATTAGATGCATGGCGAGGTGCAGCCATGATTGGACGCAACCATGAGAGGATGAAGAAAATATCGGTGACCCGACAAGAGTATGAAGAATATGGAGGTAGCTACATCAAAGAGCACGGACTGGGTAACATAAGTTATGACTAAGCCCTGCTCTTAAAAAAAAAAAAAGTCCCCTCTAGTGTAATATAATACAGTATCATGGTGTATGTTCACAATGTGGCGCATATGTACTTTTGTCTTGAAAAAAGTTTATGGAAATCTTGGATGTGAGCATCTGTGAATCTAAAAAGGCACACTAAATAAAGACTAAATGATTCGGAAGCGCCAAGCAGAAAAGGCGGCGATAGACCAAAAGAGCATAGAAAACATAGAGCAGCACACATAGACGAGGCTGAAAGAAACAAAGAGCAGAGTCGAGGCCTCGGCAACCAAGACAAGGCCGGACTGATGACTGTAAATCTCCTGCACATTTCTGCACACATTGCTTTTTATATGTATCTTGTGTACACATCGCTTCTCTGCCTGCCTGGTATATCTATTGCACTTGAGCTCTTATTCTGTTGTAATTCAATCACGACTTGTAACCTAATTTCCCACTGGTTATATTTCGTCCAAGGAATGAAGAAGAAACTTTCAATTTGGTGTCTAACCGTCAGTGATCGACCAGAGAGCAATTATAATTTGTTCCCGCGAACGGACACAGCCCTCTTTTTTCTATTCTTTTCTACCTGTCTTTAGTATATACCTGACTGTGCTGGTTAATTCGCGTCTCTAGAAGCGTTTTTTTTTTTTTTTTTGTCGCGTATTCATGATGGAGGAATGTCATGATTGAGAATGAATGACGCAATAGTCATTCAAAGACATTACAGGGGATGGACTAATGCAAAGCAGGGATCCATGATGCTCTGATCACAAGAGAAACAGGATAAGGAGAACGCTTTTTTCACCGGAATAAACTAATGAAACATCCAAAGTGTCAACAAAGGAACCACCAGTGTCTTCTGAAATACCACCAGTATAAATATATTTATATATATATACATATTTGCAAAGAAAGAAAGAAAACACCCCTCCTTTCGTATAGGTCAAAACAAGTTAAAGAAATGAAAGAAAATGTCCGGTATTGGTCTACCAGGGTAGGCTGTTGCAAAAAGGGGAAAAGGAGAAGGGAGAGGAGGTTATTATTTTGTGTGTGACCTTCATCAGGTTTAATTAAATCAAAAAAAAATTTTCTGTTGGATTGGATTGTCGGGACAGGAACAACGTTTTCTACCGTCCAACGATTACATTTGTGCTCTCATTTTTTTGTAATTTACCGAGGCTTGCACACACACATGAGCACAAAGACAAATATGTGGCAAAGAGACAAAGAGTGCGCACACACTTTCACATCCCTCTTGGTCCATTCATAATACTCTACACCTGAAGATAGAGGACTCGCGTGAGTGCTGCTCTCACTGTCTCTTAATTGGACTTAATGTTTTGGCGTACAACAATCATCATTTAGTCGAAATTGATCAACATGGGCAATGGAAAAAAAGAGTTTTGGATGGGCCCGTTAGACTATGTTGTTTTTCATAGTGATAAAAATAAATTATTATATTTAAATCAATGATCAGTCTAGAAACAACGCCTCTCTGGTCTTTCCATCCATCAACAAAGCGACTCACTTTCTTTTATTTTTATGCATGCCTGACACCGAATGTTCCCTGATTTTCATCTGAATTCTGTGAGTCCCAACTTTACTTTCGTCAGCATCACCGCATTCATCGCCCCTGAGCACTTTCTAGTCCATTGTCGTCCCTGTTCCCCATTCCCTGCTCCCCATCTTCCTACAAAAGCGCATCCCCTTTTCCTTTCCATCTCTTCTTTTTTCCTTTTCCTCTTTTCTTCACATTTCTTTTTGCATAGGAAGGTCGTATTTTTCTTCTTTTAAATAAAACCTTCATCCACACACTCACTCCTCCCTCCACATTTAACGACCCATTCCTTCTTATATACCCATCACTACTACAATAACCCATCAACAGCTCTCCACCTTCAATTGTTCTCTTCACCTTTTTCTCCCCCATCCCGCCAATCAATATGAAGTACTTGGTTGGCCTAGCAGCCCTTGCCTCGGTTGCTTTTGCTGACAGTAAGATTTTACTCCCCCTTCTCTATGCACTTACAGAGCACAATACACAACGCGCAACGCACAGAACATAATTCGTTAATGAGATGTTCCCCCTCTTCCTCATTTTCCACTCATACTTATTCCTAAGATCCCAATTCATTTTTTTCTCCCGCTGCTGTGCTGCTTTCCCAGAACAACACCACTTGATAAAATCAACAATTCAAAAATTAACGGTTGCTTCTTTTTTTTGTCTTTTAGTCACGTTTAATGTCGTAGGTTATCCTTCCTCCCCTACTGGCAGCTTTGGTGTCTCTATCGGTGGCACGGTCCACAAGCTTATTGCCAACGAGACCACTTTCCCTGTCTTTAAAGGTACAGTCCCTGGCACGACTGGTACAGTCCAGTACTCATACGTCGAGCTCGACCCTCAGGGTGGAGTCGTCAAAACCGAGCCCTTCGTACGCCAGCTGGCCAACCAGTCCGAAACCTCGACCTTGAACGAGTTCTTTGAACGTCAGACCACTGTCTGGGAATTGCCAAAGTTGCCCTATACTTACTTGGCCACCTACCCTTCCAAGACCAAGGCCTTCAAGCAGAAGCAAATTGCCACTATCCATGTTACAGGACCAAAAGCCTTGATCGATGAGATGAATGCAAACCCCAAGAACGACAAGGAGTACAAGGTTGACTTCCGCTTCATCAACTCCAAGACCATTCATTCTCAGACCAATATCACTTTCAAGACCTCGGGCAAATCCTCCAAGGAGTTCAAGAAGCAGTCGTACGCATTTGAATTCGATACCTCATTTGGTCAAGAGTTCTTCTCTCGCCCCAACATCAAGTTGCGCTCCATGTTCCAGGATCCTACCATGATTCGCGAGAAGTTGTATATTGACATGCTTAACTCCGTTGGTGTTCCTACTCAACAGGTAATAAGAGATTTTTTTTTGTGTTGATTATGAATATATATGCAAAAAAAAAAAAAAAAAAAAAAAAAGCATAAACTTATGTGCTTTGGTTTTTTGCTTTTTGCTTTTTTTTTTTTTTTTTTTTTTGTTAGGGTGCCTGGGTTCGCTTGTTTGTCAACAACGAGCCTTATGGTCTCTATTTGATGGTAGATGATATCAAGAAGTCTTTTGCCAAGCAGACGATTCACGGAGGTGATCCCAATGTGCGGCGTGGTGATATGGTTCAGATGAATGCCTGGATCAACAAGGCTGATTTAGTTTACAAGGGTCCCAACAGTGCTGACTATGACCCTGATGCGTACAAGTCCCGCAATTTGGGCACGAGCCCCGAAGCCAATCCTCTGCAGGATTTGATTGCATTCATGAAGGATCTCGAAGGCTTTGACCCCAATACCAACCCTGATCCCGTTGGTTTCTGGAACAACACTCGTTTGGATTTGGACAATGTCTTGCGCACCATGGCTCTTGAGTACTTGATGGGCGGATTTGATATGTACTGGTATGCTGCCTCCAACTACTTCATGTACAGGAACCCAACTTTGGCTGCTAACGGTGGCAAGTGGCAAATCATCCCCACAGACATGGACAACACCTTCGGCAGTGGTTATCCTTACTCGACCGTCCCCGCCTACCAGACCTATGTTGATTTCACCAAGAACGGTCCTCGTCCCCTTGTTCAGAAGTTGATCTTGGGCAGCAAGCCAATCAATGCTCTTTTTGAGCAGACCTTGAAGGAGATTGTCAGCACTGCTTTCAAGCCCGAGGCCATCAAGCTTCGTGCAGAGGCCTACCACAAGATGCTTCAGCTCGATGCTCAGTGGGATCTTTCCTTGGTCCGCAAGAGCCCCGGTTTGGACCGCAACCTCACCATCGAAGACTTCAACACCAACTTGTACACCAAGACCAAGAACATGCAGGCTGGTGTTTTGGGATGGGTCGAGTCCGTCTCTAACCTTGTGGCCGCTCAACTCAACTTTGCAATCCCTCCAGGTCTTGTTGATCGTGTGCCCCCACCTCCCAAGAAGGGTACCCAGGGCAGCCCTGAGGATGAAGAAGATGATGTCATTGGCGAGGGTCAGGATGGTGGCAGCGGCAACGGCAACAGTGCTGCCAGTGGATTCTTTGCCAGCTCCAAGTACATGCTTGGCCAGGCTGCATTTGCCGCCGTCGTTGCCTTGGCAATGATTCTTTAAAATTTAAATCAACAAAGAATAATACCAGTTTTGCTGTTAGGTTTTTTTTTTTTTTTTCATAGAGACGGTTTGCATAATAAAATAAATAACATCTATAACATCCAAATATCAATTGTGTTTATGTGTACATGCGTTCTGTAAAGTTTATGTTTGTGTCGTTCACTTCGCCACTCTTACATTTCATGAAACACAGTTTGACTCCCCCTCCCATTGTTTAATCATTTAATCAACTATTGCCATCGGTGTAACCTCAGGCAGGATAGTAGCAGTATGTAGGGCTATTTGTGAAACCGGTACAGTTTGGAGTCCATCGTGCACAACTTCCTCGCTAGAGACAGAGGTCGCCATGAGAGAAAGGCCCTGCAAGACTGAAGTGACACCTGGCACAAACCAACGTGCCTCAGAGCTCTTTGATCCTACAGTACAGGTCACTATCCTATGGCGATTTTGTTGGTGGAGATGGTTCTTCTGTTGTTCTTGTTGTTGCCACTCATTACAATCTTCACCCTCAAGCCTCAATCCATTCACAAACTGAAACATATCTTCATCTGATCGATCATCACCCATACAGAGGATAAAATCAATCGGACGGTTAGTTGTAGTTGCATCGGCCTTAATAGACAAGGCCGATATTGTTAACTCTGATAATGAAAGCGAAGGTGATGTTTCCTTAGGTGCGAGAGAGGAAGGTGGCGTTGATGTTGGTGAAGATGAGGCCGACGGTGATGTTGGCGCGAGGCCAAGACTTTCGACAATGGCCCTAGTAGCACTGGCCTTGCTTACATTTCGAGGCATGACTTCAAGACACTTACGGCCGACAATTGCATGGACAGGGTAAATAGACCCAATTGCCTCCTCAATATGATTCTGACACTCACGCGCTTGCCAGAGTCCATAGCTTGGGTTATCTGCTTGGCGATAATGCTGCGTTTAACAATAAGGGTCATCAATAATGCTGTTTGAGCTCTAGAAACTTTAGTCCCCATGCATTCATATTATCATATCTAACTTACCCATACAATGGGGACGCTCTTTTCCTCAATTTCTGATCCAGGAGTCCTTTCTTTGTAGTATTCAAACATCTACAACGTTCTCCCAGTAAAAAAGTAAGCATGTATTCATATCACAGGCATAATAATCGAAATGGAAATGCTAGTTCATACCTCCATAACTTTCCCACGCCATTGCACATCGTTTCCTTGCTGAACCTGGTCCTCCCAAGTTGACTTTCCGGCGTGCTTCAAGAAACAACCGCCTTCAGCACTAGAGGTAGTTTTTTATACACACAAGGAAAAAAATGGATGGAAGATTAGACAGCCTTAACAACGGTCGTCCATAGGAGTCAAGATGGAAAAAGAGAACATACCATAGACCAATGTTTGGAATGGACTCAAATATCTGCTCGAGACTATTCTTGGTTCTCCCGCTCATGACGTATACCGTGTTTTTGGGATCCTGTGCCAGTTTTGTTACCACCTTGATCATTTCTTCATTAGAAGTCACCTTTCCTTTTGAGCGAGCTGTTGAAGATCGTTCATATGGAAGCAGAGTTCCATCATAATCCAACAATAGCCTATTAAAGCGAGGAGGAAAAAAAAAAAAAAGGGCAATTGGTAAATATAAAATCATGACTTATACCTCAAGTTCTTTGTAAACATGACATTTCTGGCAACAAAACGAAAGCACGCCTTCAGTATAACACTTGCAGTCTACGCTTTGCAGCACGGTACTGAGGCAATATAATCGCCATATCTAGAAGCGGTATATGGATCGAATATTTCTGCTGGACATCGCTGTGAACTTTGATCAACTCTGAAACAAATCCCTGTGCCCAGAATTGAGCTGTGTTGGTGCAGACATGTTTACGAAGTTCATTCCATCGAATAATTTTCTCTTCTTCCTGCATCTCAAGGGCATCATGGATCGCTATGGCAACCTCAGTGTAGTTCCATGGGTTCACGCGCAGACATGCTCCTAAGCTTCCATATGTCCCAGCAAACTAACATGAAGATGAGGTATACCAAAGATGTCAGCTTTAAACGATACCATTAATTTTTTCGCTTCCTATGTCAAATACATCATACCCACATATTATCGACTTATTAAGAAGCATATACCTCACTGAGCACTAATGGGTTCTTTCGTTCCTCTTGACAGACAACATATTCATGTGAGGTTAAATTCATGCCATCACGCAGTGGTGTAATTAGACACAAATCTGCGACTGTCAAAAGGGCGAGATACTGGCTAAAGGTAATGTCCTGCCTTAAAAATACAATAGGTTGATAGGAGAGGTCGCTAAACTTGGAGTTGATCCGTGTGACCACATCAGAAACTTGTCCTTGGACCTCATTCTGTTCAGACGTCGATAATGCAACTTGGATCAACACGATCTTTTTTTTTTTTTTTTTTTTTTTTTTGTTAATATAGTGGCGTAGCATAAGTGCGTTAAAATTAGCTCTCAGTTTTTTTATCATGGTGTGTCTATTCTTTACTTTTCCATCTCGCAAGAAGCACTTGCGAAGCATAGTCAAATTACCTTGCCCTGATATTCCGGATAAAGATTTAAGAATCGCTCGAACGCCAACATCTTTTGCCTGACCCCCTTAATATAGTCTAGTTTGTCACGGGCAACAATCAGCTTCATCCCTGCATACTTTTCCTTAAGCCTTTCGACCCACGAAGCGACTTCGGGATCTTGGCGCTTTATGTTCAAAGTCTTTGTGTCGATGCCTGATAAATGCAAATAATAATTTAGCTATAATCTAATAACACACGATGGCCAAACTGAACCTGAGGATATCAATAGTTTCGATTGTTAAAAAAAAAAAAAAAGTTTTCTTACCAATTGGGAAGATACCAACATTGACGGTCGTGTTCTCCAACTGAATACCCTTCGGATTTGTCTCCACTGATAAAAGACGCGAGCATGTTTGTAGAAAATGGCGCGCAAAAGAGTATGTTTGAAACCCGACTAAATCTGCACCCAACAGACCTTCTAACACCTCTTTTCTAGCTAGAATATGCGAATGTATTTCAGGAATATTGTCAGTACGGTTGAATACACATAGCATGGACAGTACTTCGTATCCGAATATAAATGAATAGCCTTACCATGCAGGCATCTAAATATTTCCGAGCTTGGGAACGGGATATGCAAAAAGAATCCAATAGACGCGTCCGGTAGCCGTTCGCGAATCATATTTGGGACCAGCATCAAGTGGTAATCATTAACCCAAACTTCATAAGACAAAAAAAGAGATGCATTAATATTGGGTATGGAACAATAAAAAAACAGTGACAAAACTTTCAACAGAAGAAATGAATCTGCACGAGTGCAATGGCCACCTACTTGTGTCACCTTGGTTGTAGTTCTCAATAATTGTGTCTGCAAATGCCCTGTTGACAGCCACATAGTGCTTCCAGTATCCATCTTCATATCCTTTACTCCTCAGGTTGTCAGGCAGCACGTAATGGAAAATAGGCCAGAGAACCTAATAGGTCACAGCAAGAACGAATGATCAGTCAATGTCAGGTCATCTAGCGATGTGAAGTTCTTGATTGATGCATACAAGAGTATTTGTTTTGTAGAGCACTTGAATTTTCAGGAACATTCAGGCAATCCTCCCCTTCCCAAGTAAATGCTCTAAACGAGAAGGAGAAAGAGAAAACCCCTATTCTCGACTGTGTGTGTTATTTTGATGGGTAATGGAAAGGAGGAAAAAAAAAAAAAAAAAAAAAAAAAAGCGCCGGCTTTGCATGGAATGACGCAGACTGCTGTCGCTCAATGAATTGTGAAGCGAAACAAAAAAAAAGCCTCAAGGTCTACTTTCTCACTAGACCAACAGGGGTCAGAGCGGGAAGCTCCTTTCGAGACCAAATCACAGCTGAAGTGGCAAAAAGGAGCTGATAAAAAAAATAGTAAAAGGGACTGCCATTCACTGAAATCGTGTCAAAAAAAAAAAAAAAAAAAAAAAACTCTACGAACCTGTTTACAAAAATGGTGATAATGCCCTTCAAAGTCCTGATCATGCACAAATACTGGGATAGAATTGTGATTTAATGCCAACTCGGTACGGATATCGCCCCGTGTACGGTCTGTCAATGAATCGGTAGCCATTCCCAACGTACCGATCCAGATCCGCTTAGAAAGTTGGTCCTGAATTGAGTTGACAGCGTTATGCAATCCAATGTTACCGCTGTATGCCGGTTCTACTGTCCATTTCGCATCTGCAAAGACCTTGGCCGAGTCCAGGAAATGACTGCGTTGTAAATGAGAAGGGGTCTGTCTCGAAGGCTTTGAAAACGTTACAGATGTTTCAGATGGCGATGATGATGGCGATGATTGCGACAATGACGACGAAGGGTCTAACTGGGTATCGAGAGAAGATGGATGTCCATCATGATGATGATGATGTCTGCTATCATGAATGTCATCCATTCGTGTGCTCCTGCTCCTGCTACGGGGTTGATTCAATGCGGGACGTGGGGTAGCTGCTGGGAAAAGGTCTTCTTGACGCTCTGGAAGCTGTGGCAGGATAGACAGGGGTGAGAACGTCGCACTCCTCTGTTGTTGTACTACATGGACAGAGCGATCTTGGTCCTTGGGCCGATCCGTCTTATCAGTTGCAGTGCCATCACGAAAGAGCTCCGTTGAAGTTGCTAGACTATTGGACGCAACAATGTGTTCAGCGAGTCGAGGTATCCCCAGACCTCCTATTACAGCAGTCCCGCTACCACTACTACTAATGCCAACGCCAATACTTGTTCCGCCACTGTTTCGTTTAGAAGAAGGTGGAGGCATGGGTGCTGACCCATGCAGGGCCTCGAGAGCAGGGGAGTAGAGTGCGGTTGAGGTTGGAGGAGGAACAGAGACGGGCGCAGAAGTGACTCGGGTGGTAGAGGGGTATCTGGAGCCATCTCGGGACTGTATAGAGGAGATAAATCCTTTGAAGCGGCTGTCCTTTTCGCGTGGAACTTGAAAAGAGATTGTATTTGGGAGAAGAAATGTGACGACAAGTAATCTACTGGTATTGAGCATACCATTGTTGCTTTCAGAGACCATTGTTTAAAAGAATAAGGGTTGTAAGTGAAATTGAAAACAAGGAATGGAGCAGAATGAAATGGGTGATGAATGCCGAGAAAAGGAAAAGAAAAAAAAAAAAAGTCAAGTCATAGGAGAGTATGTATGTATTAGTATGTGAGTAGCAAGTGGAGATGATAGTTGCAAGAAAGAAAGAAAAGAAAAGGAGGAAAGAAGGAAAGAAAGAGTGAGCATACCATGTTCGAAATTGAATGTCCAGGGAAACAATTAATTTCACATAACACATATCACAAATCAATCCGATCATTATTGCATTAAAAGCTTTCTCTCAAAAAAAAAAAACCACTCCCCACGGGGACAAATTATGATTCGGTATTGGGTTTAAAGTTAACTCAGGAACAAATTCAAACAGGACTTTCAATTGTCACTATTCACTCTAGACCTTCAACCCAAAGTTGAATTGTCTGTACGTGAAAATAGGCTGTCTACATACTCCTAAAATGACTCCACTTCTTTTACTCCACCAGGCCCTTTCCTCATCAACCCGTCAATCTCTCGGCGCCATCTTCAGTGATCAATATCTAGCGCACACAATAAGTTATAAGCAAATAGGTCAGACCACCACTTTTTTTTTTTTTTTTTTTTTTTTCCTACTAAACAGCAAAGAAACTTACAGTGTGTTCAAATTGTGCACTTCTGCCTCCATCCACTGTGGACACAGTCCACTTATCGGGCCATTGGACCCCCATGGATGCACCCTGGCAAAACATGGGCTCGATCGTAAAGATCATTCCCTTCTCCATCAAGCCCTCCTCGTCATTATCTACGTAGACACAAATACCAAACTTCACATTACATACAAGCACATAACACACAGCAAAAATAAACAGCACCATGCACAAACAGCGTTCTTTTCTCGTAATGTCACATCTTCACGTACCATGGTGATAAATCAGAGGTAGACAATGAAACTCTTTACCTATACCATGTCCTGAAAACTGCTCCGAAACGCTATATTTATATTTGTCTGCAATAGCCTGGATTGTTTTTCCGATCCTGTTCAAGGGCACACCTGGTCCACAGATATCAATTGCTGCGTCCAATGATTCCTTCGTCCTCTCAACAAGCTCTCGTCCTGGCTCATCTACGTTGCCTACAAGAAACGTGGCTGATGTGTCGCCATGATACCCATTCAAGTAAACCTTGAAAAAAAAAAAAAAAAAAAAAAAAAAAAGGCTACGTATTAAAGACAGGAGCTTAACATAGATAAACCCTAGTTTTTGATAATAATTCAGTACAGGGATGATTTCCTAGAGACATACTGTAATATCAACGTTGATGATATCGCCATCCTCAAGGCAGCGGCTATAGAAAAAAAAAAAAAAAAAAAAAAAAAAGTATAAATTAATAAGATACGAGGTTGGTGGTGTGCTAAAACTCAAAAAAAAAAATGTAGTATCTCCATTTCTCGCAATTCAGTCCATGTCTCTCTCTTACTCGTCTGGGATTCCATGAGCGATCACGTTGGAAACTGAAGTACAGACTGATTTTGGGAATCCCATATAGTTTAGTGGTGATGGATATGCGTTGCTGGTAATGATCGCCTCATGTAAGATCCGATCAATTTCGTTCGTCGTTATCCCTGGCTAGTCCCAAAGAAAGATCATATTTAGAAAAGACAATTAAATAGTTGATCAACATAGGATATACCTCAACCGTAGATCACAAGAAATCGGACCCTCGCAATCTTTTTTTTTTTTTTTTTTTTTTTTTTTCTTTTCTTACCTTTACAAGCGATCCTCCTAGCTGTAAAATTTTCTTTGCCAACTGACCAGCTTTGCGGCATCCTTCAATTGCTTCTGATCCATTGATTGGAATAGTCGAAGCCCACTCGGATGGTTCGCCTCGAAGGGCATAGCTGGGTCGTAGGATATGAGGCGGAACCAGTTTATTGACGTCCGGTGGTGTGACTCCTAACTTTAGTGATGTGGGAACTAGTCGAGTATAGTTTCCAAAAGAGGCTTGATCACGAATGCTTCCTCCATGTGCCGTCTTTGCCTTTCGAGGATGTTGTACTGTGTTGGAGAAGTGAATGTGCCTTTTTACATTCTTTGAAAATTGCTCCTGTGCAAATGCACTTGATGTTGATATTAATGGTGTTGTCCTTGCTGAGCTGATGAACGGAATCCTGACCCGTTGCACTGTCTGGTTAAGCATGGACACGAATGAGTTCATTGAGAAGGAAAAGGATAATGCGCAACAAAAAAAAAAAAAAAAAATACAGCAGACAGTCGTAGTGTAAATCAAAATCTAATTGTATTTTTTAATTGACAAAATCGGTTTACAGCTGCACTACCAAAGAGTAACTGGCTCGTTCCACTGGCCAGTCTCACGGGTCTCCCAGTAACCGCCCTTGTAATGCCAGGTCTGGCCCTCAGGGTCATCTGTCTGTGGATCAGGACGCTTCTCAAACCAGCGTACCACCCATGGCTCTCCGTTAGCCTCCATCGTCTTGCGTAGATCGCGCTGTTTTTGTTCCACACGCAACTTCTCCTTGTCTGCTTCCTCCACCAGACCACGCTCAAACAACGACTGATCTGGACGGAAACGTGTATCTGTCTTTGGCAACTTGGCCTCCAATCCCTTGGTCATCTCGTTCAAGTGAATGGTGAACTCTGTGAAGCCATAGTATTTCTCATGGTTGGGTGGTGGGTTGTTGACCTTCCACAGACGTTCGAATTTGTTGGGTCCGAGTTCCTCCATCAAGGATTCATTCCACTTTCCTTGCAAGGAGCGCTTCTTGGCTCCGCTTGCATCCATCACACTACCGACAACCTCATTCTTGGTACCAGCAAAGAAGCTAGATTCCTTAAAAGTCAATACACAGGTTTCGCGGGTTGCATGGTTGACTACTTTGAGATCTCCTGTATGTTCCAGATATTTGGTACCGGCCATCAGGTTACGCATCCATGTTGATGGCTTGTGGATCGTGAAATGGTCTCCAGTCTTTTGGAAGTGAATATGAATCGTGCCGTTGGGCATGAGCTCCATAGACTTGCCCCAGAACTTGGTCTTTGCTCTCGAATCCATTGCCAAGGTCCAACCATTCACAGAATCAGCATGACAAGCCATGATAGGTGGGTAGTGGCTAACCTTTTCTGAAATGAATTTAAAGCCCTTCTCGGGGCAAACATATTCAAATGTCTCTCCATGAAGAGGATTGAAGGGCTTACGGGCAGCACGCCACTGGGTAGTGGCGTATCCACTCACAGCAAATGCAGAAACATATACTAGTCGATCCAAGCTATCGGAGAGTCCAGCAGCCTTGTCCAGCAATTCGCTATACTCCAGCTCTTCACATAATCTTTGCAAAACATTGATAGGTTCATTCAACGAGACGGGCATGGCTACGGTCGATAGATCCTTGCCCACATTCTTTCTTAAAATCGAAAGCAACGAGATGTCTTCTCCAGATACTGGCGCAGGAAGTACTGACCGACGGACAATAGGACCTTCGGACAGAGGGTCATTGCTAGACACTGTAGGCTGTGGTGCCTTCACCTCTTCGGGCTGTGGTTCTTTTGCGGGCTCCTCTGCTGATTCGTCATCACTTGAGTTATCATTATCATCATCATGATCATCAAAGCCAGCCCCTTCAAGGTCCGATAAGTCTGCTGATGACAGATCTGCAGTCAAAACAGTGTCATCAGCATCGTAAAAGATGTCGTCGGATCCTGTGTGGATGGAGGAAGTGAATGAATGAGTACGCTCTGAGGCCATAGAGTTGCGGGCAATGTAGGCTTCCTCGAGCGCGTGCCGCGCGAGCGAAGACTTTTCACCTGTGCGAGTTGTCGAGAGATTCTCATTCTCAGTGAGCAACAGACGGAAATGTTTCTCGTTTTTCTCCCACTTTTGGATTTCGGAACGCATGATCTCGAATGCCTTTTCTTTATCCGAGCTGAGTTTAGCAAAAGATGCTAAAAGTTTCGCATGAATACTTTCGATTGATGACTGCGTTGATGCAAGGCTGCCATCGCTCGTAGCTATAAGTTTTTTAAGTTGAGAAAGAAGGGTTTAGTAAATATATACACTATAAATAATGCCTGATGGTTTTTTTTTTTTTTTTTTTTTTTTTTTTTTTTTTTCGGTGAAAGTCCATAAACATACTTCGCTGCAGGCCAGATGAGAAACCAAATTTACTAATTTTGAACTTGTTGTTGTTGTTGTTGGGATTGTTGCTATTATTGGGGTTGCTGTTGTTGCTGTCGACAGACATCTGACGCTCGCGAGTGGATTTCTGGGACGAGCCACTGTTGGGAGGAGGAGTTTCTGTATGAGGACGGATTGATTCGAGCTGCTCCTTAATGTCAAGGAAGCCAGCGTCCATGGACGACATGATTTCTTTGAGCTGATCCAGTTCGTTGTTGCTTCCGATCCAACTATTACGCAGCTGAGCTCTCTTGACTGAAGACTCGCGCTGGATCATGCGATGGACCGTGTCATGAGCAGCCTTGTCAGAATTCTTGATGGCTTTCATGACGCTGATCCATGCGTTGTAATCCTCGACGGAAAGAGCCTTGAGATGGTAGAGCATTGTACCAGAGTCAATATGGATCATGTTAGAGGCCTGACTAACGGTCACTGTGGAGAGAACAAGGTGGACCTTGCCACGGCAAGGGCTATCGGGTGCCTTGTAATAGGAGAGGACGCCATTATCGATTTGGAACCAGCGCTTCGCCCAACCTACAACCATTAATATACAAGATATTATTAATGATAAAACTCTTTTTGTTACTTTTTTCTTTTTTCTTTCTTCTTTTATGATGCCTGTTCATATTGATTCACATCTTCAACATACCTTGCATGCGTTTGCGTTTTTTCTTGAGCATCCAACCTGACATTTCTGAGGTGGGTTGTGCTACGGGTTTTCTACTGCGCTCCTCCAGCGCCACAAAGAAAGTCAGACGCTTCGAAGTATTGATTGAGAAGGAATTGTCTTTTTTTTTTTTTTTTTTTTTTTTAATTGGTCACACACACAAAAAAAAGCCAAAGCATGAAGTAACAAGTTAGGATCAAGGAAAAACAAGATGGACGCACAGCCCCTGTTTTTTTTTTTTTTTTTTTTTTTTTTTTTCAGCCATTCATTATTGCTCGAATATCATGATATCGAACAGGGGCACGGGTCAAATAGTGTCAGAGTTGTTCATCCTTACCAAAGACAAGGACGTAGCTACCCTCTTCCTTGACAGTGAATTCTCCACGAATGGTGCCGGAGCTTGATTCGTAATGTTGGATGGGCATGATCTCGATCAGCTCTGGGTCCTTGAACTTGGCCACAGTCTTCTTTCTGCGGACAGAAGGCTGCGAGCCTGGTGGAAGGGACGACTGGCTCGGGTTTTGCTGGTTTGTGCCCAAGCCATCGGCCAATTCAGTACTTTCTTCATCATCACTGGTGGTATCGATCGAGGCTCTGCTGGAGGCATAATTGCTGGCGCGGCAGGACTTTGTAGGTGAGGTCGAGAGGATACCATCCTTGGTATAGTGTCCATTGTAGCTACCACCGGGAGAATGCTGAGAATGCTGCTTGGAATGGACGGACTCTGCCCTTGGGGGCGAAGTATTGATGCTGGTGATGGAAGGGGCAAGGGTATTTGATTTTAACTGGGGAGGAGCAGATTTGCGGAAGAAGAGGCCAAAAGAAATGTTCTTTCTCTTTGTAGAGAACCACCAGACAAGTGTCTTATCAGCCTGGTCAATGTGGACATAGTGTTGGAAAACATCCCTGGGCGGGACCTCAATCTCTTGCATTGCAGGTCAGATTGAAATGAGAAAAGAGAGGAAGAGAGAAGAAGAGAAAAGTGAGATGAATGATGAAAGAAAGGAAGGACAAAAGAGTGCAAGAAGAAATAAAAAGGATGAAAAGGATGAGAGAAAGAGATGAGAAGAAGAAGAAGAAGAAGAAAAAAAAAAAAGATTGAGAGAAAGAGAAAGAGAAAGAGATGGAGGGAGAGAAGAAGAGACAGAGTGACAGTGCAAAAGAAATATAATTAGACATCCAAGCACACAAATAAAGGCATGAAAAATGAATTAGTTTTTGAGTTCATGAACCAGCTCAGGCACATTTCCGTCCAAAAAGTCAAACGCTTTTTTTTTTCATTTATATCTTTTTCTTTCTCTCTTCAGCAGCCTCAGCACACGTGTATGCCATCCTACACTTTACCGTGTCTCCCCTTTGTCTAGTGATTAGTGGATTATAGACATCTCTACACCTGTACCTGACATTGAATGTAACGTGCTTAGGATGCCTGACTACGTGCCTGACAACCTGTCTGACGAAGGAGCTGATGACCTAACTATTGTACGGACATGAACAAATCCATCCTCACTTCCCTTGCTTTGTCCTCTTGTCTTGTCTTGCAATCAATGCTGAGAGGACCTCAAGTCAAGAGGTCATTTTTGAGAGCCTTGTCCCAAATGTTTTTTTTTTTTTTTTTTTTTTTTTTTTTTTCCATCATGTTCACTTCTCAAATACCTCATAATCTCCATTCATTTTGAAAAATGTCCTTAATAATGCTGTTATCTCAGCATTTTAGCCTTTATTGAACATTTCATACATTTTTTGTTTTTTTTTTGCCAAAGCATGCATCAAACGAATTGGACGCGCTTGATTAACACATTCTTGAGTGATTGGAATGTCATTAATTGATTGAACGGTCGATCCTTGGAGAAACTTTTTCTTTATTATTTTCTTTATTTTTTTTTTATGAAGCCTTACATGACATGTATATAATAAGCTTGGTTCGACAAGCCTGATCAGTCAATCTGGCGCGGGTATAGAGTTTAAACTCAACCGGACCACCCGATAAACAACAGCCGGGGAGCGTCGGTTGCCAGCACGGTCTGCGCCAGCCAACCTTAATTGGACTCGGCTCGTTAAAGCGACCGAAGGTAAATGGAGCAAACGACAACAAGGAGGCGGCGTTATGCATTGGCCTTCCTATTTGACTATTTGAATCTTTCCTGGTGCCCATGTGTATGTTGCGTGAGCACAGGTGAGGAAGCATGTTTTGCATGTGTCTTCTACGCAAAAAAGGGACACAAAGTATATATTAATAATGAATAAAAACATATCAGTGCGCAAAAGAAACAAAAACATTTGTTTCCAACCAACACAGGCTGTGATCGACAGATATTGTGCCCAATCACGCACATTCATCAACCATCCTTACAACAAGCACCGATTTACATTTCAACCATTCAGATTCATTCACAATTAACCCATTCCTTTTCATTCCATTAGTCTACAACACTAGCATTCTTATCAGAATCACCAAAAAAATGACACGAACCCTTGAAAAGGAAAAAATCAAAGGTGCACCTGAAAGTGTCTACTATCTACCCGATTTTATTACACCTGAGGAAGAGCAGATACTGCTGGACAAGGCAAGTTCTCTTTAAAAGTTAATTGCGCTTTGGAATAGGGATCAGACAGCCCATACTATTCACCTCGTGATTAATATTATATAAATATATATTATGAATATCATTATTTCTTTTTCATCTCGATCTAGGTTCTCTCTGCTCCAAAACCCAAATGGGTTTATCTCAAAAGCAGACGGTAAAGTCTGAAAAATAGAAAATAGGCGAGCAATTGCGCTATCCCTATGGGAACGCGCCATGCTTAAAATACCAATGGAAAACAGAAGGAAACTACAGAGAGCCATAACCATAACCTTACAGATCCTTTTTTAACCCTCAAAGTGAACGTCTGACCGCAAAAAAAAAAAACTTTATGGGCCCCAGGTTATTGTCCTTTTTTATTTTACTTTATTTTTTATTAACTCTAACGTTTCTTTTTGTTCGTCTTCTGTAAAAACACACAAATGTATATTATGTATTTGGTATAAATATAAATATCTGTATATCTTCCCATCACTTCTTTGCACATGACAAGGCTACAGAACTGGGGTAATATTTCATTCTATGAGCAATTTTTTTTTTTCTTCAGTTTTAAAATATGATAAGCAAGCCAATAAAGCGGTAGATCATGGATCATTCATGAAATGAAGCACAAAGCACAAAAACAGAGCCAGAAAATAAGAGCGAAATATGGATGCATCGTAATGATCAACATGGATCTTAATCAACTTGGAAAAAAAAAAAAAAAAAAAAAGCACATGAAAAGAGAATCGCGTCCTATTGCCCAGATACATACAAAACCAAGCTCCAGAGTTTACTCATACTTTTCTCTCTCTTTAATAGGTGGCATAGTAAATGAAAAAGGAATGATCGCAGAAACTCTGCCATCTTGGCTCTCGGACATCTTCCCTCGCTTCCAGGAAACTGGGGTCTTTGATGGTCTGGACGCCACTCATCGCGTCCCCAACCATTGTCTGGTGAATGAGTACCTTGCAGGACAGGGGATTATGGTGCGTGATCACTACGGATAACTGATCGTCCTCTTCCTCTCTTTCGTTCAGAGTTCTAAGCCTTTTTTTTTTTTTTTTTTTTTTAGCCTCATAAAGACGGTCCTGCGTACCTACCTACTGTCGCGACTATCTCATTGTCATCTCATTGTGTGCTAGAGTTCTTCAAAGTCCCAGAGGTTGATAAGGAAACAGAGGATGAGCACAAACAGACTCAAGAACCCGAGTTTTCTCTTCTGATTCAGCCGCGGTCTTTATTAGTGTTAAAGGAAGATGTATACAACAAATATATGCATGGGATCCAAGAGATCACGACCGATGATCTCAGTGGAGGCAATATTGTGAACTTGGCAGAGGCTTTTCCTGAAGGTTTGAGTCATGACAGAATGGAGTTGGAACGGCGCACCAGAATATCACTCACATTCAGGATTGTCCAAAAGACTCTGAGAGCCAACAAGATTTTGATGCGCCGTTAAAAAAAAAAAAAAAAAAAAAAAAAAAAAAATTGGCTTAAGGGTCCATCACAGACACGGATCAAAATAAACAGTAGAAAAAAAAAAATTTGCCTTCCATTCTCTCTTTCATTTCTTTCTTACTTTTCCCCACCATGCTACCATGTAAGTTTTACATATTAATTACTATTATTACTATTTATTATTTTATTTTCTTTTTTTCTTTCCTTTATACAAATGGATGGCAGTATGATGAACTTTGTTTGGTCCGTGTTTATGAGGCGGAAGTAAGACCCCGCTGCAGGAATACACCAATTTTTTTCTCAGACGATCTGATCACACCCTTCAAGTCCATTGAGATCTTGTTTACAAGGACAGAAAAAAAAAAAAAAAAAGAGGCGATTGAGCATGCTGATCAACTAGTTCAACCAACTAATAGATTCAATCTTTTTTTTTTTTTTTTTTTTTTTTCCGGTAAACGAACTAGCAGGTTAAAATTCTATCAACAACGGAAAGTTCTATGTATCCTATACGCGTTTTAATTGATCGCGGAATAAATTTAAACACGGATTTTGTCAAGGTAAAAAACAAAGGACATAAGGGGGAAGGCTTCTCTTCTCTTTCTCACAGTCATTATAGATATCGTTCTTCCTTCACCAGAAAGACGATTGTTATTGGGCAATATGATGAATTTTGTTTGGTCCGTGTTTATGAGGCGGAAGTAAGACCCCGCTACAGGAATACACCACTTTTTCTAAACTATCTGAATTAATCGCTCAACTTCAAACCTACTACATCCTCTTTTTCTTTCCGATCATTGTTATCTTGCAATACCCTCAGAAAGTCAAAGAGTGAGCAAAAAAAAAGATAAAAAAAAAAAAAAGTGAAAAGGCATGGAGAAATCGTAAGACTAATATCGAATATGTCTTTGTTTTTCCTTTTTCCTTTTTCCTTTTATTGTTTGTTAGGTAAAAGAAAATAAAAGGGACTTTGAAATGAAAATATTATATAGACAAAAGGTTTTAATAATAATAATAATAATAATAATAATAATAATAATAATAATAATAATAAAAGAAATCCATCTAGGTAGACATTTAAGTACATATAATAAATATGCTTATGCCTTTTAACTCGCAAATGCAACTTGCTCAGGCTACAGGCACTCATGGCTGTTTTAAAAAAAGGCAAATCACAGTTGCTTCAAAGTAAACTTATTCATGGAACTTGTGCCTTTTGCCACAACCAGCAAGCAAAAAAAAAAAAAAAAAAAAAAAAAAAAAGATTAGCTGTACGTTGACACTTGAATTTGCTCCGCAACTTCCTTCTTTTCTCCTGGGGTACTTTTTGATTTCATCGACTGTAATTTCAAATGGGTATAATTGTAAAAAAGCAAACATAAATGTATAAACAAGACAAAAATAAGGGACAATTGTATATTTTCTTTTGTATTTATATTTTATATCTAATCAGTAAAGGCTTTTTTTTTTTTTTTTTTTTTTTTGCTATTTCCTATCTATGTACTATCTCTTGTCTGCGTTTTTTTCAATTTCGCTTCCTTCAACATTCAGCATATCGTTGTCCGCATTATTAGCGTTCTTTACAACCATACCTCCTGCCCCTTTTTCTCCTTCTTCTTCTTCCTCTTCCTGTTCAACTTGTTCTTCTCCTTGTCCTTCTTCCACTGCTTTGATATTATCCTCTGGTGAAGAAGAAGAAGAGGAACCCTTCTGGGTACGGATACTAGGCTTGTCCCACGGGAGGATGATCATTGCCAGGACAAAACTCAAAAGTCCCATAGCAATGATTCCATAAAACGCATTCCTAAACCCTTTCATCAAACCAGGGCCTCCTAGCCCTGTTCGAACAGATCCCTCGCCAGCAGCCTGGCCACCATCATGCTGGCCGTTGGTCGAGATCGCAATGACATTTAGGATCGCAATCCCAAAGGGCGCTCCCAACTGAAGGCCAGTGTTATAAATAGCGCCCACCAGTCCTTGGTCTTGATTCTTTGCGTCCCGAACAGCCGTGATCTGTAAGGGAAGTAACGTAAAAGCAACGCCTGTGATATGAATGATGAAGGCTGGGAACGGGAGCCTCCAATAGGATACATCCTCATCCACAAACGAAAACATCAATGCCGCCACAGACCTCAATAAGAAGCCAACCAAGATCAGAATCTTTAATCGCAGCCGTGGTAGGATCCTTCCGAGGATTGAAAACATTATCACCGCCAAGATCGCATGGACGAGGAACCCAAGTGCTGTTTGGAGTGCATCCCAACCGTAAACTTCTTGAAAGACCATATTAGCATTATAGAACATTCCCTGCAGCGCCGCCATCGAAAAGAATCCTAGGACCACAGAGGTCGTGAAAGCCTGCTGCTTCCAGATCCGGAGGGGCATCAGCGGTGATTCCACCCTGGATTCTGTGTAAATAAAAGCTGCCAAGAGAACCAAGGCTATGGCAAGGACAGGTAACGTCTTTGGGCTGGCCCAACCATCTTCTACGCCCGTAGAGATATAATAAACAATCCCCGTCACACCCATCGTCGCCGTCGCAGCACCAACATAATCCATCTTTGGCTTTTCTTGTCGGGGCTTACGGGCTGGTGATGGCGGAAATGGGATGGCGACGAAGGCGACGATCAATAGTACATAACCGATAATGGCCGATACTCTGAAGATCCAAGCCCATCCAATACTGGCGAGGATCCCTCCAGCCATCAGGATCCCTGTAATCGCCCCAAGGCCTCCGAATGCTGCAAAGACAGAGAAGGCTCTTGTACGTTCCGGTCCAGCTGCATAGTTCGTGGCGATCAACGCCATCGCCGTAGGAACCGTGATGGCGGCACCGACTCCTTGGAGCGCACGAGAAATTACAAACATGATGGGACTGACTGCAAAAGAAACGATCAACGACCATGTCGCGAACCAGAACAGGCCCAGCAGGAACAATCGCCGATGACCAAACAAATCGCCTAGCCGCCCAGAAACCAGGAGAAGACCCCCAAACGCAATCGTGTATGCGTTAACGATCCAGAGGATCTGAGGAACTTGAAACTCCAGATTAGTCGCGATAGGAAGGATTGCCACTGTGACCGAGGCTCCGTTGACTAAGGAGAAAAAAAAAAAAAAAAAAAAAAAAAAGAAAAGAAAGAGGAAGAGAGTAAATAAAGCATGCAAAAAAAAAAATGAACCCATTCATAGGAAATTTGGATAGACAGAAATATATTATACATACTAATATCAATGAATTGTGCGAAACAGACCACGGAGAGAAAGAACGGTCTCATCTTTTGATTCAGCCTCTCGAGGGCTGTTTCCTGCCTCGACTCCATCGAAAGCTGCTCTTGCTTGTTCGACATGGGTGAAGGGATGGTGATTTCCGTAACAGTGGGCGTAGAGCTGGACTGAAGGCTAGGACTTGGCGGATTGGACATGGGTGGTATCTGTCTTGGAGCGGAGGGGAAGTTGATATGTGTAAGATTTGTGAGGATGTGAGGCTTTGGATTCGTAAGAAAAAAGTTTGAGTAGGATTGCTTGCTTGAATTTGTCTTGATTTTGGTTTTTTTTCTGGTAACCATGAGGGTGCCCATGCCGATCCTTTTATACTTTTTTTTACTTCAATGACTCTCTTTCTCCACAAATTTCTTTTGAGTGATTTGCTGCGCTGACAAATTGACAATGTTTTGACAGTAACCGCTAAGGTACACATAGCTACAATAAGCCAATCAGTGACTAGAGTTCGATGACGGGCCGGTAAGGTACTCATTCCATAGCCTTTCAAAAAAAAAAAAAAAAAAAAAAAGCCGTATCACCGCATTGGACAACAGAAACTTCTTTTGTAACGGATATTTGGTTCATCCGTCATGATTCTTTTCTTTTCTTTTTTTTTTTACATCATTAACATATCCACTTGAAATTTTATGTTTTTATTTATCCTATGATGAAAAATACTTTATTGCAAAAAGAGTGAGGTAAGGCCGAGAGAACGAGCTCCGAACAAATGGCAAACAAAAACAACAACAACCAAACAAACAAACAAACGATAGACAAATTGAAATGAATGATAAAACTACTGAACAATGATATTTACAAAATAAGAGACAAAAAAAAAAAAATAATAATAATTCAAAACCAATATCAAAATGAAGAAAAAAAAAAAAAAAAAAAAAAAAAATACAGTGAAAACAATCAAAAATAAAAATAAAAAAAAAAAGAGAATGGGAGACTAAAAAAACACAATAGTCCCTTTAAGATATAGTCCATTTGTTTTTGGATTTGGACTCGTTATCTCCTTCAGCAATGCTCAACCTCCTCCGAGCTCAAACATAGATTATCAATTGCCATCAGCTCCCGTACAGAACCACGTCTCATTGCGAAATAAGAGGAATCGGGTTCAGAGTCAGGGTTTGGTGTCGACCGCTTTCCCTGGCCATAGCTATAACTCTGACTACGACCATAAGTATGGCGATGACCAATAGCATTTCGCTCTATCTGCATATTATCCTCGTGGTCTGATGCCGGGTCAGGTGTGGCTGAAAAGTCCATTGACGACCTCTTGTATCTGTACTCGGCCGCTGAAAGATCATGGCCTGTACGGTTGGTATTGTTTCCATAGTCGTAACCAGTACTGTAGCTCTTGCTATGCCCGAGAGGAGAGGATGAATGGCACCTGGCCTCGATATGGTATGAATGGTGGCTTCCACCCTCCTCATCTCCTCCCTCCCCATGTTCCTCCTCTTTGACGTGCCCTAAAGTAGAGAAGCGTCGTCCCAAAGATAGCGCATTTGGCAAAGGAGGAGGGAGTGGTCGCTCAATCATTGTTTTAATGACAGCGTCTTCCACATCACCAACATCATATCCTGAAGAGTTTGAGCCAGACCTTGACATAGATTCGCCGCCTGCCTTGTCGGCATGTCGGTGAAACTGATTCAAGTCATTCGAATCTTCCTTGCTTTGTACAGTCATAGTTGTTGTTGAAGTCGTTGTCGATTTTGATGACGGGCCACCGGTACTAGCTGCACCTCCATTTGGCATAACACGATGCTGTTCGGCCAAGTCGGCTAGCTCAGCCAAGGCCGAGAACTGGTCAAGGTCGAGCGAGCGATGATGTTCATGTCCACGCACAAAGCGCCCAGGACGTCCTCCTAAGGACTCATGTCTGGTCAGATTAGGCCGAGGAAGTGCATAGTTCAAGGCTTGATGCTGTCGCTGCGATTCTGTAGCTGAGTGGCCATAGTTGTAAGAAGAATACATGCCATTTCCTGAGGCGATAGGCATCGAAGAGAAGGACCGAGCTACTCTGAGGGGGGGTGAAGTGGACGAAGCTAGTGATGTTGTGGTCGATGACGAAGGTGGAACCATAGCTGCCGTGGTAGAGGGGGCAGCATATGAATAGTGGTTATTGTTTTTTGGATTTGGCATTGACTGCTGCTGCATTTGTGATGGTGTCTGTTGTTGTGGAGGTTTGTGGAGCGACGCAATTCCTGGTAGGTTCGGGCGTGACGGCCCGGTCTGTGCGGACGACGTGGGATAAAGATACGGATAAGGAGGAACGCCTGGGCCAGAGACGTTGGCGTTGTGACGGTCCGAAGATCCAAGAGAGAAGGACCGTGACATGCTTGATGCAACTTTGAGAGAGTTCTTGGTATCTGGTGTCTTTGGCGGCGTAGGTATAGTGCGTGGGTATGTGCCTGGACCAGGTCCATTGGGTTGCATGTGGTGATTTTGTTGATGACTACTTTCGCTTGTGTAATCTCGTGATCCATTGCGACGATGGCCAGCCACCTGTTGTGCTTTTGGCGAAAACTCGAGCGAAGGCATGGAATGGCGGCGCTCTATTAGTCCAATAATTAATGTAAACATAATAAACAAAGCACAAACAAAAATAAGGTTGGTAAATCCGTAGCTGAGCGTGGACCACATATTGAAATGTGCTTGAGCGAAAAAAAGCTTTTTTTTTTTTTTTTTTCCCAAAAAATGGGAGTGCACGAACCATAGGGGTCAAATCGGTTATGCCGTGTGAGCGAGGGCGATGTGGTAGAGGTCGGTGATGCAAGAGGTGGTGATATTGCTCCACCTGCAGAACCTCGCTCATTCTGTTTCATTTGCAGCTCTGTTCGGCGAAAATGATAAGAGAATAAAAAATTCCACGAAAGATTGGTTAATAAACTGTTGCAGATGTAACGTTAGAGGTTGACACAAAAAAAGGGGGGGGAGACATCAATTGACGCTTTTATTACCAGATGGGTCTTGTAAGCTGAGTCTCCTACGCTTGCGTTGCATAGAAGTATTGAAGTGGTTCTTGATAGCATTGTCGGGCCGCCCGGGCATCAGCTTAGACATCTCAGCCCACTTGGAGCCCAATTGCGCAAATAGCTTGAAGATGAGCTCGTCCTCCTTTGGTGTGAATGGTGACTTGTCGACTAGCATCGGGAGAAATCAAACATGCATACATTCAAGTGAAGATGAAAAAATCAGGGGATGGACCATGTGAGCAACCATTGGCGTTAGGGGCGTAGAAATTTCGGACCATGCGCTACACAGAAAAGATGATAGGAAAAGGAGGAAATTTTTTTTTGGATGGTGTGGTGGGCTACTTACTTGTAGGATCAAGATGATTGTGCCATCGCTCTCGGCACTGTTTACCAGTTCGAGAACCCAATCGACTTGCAATCAATACCCATTTTTCGGCACCCAGCTCATTGACTAGTGCCCGAAGTTGTCGGTCCTCCTGATATCAGAGAACAGCAAACCAGAATACAAAATGAGAAACATCAGTAGAGCAATAAATTTCCGTTGATAGCGGAGAAAAAAAAAATTTTTTTTTAGGAAGGCAGTATGAAGATGAGCATTTACCTCTGGGGTCCATGGACCTTTAATGGATCGAGGTTTAGAAATCATGCGCCAGCGTTGAAGGCACTGGTCCTTGTCTCGAGATCCGTCTGGAAAGCAGTATTCAGCAATCCTCTTCCAAGCTTTACCGTTGAACTTGATAACAGCTTCTCGAAGCAAGTTATCCTATTTAATTTGGATGATTAAGAAAAAAAAGGGTGGTAGGTCACAGATTCGGATGTGTGCAAAACGAAGAGTATTTAATGCATGTATGAGAGAGAGAGAGAAAAGAGAGAGAGAAAGAGGGGAAAAAAGGAAAAGAGGGGTGAGTAAGTGAGTGTAATTTAAAAAAGTAGACATATAATATTAATTAAAAAAAAAAAAAAAAAAAAAAAAAAAAAAAAAAAGAAAGAAAGCAAGCAAGGTCATGAGATTCAATGCTTGAAGCATGGAAGTAGAAGAAAGAAAAAGCAACCTGTTTGGTTGTGCGATTATACCATGGACTGAAGGTAATAAACAAAAAAAATAAAAAAAAGACAAACAGTGGAGGTGTAGAGGAAGGCGCGTGCGCGCTTGTGTTGGCAACAATCCACCGGGTGAGTCAGCCTGGAATGGCATTTGGCATTTACGCTTGTTGAAACGGTTGGTATGTATCTCATATCGGGTAACGACTTTAGTGCACGAGCTTACACAGCACCGTTGCAACAGAAAGTGACAAAGAAGTATGCATACACATACATATACATATATATTGACACATACATATACACACAAATAAGCGATTGGACCAAGTAAGGATAGAATGAAGACTGTGAAGTAAAAGAATGTGGTGCACTGATGAGAGGTGCGTGAGAATATGCAGGGATGAAGAAGGAGAAGGCCAACAGGAAGGAAAATGGCAATGGTTCGACTGAAAATAGAAGAGGACTTTGTCCTTGTAATGATGCTGGGGTAGAAGGGAAGAAAAGTGGAAAGGAGAGTAAAGTTGAAAAAGAAAGAGGAAACAAGAAGTATAAAAAAAAATTGAGATGGAGAGTAAACAAATGGCAAAACGATGGAAGGAAAATTCAAATGTATTTAGATGGGTAAATAAAGGCTTTTCAGATTGTGTGGCATGCGCAAAGGTATGGCATGGACATGATCTTCCTCTTCCCACTAAACTATTTAGCGTTTGTGCTTCAGTGGTCTTGGGTTGCACACGCAAATGTGGAAAAAAAGGAGTAACAGAGACTAAAAGCCAAGCTAAGTTATTGTCATCAATCCCTGAAGCACATTCCGTTTCCTCCCCTTTCACCGATCTGCTCAATTGTGTCTATGTGCCTGTTAATGTATTTGTATGTCTTGCTATTTCATCCATCTTTTTACACAAGAAAACAATATTGGCCTTTTTTTTTTTTTTTTTTTTAAAAAAAAATAAAAATAAAAAAATAAAAAAAAGGGATGATAAATGAATAGGGTGGAAGGGGGAAAGGGGAAGAAGGGGTATGAAGGGCTTTGTTTTCTTCCACTCTTTTCACTAAAGAAAGATACAGGAAAAGATGGCATTCACCCCCCAAAACCATGCATGCTTTTCTTCTGTTCTGTTCTGTTCTGTCAGTTAGTGTAGCAAGCAAGAAAAAAGAAAAAAAACAAATAAATAAAAGTGCGGAACAAAACCACCCGACAACCACACATCAACAAATTACACGTTTATACATGTCCATCCTCTTTGCCTCCTCCTTCTTCATACCATTCCATTGTTACATCCATGCCATACCATGCACTACCATTAAATAAAAAAAAAGGGGGGGAGACCAGGCAGAGGCTTTTTTGACTGTTCTTTGGCTCACAGATTAGGACACAAAATCAATAAACCAAAACGTGATTTGGAGAGGATCTATCCTTTTTGAAGATCGACCTTTCTATCTCTGCTCTTCGCTCCCTCATCTTACTTATTGGTGAGGAAGAATCTGAGCGTGAGCCTTTGCGTAGGAATGAATGTGGCCTTCTTAGCCTCCCTTAGCCACGTTGAAATAAGATTGATAAGAACCACATCAAACACGTCTTCAAACTAAACATCTCCCGTTGGTCAATAAATAAAATAAAAAAGGCGCCAAATGGCACATGTGAACCAAAGCTTTCTTTCTTGAACGGTCAGCACGTTACCTCCCCTTCGGCACACCTGTGCACGGTAAATACAATGTACTTCCCCCCATTAATGACGCGTTTTTTTTTTTTTTTTTTTTATCTCCGTCTCTACAGCACTAGTGCCCATGTGTGTTATACCTCCCATCATTGTGTCATAGTACGACTCAAATAGAAGAAATTATAATCACGCGTGTCCATGGGAGAAGGAAGGAAAAAAAAAAAGAAAAAAAAAAGAAAAAAAAAAAAAACAACAACAGAAAAGCCTTAATATTTTACCTCTTGACATGTCCACCGAGTTCCCTCGTCTCCTGAAGCGGCATCAGATGAGGCTTCCGAGTCCATCATCGTGTCACTTACGTTTATATCCTTGTGGGTAGGATGTATTTGGCTGCGCCTACCTTGATTAAGGCTTTGATAATTGTGTTGAGGAATTATGCCCATGGGCATTGGTGGCTTCATCGGCATTGACATTGAACGTAAGAGTGTTGAGTGCCTTGAATCGTCTTGTTGCTGTTGTGCCGGTTGGTGGTGAGAATGGTGATAATGTGGACTCACATTTGATTCAAAGCCTGTGTTGCTATGTTGTTGCTGCTGCTCATATGGCTTTAAATTTACAAAAGACTGACTCAAGGGATGCACATTTGATCGCTTGTGTTTGCTGCCATTATCAGTCATAATCGTACTATAATCTGACCCTTGTTTCTGATAAAAGCTTCCGTATTGCAACTGTATGTGCGGTGTAAGTGAAGAATGCGAAAAGTGCTGGACGTGATGGTGCTCGTACATCGAGTGTTCCACCTGCTGGTGCTGCTGATGTTGGTGTTGGTGCAATTGAAGGGCATGCTGGCGCTGTTGTTCGTGAAGAGGATAGTGTTCGTTAGCCAGGCTATCCTGGCCTGCTTTTGCTTGTGAATGAGAATTGGAATATGTATTTAAATTTGTGGCTGGCACAATTGGCGCGTGGCACGATTGGGCTCTGTCGTTGCCAGGCCCAGTGAAATTTGATTGGAAATGAAATGTTTGTGCCTGCATAGAAGTCTGATTGGGATGAGGTGGTAGATGGAACAGTTGGGATCTGCTGTTGCTGTTGCTGACGTTAATGTTGTTAGGCGTGCTAGGGGAGCATTGGTGCTCACCGGAGGAATAAGTGGCTTGATCTTGAGGAGCCAGCATAGGTGTCGTTGTCTTTGAAGAAAACATGGCCATTTGTCGAGTGTGATTAATGGTAATACAATGGTTGATAAGTTTACGATCAATGGTAGACTTTAAAAAAAAAAGATGAGCAAAGTCACTATTTACTGCTGCAAACGATTGATGCGAAAATATGCACAGAAAAATGAGCACACAGGCAAAATGCGATAAAAGAGAAAGAAACGCGATCGTGAATGAAGAGCACAAGAACGTTTCCAACAACTAAGGAAGAAAAAAATGCGCAAGAAAGGGGTGATCTAGAAAGTCTCCGAAAGGCAAATAAAAAAAAAAAAGGAAAATAAGAGGGAAAAGGACAAGAAGAAAGAGAATGGAAGTGAAGGGGAGTGAAGCAAAAGTTTCCTGAGTGTGGATCAATCATTGACATGTGGAACAATGCCTGTGCATCAACGAAAAGTGAATAAAAAGCTTTTCTCCCTCTCTTTCTTCTACTAATTCAAATATGGAGGGCACTCTGCGAAAGAGGTCAAATATAGATATCAGCGATAGTCATAAACTTGAACATCACAATCGTGCATCCCTATCTTTTTTTTGTTTTTTTTTGTTTTGCGGTATGGTGTCTATCCTCAAGAAAAAGTGCCTGGATGGACATCTGGCACTAGTGACCTGAATAGAGTTGCACAATTGAAATTATGATTTGCTGAACAGTTTGACCTGCATATTTTATGCGGTGGGAAGGCTACGGAATGGTCGATCACGTAAACCAATTCATTACAAAACAAGAATACAGCAGTAGCCTGCTTCAATTGGTAAAAATAGCAAAGAAGGATAGTAAAGCGTTTGGAAAGTATATAGTGGATTGGTATTTGAGATCGACAATCTCTTAGACTTACATTCACTCCTTCCTTTTGAAGCGAAGTCCTTCCTTTGCAGTTGAAATAACGAGGCTCTCTAAAAAGCAAAGGCCAATAGTTGAGAGTTCATACTCGTCAGCAAATCGTTGTAATCTTTGCACTTTATGTTCTGGTGTAGTAAAGTCGAGGAGGAAGTCGTGTCCGCGGTGATTTTAAGACAGGAAGTAGAGAGAGGGGGAAAAAATTGCCGAACAGACAAATAATTTGAGGCTAAAAACAATAACATATTTGAAATGGTTCATGACAGAATAAAGCTTTCCTTCCTTCTCCTCTAACATGAGCACAGTCGCAACTGAAATAGTCAACTTCCACCCGCCAACCGGTTACATGGATACTGCTTTATTTAGCTTATCTCCTTCACCCGCCCATCCAAAAGGATTGTGAAAGAAGTAGGGTGATGCTGATCATGAGTCTAGATGTATTGGAGACACACAGACACAGACGCAGGCAAAAATAAAATATAAAAAAAAATAAAAAAAAAAAAGCAAAATGTAGCATGAATAGAGTTACTGTCCATCAAAGCAATGATGCATGTTTGAATATTCAAACTGAAGGATACACAAAAACACAAAAACACAAACACACGCGATGACGACAAGGTGCTTCTGATAGTTTTTGTTTGTTTTTGTTGATGTTGTTGGGGAAAGAGGGGGGGTATAATTTCCAAGATGCGTACAATTTACGAGAGGAAAGCAAATATAAAATCAAACATGTTGCAGGCGCAGATCGCTTTTGTTTGCTTGATACTCGTATTGAATAAACGTTATGGCTGTACATATTTGAACTTTGGACTTGTCAGGATAAATCTCATCTTTGGAAATATTCATCAAGCTTCGGCGTGGGGGTTTTTTAATCTTCTTTATTGTGTATTGACCAACCTCCCGCTGAGTGCACGATTATGGATATACAGATTCGCCAGAGGTATGCATGTATTTTTACACCACGTTTATTCTTAGCCCCTAATCGAGCATTTCTGCCTTTTTTTTCATGACATGTAGAATAATTCCCCTTTTTTCGATTATTACACACCAAATTTTAATCGCTGCAAACCACAATTGAGGAGTAGAAGGGAGACGAGGATGAAGGGGTTAGGAGAGAGGGTATCTCAGCATGTATTGGAGGGTAGGATCGATGATAGAAGGCGCGAAACTGCATTGTTACTCGAAAAAGAATTAGATTATACCACACTTTTACCCCCATTTTGACAAATACCAAACAACATAAAAAAAGGCATACAAAGAACATCCGGGCGGACCAGGGGTTGAAAAATGCTGAAGAAAGGGGAATATCAAGAAGCAAAAAACCTGCTACACCGTCGTTGTCGTCATACGCATTCACACTTTTGTTAAAACATATATTTGTTGCATACTAACAGGATAGAGATTGTCTTGACAGGTTTTTTTTTTTTTTTTTTTTTTCCCTTTTGTCACGAAAGAAAATCGATATATCCTTTTATGTTCAGTTAATGCATAGGATGGAGGAATGTCAAAAGTAGGGTTAAACAGACGTACATGTGGGCGTAAAAGAAAGAAACATGGAGGATAGATCAAATGCGAATACGAGGGTAGCTCTCTTGAAGGAAAAAAGTGGAGAAAACGTGTTGAAGGGAGCCTGCAATTGGCTGGAACATGACGCGTATGAGTACGTGTTTGATCGCGTTCCATTACTCTTCATCCTCTCTTCTTTGATTCCTCACTATCAAACCTCTCTTATTATCCTTTATCTTCATATCAGTTACTACAAAAAGGATGGTTTACTAACTGTATTGATGATAGATGATCAATGAAAAAAAGAACCAGCATTTTCCAACCAACCCATAAATAATTAACGCGAATTCCCCTTCTCGGTCTTCTATTCATGTGCCATCATACCCCTTCCCGTGATGACGATGTCAAAACTTTGCCGATAAAAACTCTTTGCCGTGGTTTTTTTTTTTTTTTTTTTTTTTTTTTATTTATTTTTGTACGACAATGGAAGGAAACAAAAAAAAAAAAAAAGTGTCTGAATGCACATGCATTGGTCATCCCGTAATTTACCCCTACTATGCATGTACAATCTCCAGTTCATACACAGGTTTTGTCCATTTTGTCCATGCACAATTACATGTTTGTTTTCATTTTGTATCACGATGAAATATTTCATCGACCTTCTCATTCATGTCTGTATAGACAAATATATAAAATAAAAAGTACAAACATATTATACAAATACACGTCTATTCTTATTTATAAGCGTGCGTTCCTGTTTTTTTTTTTTTTTTTTTTTTTTGCTCCTTTGGTTTTGCCCTTTCTTTGTTGCTGAGTTTCAATCATTAGGAAAGGGTAAAGAAAGGACAAAGACGGGAAAGCTTGGTGGATAAACACCCAAAGAATGTTACGTGTTGCATTTCGGTCTTACTTTTTTACCTTTCAAAGCGATAAAAAAAATACTATTCTGTTGAGACACAAAATTTTTAACGGTTTGTGGAAAGTTGAGGCTTCGGTGAGGGTGCGTGCGTGCTTAGATGAAATGTCTGTGTGTATTATTAATAATACACTGTTGTTGAACGTACGATAGATGTGAGAGTGAGGTGATGGATGGAGATAGAGGGGAGAGAGGAGAAGGTCAAGGGAAGAAAGAATAGAAGGAAGGAAGGAGGAGAATGGATTAGGATGAGAAAACAAAAACAAAATGTTGTTCGGTGTCGGACGCCAAACTGGTCTCTCTTTTCCGCTCAGCCACCCCTATCCTTGCCAATACCGCGCTTACCATTCCAAATGCCTGAACAGCGACTGTAACAGAGGTATGCACTTAAACAGAGCGGAAAAAGAAATAAAAAATTATCCGGTATGCAAAACATTAGAACTGTAAGGTGAGTGATAGATTACTCGAACATTACGCATCTATTCGAAGGGGTTTGGATGAAGTAGAGAAAAAATCAAACGACAAAAAACAGCAACAGAAAAAAGAAAGATCATTAAGATTGCTACGTTGCAATGGCAGTAAAAAAGAAGTGCAATATCAGTTTCATGGAGAATCAAGCGCCATGATGAAGCCTTTTGTCTTATTCTGCTTATGCTTTTATTTCATAATTGTCCGACATTCAGGATCAAGAAAGGTTATTGGCATTAACCCAAAAATGTGCTTTGATCAGTCAAACGCCATTTTTGTATTTTTAACGCGATTTTCTCCTTAATCTTATGCTGGCACCTGTATTTGATGTGGTCTTTTTTTTTTTTTTTTTTTTTTTTGTTTTTCATCTCCTAAGTATAATATTGTCCGTTTCGTTTGGTCAGTAATCTAATCAAAAAACGATAGTTGGGTTGATTTGGTGGTTGGTTTTGTCATTTTGCCGCTCGTTATGAGCTTGCAACAGGCAAAATAATTAACCTTCAAGAATAACGAGTGTTGTTTTAGATGGAATGGAATTCGACTAGATAAATGATATGATGTATGCTGATGCGTTCTCTATATTTTCTTTTGACCAAGCAAAAAATCAGTGATATCCTCGTCAACATCCGATCAAACTGTTGCATGTAAAGCTTTCAAAGCTTTTTGTCTAAAGACATTTTTTTTCGACATAAGCACTGTGTTGACTTTCGCCGCAATCAATATCTGCGTCCTGTATCAGTTAAAACCTGGGTTCATGTTCTCTTCTCATACAGAGCCTTTGACTATTGAGACTAGTCACTTTGCGCATAGACTTTGTCGCACCTTGAGCTCTTTACGTTATTTTCATTGGTCTGTCAAGTCGTGACCGGTATCATCTCTCAAAGCCTCGCTTCTCCTATGCTACTTAGCAAATAGATCATATGGCTTTAATTGCAAAGAAAGAACGGTATCGCCTTTACTCTACTAGATCGAGATACGCGCCCTTCTTCTTATGGTATTGGACAGGACTATTGGTACCATCATAAGAGCCACTTGGAATAAAATGTACAGCCTCACACTCGTTACATTCACTACATTTACTGCAGATGAACTCATATCCCTCGGCTACTTTACTTTTAGTGATCAATGACCTTGTTCTGGAATTGCTCCTCTTTGCTTTCATGTTCAAAGCGTCGCTTTCCAGTAGTTCCTCAGATGGTGTAGATGCCACTGTTTTGACCTCATGGCTCACTCCTTGGGAGCCGGACACTGCTTAAAGCCACTGACAGCTCCGCGTTGTTCCAAGAGCTTTCTATTGGCTTCATCAACCCAACTACATCCCGAATGCCTGAATTGTGAGCGCAGAGGGTCGTTTGCTTCGTGCTCCACTTCAAGGGCGTATGGCATTGGCCGTTCTCACTCTTGGCAATCCTCCACACCTGAACACAACCATCAGTCGACTGTATGGCGGAAATACGATGATCATCATCAAAGTTTAGTTCGTAATAGAGCACTCGTGTTTCTGCACTCCCTAGTTACAGCTTTCTGTAGTTCTGGATAAATATTGTTTTTGACTATAAGGCGGATAAGCCAACTTATACCATTCCATGGCTTTTAACTCATACAGGAGGTCTCCTGGTGCGTTGTCCATATTATAGTTTTACCGGCTTGATTATAAGAAGCAACCTGGTGACCACTACGTGATAACAACGCACAGCACAGCATTGTCATCCCCTGTAGGGTGTATATGAGTCGTCCTGTTTGTATGTAACCATGTTTCCATTTCGGTAACCGGAAGCAGTTTGATGGTCAACGGGCGAAATAGCAAAGACCAGGATGGCATTGCCTTGGCCTTGTGAGCTCCAGCTGCGAACAGCTTGGCCTGATACAGTATCCCAAAGGTTGAGCAAGCAGCTAACCACTGGATATACTGCTCTGACTGACTATTCCGCACATGCACCGTATGACCCCAACTGCATGAGGCCATGTGTTGCCAATCTGGTGGAAACCTGACTTGTCTGATAGTATTTATATGGCCACATGCATCAAGACTAGATATACCAGATTGCTGTGATTGTGTATCCCACAGGCGTGTCGTTCCATCATAGCTGAATGATGTAATCTGATGGCTGTTCGGCGGATAGGCTATACCATAAATATCACAAGTGACCACAAATGTGTTGATTAGTTGTCCTGATCAAGCATCTCAAAGTAGTACCCTTTTGTCCGCACCACAAGTGACTATCTATTCTCCATTTGGTATATATCCCAGGTCTCTGATAGTATCGGAGTGACCTGTAAAAGAATGGATGGTTTTTCCTGTTTGTGGTTTATCTTCGTAATGGCTGGGCTATCTATTAACTGCCGCAGCAGCAGCGGACCAGAAGACCCTTAACCTGAATGAGAGTAAGGGTTCTCATAGTTATCAAAAATCCCAGAGATAAGGGGCCTTCAAACACACTACAGTATTATATCTTCCATTACGACATTTTTTTTTTTAGTCACGATCCACTTCTTCGTTGAATGATCTTGATATACAGATCTCAAACAAGTTTTACCCGTTCATTGGCAATGAAGCGAGTGAAAAGGCAGATCTAGGGTATTTCTTACGCGCAAAAGCAAGATTTGGCATCTTTTTTTTTTTTTTTTTTTTTTTTTTTTTTTTTAAAGATCAAACATCAAACATGTAAACGCGTATTTGATACATCTGACGTTTATTAACGTTGCAAATAAATTACAGATTTTCATGCAGGACCATCCTTAAGAACTTGAGCCTATTTTATCCAATTGGATCATGAGAAGTCTCGAATTAATTTTAAAAAAAAAGTAGAAACGTTTTTTTTTTTTTTTTTTTTTTTTGTAGAAAGAAGAGAGAGGAGAAGAGAGGATAGAGGAGAGAGTAAGAAAGAGGGAGAGGACTTACAGGAGGATTAGGAGAACCATAGACAGCAGCGATCCTGGGGATCATTTCCAACCATTGCATCATTTCAACCCAAGAACAGGCCTTTGTAGGGTCAAAGCATTGTCTCCAGAGTTGACCCTTGTATTCAACCACGTCCCACATCAGCTGAGTCAGACAATTGAACCCAGTACCATCGGTTGTCTTGTATAATTCAACAGAGTCAAAGACCTTCTGACCAAGAATGACTTTCTCGAGTGTGGCGAGTTGAGTAGGGTTGAGTGAAGAACAACTACTGAGAGAAGGAGCGGCTTTGAGAATACAAGAATGACAATTGTCAGATTGAGCAGAGACAAAAGTGGTGAGAGTTAGGAAGAGAAGAAATGGGCCGAAAAGAGTTGGTGCCCAGAAGAACGTCGAGTAGTGCATGGTCAGTTTGAAGTGAAGAGAAGTAAAATTGTTTTAATAACAAGAACGATAACAATAGAGGTCTAAGAATGAGGAAAGAAAAAGTAGAGCGATGAATGAGGATGTAAAAAATAAAGAATGAGAATGTCGCATTCGCAATGAAGTAATAAAAAGCTGGGTCCCAAACAATGATGTATTGAAACATTATCTGTTTTTTTTTTTTTTTTTTTTAAAAATAATAATAATAATAATAATTCAGGCACAAGTTACGTATCCCTTCGTGTAGACCAAGCAACTTGCTTGATTAAAATTTGTTGTTGCCACATCCGATCCCACTTGCGGTCTTGACTTCAATTTTTGAATTTTGAATCTTTTACACACTATGTAAGCAATCCCTAGTTGAGACATTTAATAAAGAGGGGACTAGTATAGGACCGTGCTCATGGCCCTGGTCAATGGAATCAGTCAGAGCATTATGCTGGAGACTCATCTGCTGGAAGAATTGGCTCAGATGATGCAGCATGGTTCTTCTTTATACCTCGACTCCGAAGATCTGGTCAATATCCTAGTCCTTCCACAATCCTTGTATGCCAGCCTATTACTGATTAAAAGCGCGGTATGTTGATCCTGCTTCTGAATGCTGCCATCCAACTGCCTTAGCCATTGCCTGAAGACAGGTTGCCTCATGTATCCTTTGCCACAAAAACTTGCGCCGATGGACTTGATAATATCCTTGGTCAAGCCTAATGGTCGATGCATGGCTGGATAGCAGGATCAATGATTGAGCCACTAGGCCATTGAAGCGAGGGATGACCTAAATGGATGGATTTATTTGCACATTCAGACCAAAGGGCCCGCATATATCAGACCCTGTTGCATTACTGCAGAACCTCACTCCTACACCACGCATTTGGGAAACACTAACTTCTTTTTTATGTAGAATGAAAGGAGGATACATGAAGAGGAGATGATGAGTGAAAAAATAATAGTCGTTCTAAACCTCACTTCATCTTTTTATTATTCAAATATTTAATTTTTAATTTTTGTAAATATGCTTTGCGTGTGAAAAGAGGACTGATTAGAGCTCTAGCCACATCCCTCCACAGATACATGATCTATCATAGTTATGGTACCACAGTGTAGAAGCTGCAATGTCGGGTATGACTGTAGGTGTGCTCCCAATCTGATGAGGTAATATAGGACGCCTAACGTTATTGGGGCCGCCTGAGACCGATCTATTGTTTGTGTTACTCATGGCAACTTGATGACAACTAAAACAAAAAAGACAGCACAATATTATCAGGAGTAGCTACAATATGATCAGTGCAATTTGCAGACGAACAGACTGAAAAGTCCTTACCGGATACATCTCCTTCCATTGCCAGTAGTCTTGTACTTCTTAACCTTACGAATTGGATCAACGCCAAAGCGTCTCTTCCGAACCTGTGCCTCAATATCTGCTTGTGACCGGATATAGCTCAAATTTTCCGTTGGTTGTAGGTCCAATGGCGTCAAATGTCCACGTAATCCTACCCAGGCTAATTGGTGACTGTTCTTCATTTCTCGACTATTGGCTCCGATGCCGCTACCAGAACCCCCTTGGCCACTACCTGTAATATCTCCTGTGTAAGGTCGATGGTCATTAAGGATTGGGAAAACTGTCCACTCTGACCGTGTTCGCTTGGTAATTGACTGCGACTCTTGGAGGAGCCACTGACATGAAGGCGTTAAGGCCGTTGCCAAGGATGGTCTCCTGCTACGGTTAGGGACATCCACTCCAGCCCCTCCTACCCCGCCTTTACTATCGCGTCTGACACCGTTATACAAGAGCGCGGTGTCTTGCATATCTTCATCCGAATATCGATCTTCATCTTCCTCTCCTTCGTCCTCCAAAAGAACGTCATCATCGGGTACAGGCTCTGCATCTATTCTATCTTCGTCCTTTCCAATATCGTCATGATCATATCCAGGCAATGATGGTTGTTGAGCTTGTAGCGCTGGAGTCCAGTTCCGCCATATAGACTTTATGATCTCTGAACTGTCTACATGTGCTTCAATGCGATTATAAGATGGTCTTGCTTCTTCCCAATCATCATCACTTTCATCCAATGCAATACCCCATATAGACCCTGGATCAACTGGTGAATTGCCTAAATCGAACGAACCACCACCTACAGTCCCATGAGATCCTGAGCCTACTGTGTTCATCATCAAAGATGTGCCATCCGTAAATGGTTGTGATACTGATGGTTGTCGTAGTTGCTGGGGTAGCTCAGATGGAGAGTCCGTATAGGTCTTTGAGGGTAAAGTATTTGTTCTTCCAGAAATCTGCCCATCAATCGACCCACGAGAACCTGCCGAGATGTTGCTCGTAGTGCTGACGTTAGAAATATGGTGTTGAAGAGTGCTGTGAGGCCCACGCCCTGACAGCCCAGTAGTAGAACTCAAAGTACCACCATGACCAAGACCTCTTGTTTTGAGAGCCGTCACAGGGTCAATGCGACATCTAGCTGGATGCATTGCCAACGTCCTTTCCCTCGGGCTGACTTTCGATGACACATCTGAAGACAATGACACAGGTCTTAGTACATCCGCAGGTTCCAGATCAAGCCAATGGATGTTGGCAAAAACCAGCCGATTCATATCCCACAACGTTGGATACTTTCTCACAATGGTTCTTAGCTCTGCTTTAGCCTGTGCCAACGAGCTATTGTTGTTGATAAATGGGGGAATACCTTTGATAAATATCATATGATCGGATGCTGTTCTATCCAATAGTGTGCTAGCCCCTCCATTAACAGATTTAACATCTGCTTGATTGCCGATCGAATTTAGTTCCCTCAGTAGTGGTTTAATAGTTCCGATCTTAATTGGACACCTTGTAAAAGCCGCTTCCACATATTGAGAAAGGGTTAAGCTATGGAGCTCTTTCATAGCAAAAGCCTCAGGTATGCTCATAGAGTTGGTATGATTAGGCTTTTCCTGTCCAGGTCCACTAGGTCCATCAATAGCACTGTTCGCGTGCCTCACGCGCTGATATAGTTGATCTCTGATACGTATATACTGGTGAAATTGCTCCACCAACACCAAAACATTCCAAAGAGTGTTTCTTGCTCGACTATGGTACAAGAAGGAGAGTAGAGTCGGCTTAGGTATCATCGCTGACCCTACTGCAAGGGAATGGCTGCTCTGACCCTGAAGAACGCCTTGCAACAAAGCTGAAGTCGACGTCGTCGTCCCTGCAGGGTTTGGGGTCCTCATTTCCAGGAATACGAGTAACTCTCGGAAAAGAATTGTGCAAAAGTCCAATGCCCAGCCGCATAGAGGAAATAACGACCACAAAGAATTGATGTCAAAGGCAAGTGGCTTTTGTCCTAATATCATATTTGACGCAGGATCCAAATGTGCCGCCAATGTCGCTGGGTCTGAAGTACAACAGCCGGAAAGGGTTTCCCCGATGGATTGCAGATGTAAAAGCGCGTTTGTAAGACGGTATTGAACAATCTTCTTAGGTAACGCCTGGAATAAGACGAGTTGAAGCGAAAGCATACGCCTCATGACCGAAGCTTTTGGCATGAATGGCTCAAGCATACTGGAGTCTTCTACACCTTTAATATGTTCGTAGCTCTTGAAGACTCCTTCCAAAAACCGGTCAGGAAGTTCTACAAGAGGGTAAATTAAAGGAATTGAATGGCTGAGTGTCTGTGCTTACTAAAATACATTTCTATGCTTCTCTTTTCATTAGCGTATGGGTTTATAACTCAAAAGCCAACATACGATCATCTCCTGAAATCCTGGCTGCCTTGACAATAACAGCTACAATGTCGGAATAATCAATATCATTTAAAAGTGCCAAAACTGTATACTGTATAATTGTTTCCATATCCAGGTCGTAGCCTACAAAGGTATGTTGCAACTTTGAGTGAGATTGCACATGTTTTTGGTAAAAAGAATGAAAAAAATAAAAATAAAAATAAGCAGTAAAAGCAACATTCTCATTGGCTCGAAGATAAACAGCCTACCCGTAGTTTCTGAGGTATCAATGGTTGAAATTTTTCCATCTAGAAAAGAGCAGAGGAGGTAAAGCCCATTCGGCGATGGTGAGATAGCGACAGCAGAGGTCTCATCTTTCGGTAAGCGGAATCCCTCTAAAAGAGTCTGTGTCGAGTCTGATAATCCTGGAAACCGACTTATTTGATAGTAAACGAAAAAAAAAAAAAGGCATTTGATCATCATGCACTCACTCTCATACTTTGAAAACATAGCGTTCACAGCTGTAAAAGGTAAGAAAACACATGAATAAATGTCCTTACCTTTCCAGCCCAAGTACACTGCCATCAGAGAAGCCGACAAGAAGCTCCCTTGTTTTTGGTACAAAATTTAGTGTCGAAATAAACTTGCCATCGAATCTTCGCTCTCCAAGTAACACGAATGTCTATCATACGTAATACAAATCAATCCAGTTATTAGCTGGGAAGCTTTCCAATCCGATTTTTTTTTTATAGCATTTTCGTCCGCATCCAGTTTTGTCGACATACAAGTGAAGACTGCCCGGATACAGCATCATTCCGGCGAGTAGATAGTCCCTGGAATGCCGGATGAAATCCCATGACCTTCGGCGCCACATCCCACACAACAACTTGACATTTGTATGTGTTTTCGCCATTCAAGTTTTCTAAAATTAGAAAAGGATTGGTGGCAAACCTGTCAAATGTTAAATGTCCATTCTTATAGTTTTAGTATTCCTGACAGTATATCTTTTTCTTGTCTCTCAGAGATTATCCATACCTTCCATTGATGCCAATGCTATTGCTATAGATAGTGGTCTCGTTGCTATTGGAGGTAGGAGCTTCAAGTGTAGCATAACCCCTGGCGTCATGATGGAGCCTGGTCCGGTCAAAGGATTTGAAATATGCAGGATAGCTAAGGCTTCACAGCGAAAAACAAGCTCCGGCTGGAATCGGAGGTCAATTTGATACATATTCACGGTAGATGGCAGAATGTCTCCATGATGTGTAATGAGGTGTATTCCATCAACTAGAAGTATATGCGTGTTAGATACGAGAATTGTAATGATAACTTTGTCGTGCTTTCCTACATACGTATTATTTCCAGCAAATGAAAAGCATACCACCACTCAGCATAGATCCATGAGTTATCCGAGAAGTTGTTACATCCTCAATTATTGATCGGCGTGGTAGATTTATTGAGACATGTGTGTAGACACCCGCTGCAGGTTTAAAGATTTCTGTCAACTGGCCATCAGAAGTCAAAACCAACAATGTCATAGGATTCCTTGGTCTTCCTGTCTTTTCGCGCTCATATTTCGTAGTTCCGTCTGTCTTTGATGCCACATACTATAATAATAATAATAATATTGCCAGAGAAAACGTTTTTTTTTTAAATAACAATAATCTAACGATAAAAGGATATAATCGCTTAAATAGCCCAGGCAGAAAATATAGTTGTTACCATTCGCTCCGGATTAATCCATTCGCAGCAGACGACAGGTGCAAATAACACGACCATGTATGCTGGAAGCCATGCATTGAGATATCTCTAGGTAATTTTCACCCGACCAGATCAGATCAATACCGCTGTCAGCTATCACACCATCTACTCCAATATTCTATAGAAGTTGAGCGTATAGTCCTCCTTTCTTTTCTTTCTTCTTTTCACCTTGTTCGTCCAGATAACAATCTTGCCCTTTTCATCTATGGTAGCGAAATGGTTTGCTGATGGATCCCACAAAGTATGGGTGAGACGACTCTGTCCATGAACCATAGAAATATCTTCCATGCATGTGTCCCAAAGTCTTCCCTTTCCTCCTTCAGATATTAGTAGCGAAAACATCCGTAAGGAGGGGCTACAGATCCATTTATCGAGAGAAATATTCATTAGTTTTCCAATCGTGTTAACTGAGTCCTTTCTTCAAGCTCGTTTCAAAACTATTCATCCTTTTCACTCCACTAAAGTACATACTTCATGAGTCCTGGGACTTTTTTGTCTGGTACCCATGAGGGTACAAGGGCAACATTCTTGTAAGACCATGCAATAGGCCTAACATTAGCACAAAGAACAGAGTTGGTGAATTAATTACCGCTCTAAATAAATTATACATGTCTTTTAATTGCTAAGGACAATGGCAGCTGATTAGAGGCATATTTTTACCTTTGAAGACTTCCATGTCTCAATGACGAATACAGTCCATCTACTGACAAATTAGGTGGAAGAAAAGACAAAAGCTTTCGCTCCAATGAACCAAATGCTACTGATTGTTCGTTTTGCATGCCAAGATGTGCTTCGCGTATGATTTTTTTTTTTTTTTCCTCTTGTCCCTTTGACTTTTTTTTTTTTTTTGAAGGGTTAAGGTCGATGGGATTCAGGCTAGTTCTGAACGCGATCCAGACTGTCTGTGGAATTAATTAATGTGAATGTAGATGTAACATATTAACGTGAGATGCTTCTTTTACTGTTACAAGTGTATCATGCCCAGGCCAGAGGAGTAGGTGGTGGGTGGCTTTGTATCCTTCAAGAATAAAGACAGAGGTGTACAATTTTATTTAACAAGGAAACACTATATAGTACAAAGACTTTTTTACTACAATTGAACCGTCCAACTACGTTTAAAGAGAATGGAACAGGACACCGGCAACAATACCTAGCTCGCGCTCGTCTTCCTCATCGTCAATTATCGATGATGTTTTAACAGCATCCTGCACAGTCTTTCGAGAAACAATCCTGGGGAAGCCTAAATCATTGATAACATAGACGTAAAAGGTTAGTAACTTCATATCGTTCCAAATAATTTAATTATTTATCAGAGACGCTGACTCTCAACTTACCGAGACCACCCTCGCTTCCTGAGAACCATTCAACCAAGTCCTGCTTGGCCAAACAGTCACCTTTCTCAGTGGCAATGAACAAAGTAACATGCCGGCGAACTGGGGGCAATATTGATGCTCCCGAGATAGATCTGCGAGGAGTCGAAGAGATGGATCCACGCGCGAAGAATGGTGTAGGGGCGGAGCTGCTAAAGTTTGCAATAGGAGCTTGGGTGATGACGGCAGATTCACGTCTGTTTATAGCACGAACAGCTTCCTGGTGGAGATAGAGGCCAACGTAATCGCTGTCACGATGGCGATCACCTCGACCGTGCTATTATTTCAAAAGTAGAAGAGTAAAGACCATTTGAAGGAGTCAGATTACCATTGTTTATCTCTCACAAAAAAAAAGGCTTGGCCCTTTAACACGAAAACAGATTAACCGCGCATGATGGTTTATCTGTGCAACAAGTAGATGAATAAAAAGGACAGACAAGAGAAAGAGAGAGAATATGCACACCGTCAGTTTGATAGGTGCTCAGCTTCTCGGTCAATCAACGTTGCCATTAAAGATAAAAAAAAAAAAAAAAAGATACAAGAACTTGCTAGGGATCCTAATAGTTTAAGAGTGGAGCCTTACCGGGTAGATTCGAAGACGCCAGCTACTGGTGCGTGGTTGATTAGCAGATTCAGGAGTTGACACTGCGTCAACGGACCCAGGTGGTGATGTAACGACTGGCGCAACAGCACTCTCTTTGATCTCAAACACTCTTGAGCGCACGAATCGATCAGAAAACGAGAATTCGCTAAGCTTGCCAAGGTGCCAGAAGAACGCATCGTCGGTTGTATGTGTAAGCATGTTGGCGTGGACATGCTCGCGAATGAGCGCATCTACAGCGGCCGAGTCAGAACAAGGGGTGGGCATGACCGAGGAAGCGGAACCAGGGGGCGTGTTCATTGAAAAGGACGAATGCTTTCCATAGGAGAATGGACTGTGCGGAGGCGTACGCGAGGATGATGGGATAGGAACGGGTGCCAAGAAGATATCATGCGAGAGTGGAGGCTCGATCTGACTCTCGATTTGACTCTGCCGCCGCCTTGCATGATCGCGTGCAAGCTGTTTGGCCGAGGATGGAACGGAGCTACAAGAGTCGAATAGATCTGCTGAGGATGCAACAGCAGTAGACTCATTCACCCTTCCTAAAGTACGCTCACAGTCACTTTCATCACTAACATCCGGTGAAGGATGAGCGCTCACAAAAGGCCGTGAAGACGAAGTGTCGTTCTTATCGTCCGGCACGGGCGTGGTATCAAAGTCCATGTCCATGTCGAAATCAATATCAATACCAGCATCAGAGGCCTGCGTAGTGTCAAAAGGATGCTGAGGTGCCGAATAGTGCTGCTGCTGCAAAAATTGCGAAGCTGATGGAAAGTTCAGCTTTGGCAGAGATGGGCCACGGGAGCGCATACCTGAACGTTCCTGAGCGAAATCAGTCATGGTCGAGAATAAGTGAAGAAAGTGAAGAAAGTGAAATAAATAGAGGAGCAGAGAAAGAAGAGGGGGAAAAAGTAAAATGCCTCGTGGATGAACTAATTAAGGCTTGCTTGTGAAGTCAAGGGTGGGAACAAACGATGAGGCGGTAGTTTAGTTTTCCAAATAGATCAGAGTTCTGACGATATGCTGCAATTTAGATGCAGAGAGATGTGGAATGATTAAAGCGCGATGCAATACGCTGTGCTAGGCTGCGAAGCAATGATGACACTGTGTTACTTTTTAATAGTCTCACTGGAGCAAAAAATATTAAAATTGAACGTCAAAAAAAAAAAAAGCCAAAAATGAACAGCAAAAGCAAAGCGAATCAAAGCGAATCAAAGCGAAGTAAAGCACGATAACGTGTTGAATGTGTTTGTGTTAACGTGTGTGTGGCACAAAGGTTAGGAAGGAACAAAGAAGGAAAAAAGTGGAAATCGAAGAGAATTGAAAAATGGGAAAGAGAAAAAGGAAAAAGAGAATCGAGAACAAAAAAAAAGAGAGAAGGGAGACGCATGTTCTCCTTTTATACTTGTCCCGGTAAAATAAAAAAAATCAAATGTCAATCCAATCATTGGGATAAGAGTGGCAAACAGGTGTGAGTGCCTTGCCTGAGGACGCTTACAGTCAATTGCCCTTTGCAAGACCGGGGCATGACTGAAATGCTAAAAAAAAAAAAAAGCATAAGGTCGTCCATCTAATTTTGAGGACCATGCTTTGTTTGTTTGACTTTCCCATTTGTTTGATGATTGTGTTGAAAAAAAAAAAAAAAAAAAAAAAAAAAATTGAGCACTGTTTCTATCAGTTCAGTTCGTGTTTCTAAGTTTTGCACCTGCTGACCTCTTTGCTCTATCTGATAGATATTTATAATTGATAAACGACAACCTTCTTCCTCTCTTTTCCAGGATAAGCATTTCCGTTAGATTAGGGAAGATACCCAGCTTCAGATGCAATGATATTCTTCCCATCTTCAGTTCTTCGAAGAAGGAAGGAGAAAAAAGCATATGTATACAATATGAAGACTTTGTAGACTTCCAGGGCAAGGCAATGGGGAGAGAATGGAATTCCTCTTACCTTTTTTGCATTTCTGATGAAAGTGAGTAAGCAACTCTGTTACGCTCCTCGATCATTGCTTTTTTCTGCCTTATTCTCCGACATAATCCAAACACATTCAACACAAACGTGCATGTATATCATCAGCATAAAAAACAACATTAACAACATCAACAACAGGGGTATTATCTGAAAATGGATCTGAATGTGGGGATGGAACTGATGAAGGAGAGAATCATGTTTGCACTTGTGCGTGAATGTTATTGTGTGTGAAAATGTAGGTATGCAAAAAAAAAAAAAAGCAAAATCTTCTCCTCTGCCCACATGATGGTGGACACATCTGATTGGGCTGTAGCAACTCTGGAAACGAGGGATGTGATTTTTTTTTTTTTACTTTTTTTGCTCTTTGTCTTTGCGCTGTGCTCTTTCCTCACTCAACTCGGATGTTCAATAAAAAGTTCCGCAAACATCGAAAACTATATATGGACAAATAGTGGGATAAGATATATACAATGAAGATGAAGAAATAGACACTTGAATCTTTCTCCCGGAGGTGCTTGTTCAATCACTCGCCTCTTTGATTTTCTGAATTTCCCCTTTTCTTCCTTCCTCCAATATCCCTATGTCCCTTTATCTCCTTCTCTTTGTTGCATGCAAGCGTATTACCCTATTCATGGTATTCACACCTTATCGTTTTTATCCTCAAGCTATGAACAAAGCAAAAAAAAAAAAAAAGAAGACTAATCAATCACTAGGGTTGAGTCTGGGAAGATTGGGAAAATGTGCATGCGCGATAACACAAAATAAAGACATGTGGACATGTGTGCTGTAATCACTAAGCGTGTGCAAATGGCATGAACGAATAATGCAAATGAAGATGCCTATTAAATATAAAAAAAACGTCTTTTGGAGCTTGTGTTCCCTTGTACTACAAGCACAGAAACCATCTCTTTCATGCATGTCTATCACTCAATCTTAAAGGGAAGTTGCGGCTTGGATATGATTTTAGGATTAGGGTTAGGGTTAGGGAAAACGTACATGTTGGGAATTTTCCTGACGAATTGACATCGCTATCCGCAGCACGCATGCTTTGCATCGTGACACGAGATTACGTTCAGCATGTCTAATACAGTGGAATCTCGATAATTGTACATTTTTGTACAAATTTCGAATTTGATATATTTCTAGGCCATTGGTTGGCTAAGAGCCTCTCAATTCAAAAATACTATTGTAAGCTGACCTCTCTATGTCAAACATGGCAGGAGGGCAGGTAAGTGACTGGCAAGTGAGGGAGATTGTAGCTAAAGGAAGGGATTGCAACTGAGGGAAGGTGATGGCGTAAGCTTGAAAAGATCTTGTGGTATTTTTTTTTTTTTCTTTTGTCAATCATCAAACACGACACAATCATAGCATCAGCCATCAAGCAAGTCCCTCTTCTCTAGTCCGTTCTATTCACGATGTCGGCTACTCTCTCGAGCAACAGACACAGCTGCAGCTGCATTGGTCCCTCTCTACCCTTAGGGCAGGGAGAGTTTAACAGCCATCTTCGCGATGGCAAAATCCCACCATCTTCGCCATGGTGATGATTGTTAGTGACCAGCGCTGTCTCTGCAGTTGGTTTTCTGTCTGCTTCGAGGCCCTCCGCAAGCAAGAAGCAATTCTACAGGCTGGACGTCCAAACTCTTTCTCAAGCAGCAGACACAGTTGCAGCTGCATTGGTCCCTCTCTACCCTTAGGGCAGGGAGAGTTTAACAGCCATCTTCGCGGTGGCAAAATCCCACCATCTTCGCCATGGTGATGATTGTTAGTGACCAGCGCTGTCTCTGCAGTTGGTTTTCTGTCTGCTTCGAGATGGAGCAAGTCTTGATCCTTTTCACTGTCGCCTCTGTCATTCTCGCTGTCAATTGCCATAATAGTAACCACCTCAACATTTTTTCAGTCTACAGCTGATATAACATTTTGCCAGTACTCGATTCTAACTTTTTTTTTTTTTTTTTTTTTTTTAATAATATTAATAATCATATTATTACTATTATCAATATTATAACATACAAGACAAAAGAAGGAGGATCCGGAGCATCCGCAGCCGCACATGGACAAGAATGTTTGGCCTTTGTTGTTCACTCACCACTCACTCCCTCATACTTATTCGATATATAACATTTAATAAATCTACAGCTCGTCACTTTATTACTTTTTCCGGGGGGCTGGGAATGTGAAAAACCAAGTCTAAAAGTACTCCTCATGGATGGCACTTTGTGTGCATTGCATTACATTATGCTGTCCCGAGAGCTCCGTGCTTTACCGTTCCAAAAGATAAACGCTGCACTATTTATAAAAAGAGCTGAATCACCCATTATCCAATTATCCAACACTCTCAATCAACATTTTCTTCAACATGCCTAAATTCACTACTGCCAATAAAATTACTGCCAATAAGAAAAAGAGCAACTCTTCAAAAGTGTGTTCTCTCCCTTTCAATTAGATTGCCAAGTGCTGAAATAGCATTCCAAAAACATTGAACTGCCAACTAATATGCAACTAACATGCAACTAATAGGGACTCTCTATTGTTACGAATCTCGTCGGCCGAGGAACAACATCTTGCCGCCTTTCCCAAGAACACTTGATTATTAATAACGTAGATGTTTCGTTGAAGGCAATGGAGGCGCGGGAAATATTTGTGAAGAAAGAAGCGACTTTGAAAAAAGCTGATGAGTTATTGTATGTCACTGTGTTCGCAACTGTGTTCGCAACTGTGTTCGTAGAGCGTGGAATGCGGAGTTGATACTTATATTAAAAACTCCCTTGCCGTAATATCTCTAGAACTCTCAACTTTATCTTTTCGAAATCAATTCTTAAATCGCTGGTTAGTGACCAGGTTCTTGGAGAGATATTTGGGACCAGGAAAGTAACCAGGATACCCGAGGAACATTGCAGTTTCCTTAAAGGATGTACCCGAACTGCGGGTACCCAGGATTATCAGCATTTCCAGGATAAGCTTTCCAAGGCACCAAATGCTGTCAGAAATTCGCTCACGTTCAAGGTAATCCAGAATATGACCTGTACCGATCGAATATGGGGGACCAAGAAAGGCCAATCGCTCAATGAAGCGACATACCAGCATTTCTTCGTTACTCCTATAATTGAGACGCTCCTGCATGGATTGGGAGCAACAATTGCCATGTAATCACGAATTCATTTATAAGTATCTGCCAACCGGCAAAGTTTCCCCTAAAATCGTTTAACGCTCGATTTATGTCTTAACATCTGCTAGAGATTCTCGCCTCGAGGAGATGCCATCCCTGGATGCCAGTCTGGAAGAATTCCGACCCGACATCATCGCACGGGTAGATGACTTTCCAGTTCTCCTCGTGGAAGTGAAAAAACCTGGGATCAAGGCTGGGAAACTCCTATCGTTTGATTATCTCAAGCTGCTCTCCATGATGAAGCTGTCTTTAAACAAGATGGTCTGGGGTAACATCAATAACCCAGTGGTTGTTGGTGTGCTTGTCCAAAGTAGGTTTCAGATATCTGTATTTTACGTATGCACATATATATGTTTTTTACACTATAAAGCCAATGCGTTTTAGGTACAGCAATGAGATTTTACATGATGGAGTTGAGGTCCGAGGCACTATACATCCCGAAGGAAGTTGGTCGGATGCATTTGCCCACCGATAGATCAACTTTCTCACGGATGTGTGGTGGGCTTGGGATTCTGGAAGACGTGCAGGTACCCTTGTCATGTTCGAGCTTTGATCCACATTGCATTATAAATTAGATCTATTATTAATCAGCTCAATGTTTTCTTGTTACTCGTAGCCGCTTGTACAGCGCGTGGCAGAGGCGGTTCGTGGGCGTCAGGCTTCGCCTCCTGGGCCTTCACCCCAAGAACCCCAAGATCTGAAATATACTCGCCCTTCGTATTTCATACGTCGTCGCGAATAAGGCTGAAGCACTGGCAAATGGTTGCCCGGGTTGTTTTTTTACATTCCTTTCAGAAGTCGGAACTTTTGGCAATATTGACACCGGTCTAAAGATGCACAATAAAGCCCAATGATACAGCTTTCAAACACCACTTGCTGAAAAAGGTTCGTGAAATTCCGATTTTTGTCACGCTCTCCATCCGCAGATAGATTTATAATAATATCATTGATAATTGTGGATGATTGTGACTCTAAGTAGCCCCATGGAGCCACCTGGCCTCTGAAAGCGATGTGTGTTGCGTATCGAGGCAAGCACCTCAGGGGCACTTTCATTAGGTTAGAACATGGTGTGACGGTCAGGCGAGACTTTAATAAAAAGTTCTGTCTGGCAACAATCTCTTTGGCTTCAAGACTCGAAAATATCGGCCTTGGAACTCATGAGCCAATAATAATCATAACAATCATCTCTAATTAACCTTGATCAAAGTTTGCAGAGAGTCAACTCAGCATTTAGCGCTTAAACATGGCAACAGTCCTTGAATAAATACTGGCATAAAAATCCTCAATCTACAACAAAACTATTCCTGCTTCACTCATCCACTCATAATCTCCCTACTTCTTACCATTTGCATTTATTTACAATGGAGTCTCAAACACCCATTCAACAGCGCTTGATATTTGTGAACTACAACGAGACGAATATGCATAGCGATCTGCTAGCTTCGCCTAGTCATAGAAAGTCTCAACAGCTTTCCACGAGTTCTCAAGAGGCCTCCTTTGGACTTATGGAAGTATAGGCAGCAGATTCTTGATGCACAAAAGAAAGACTCCTCAATGCAAGGCTCATCAAAACAAAACTCGTCAGAGCAACATCCCCCATGGCTTAGTTCCGTGCTGCCCTTCATCACAATCTTCAGAACAGTTTCCTGCACCGCTTCCACTAGCACAGTATCCACTCCTCCCTCCACCGCAAACTCCATATCAACTCCCTCCACCGCTCAATCTACAGCCGCCCGCACCACAACTTCAACAGCAGCGCCCAACACCACTGAATCAACTATCTCCCTGCGCCCCAACTTACACAGCGGCTTCAAACACCCTTCTACCACCACCACCACAGTATCCGCTGCTGTCCGCGGCACAGCCCCCACAACAGTTCCGACAACAGCCTATACAAAGCCCCCAACGGTTTCAATCTGTCGGCTCTAAACATGGGCCTGCGGGACGCATCAATAAGCCTGTGGTTTTAATGCCCAAACCATCCACTTCAAAGTACGAAATACATAGCTTTGACGTGAAGGAATATATCCTTCAAATGTGGAAGAGTCATGTAGCCAACCATCAGCTGTTTTGGCGGAAAGCATTCCTTCCCAAAGCAAGGACCGTTTGAAGAGGAGCATCACCTTCGCCGACATACCATTAATCGCTTACTCGATTGGGAAAAGAAAGTCAAGCTCGAACCGCGGGTCAATTGGGGCAATAAGTTCAAAGTTGTCCGCCGGCCCTTTTATCCAGTGGAAGTAGTTCTTGTCCGTTTGCTTCAAATACTTCGAGAGCGCCGACTGCCTGTCAATCAACCGTTGATGAGGATAATGGCGGGCCATGTTTATGATATGCTTGTGACAAAGTTGGGTCCTTTGGAATTTGCAAAGCCCTCATTTTCATCAGGGTGGTTCGACTCATTCAAGGCCCATTGGGGTATTACATACCATAAGATGATGGGAGAAGCGGGCGGAGTTGACCTGGAAGCTATTGCGGAGGAGGTTGAAAGATAAAGATTGCTTTGGAGGCGTATCGCATTGAAGATATCTATAATGCCGATGAGACTGGCTTGTTTCTCCAGACATTATCTTCATGGACTTTGGACTTTGAAAAGCTGGCAGGGATAAAGATTCCGTCTACAAGGGTTTCTATACTCCTTTGTACCAATGCTACCGGGACAGATAAAAGAAAGCCGTTTGTCCTCAGTAAGTGTTTGAGAGTATTTTTCATATTTTTCCCCTTTCATTTTTCAAGCGTGTAAGCATTTCAAACAGTGTATGTAATAACCAGAGTATTTCTAGGCAAATATCTTCCACGAGGCTTCCATAATGATAGCATTCTTCAGGAACTTATAGAGATTCATCCATGGAACGAGGCTGCTCAGGGCCATGGCAGCGATTTTGAGGATCATGACGAAAGTCTGAGCAGTACTCATACGAGAAGCCAAAAGAAGCCTCGCCATCGCCCTGACTACATGACAAGAATCGTGTTTTTAAGTTGGCTAGAGAGGTTTCAAGAATCAATTGCTGCCCAAAATAATGAGCGAAAAGTTGCGCTACTTGTTGATAATGCAGGCTGCCATAAGCTCCTGGATGAGGACAGGCGGCGCTTCCCCAACATCGGAGTTATCTTTTTACCAAAAAACTCGACTTCTGTCACGCAGCCGCTTGATGCAGGAATCATATCTGTTTTTAAGCGATACTATCAGAGCAACGTAAGGAATCAGACTCTGAGCATGCGTTTGGACCCTTTCAATGTAGATGGTAGGCGGGTGAATGCCGTCTCTAACTATGATGCATGGAGAATCATTGCTGGATCATGGGACGAGGTCAAAAGTATGAGTATCAGGAACTGCTTTGGTCATGTCCCAATTTTTGGTAGGCGTCAAAAGAATGAGCTCTCAGGCAATGTCGCGCACGATCCAGATGTGCTTTGGGCCCTAGTGTGCGATAATGAAGCACAGGAAGCCGCAACCAACGACACTGGCAACACGACAACGGACATGGGGCGCAATTACCCTCTTCTACCAAGTCCTAACCTTTCTGTGCCAAGTTCTAACATCCCTCTACCAAGTCCAAGCTCTAAGGATCCTTTTGTGTGCGCAGCTTACGGGGACCTTAATCGCACTGATCGTGAAGCGAGACTAAGGAATACGGTTGCACCATTTGCGAGGATCCTTGACGGGACACCCATCATATACCATGCCATCAATGAATTGCTGGAAGAAGAAGGCTTAGTTACTGAGAAACTTCTGTCGTACCTCGCCCCAAGACCAAGCGCCGCCGAACTTATGGATGTAGATTGGCAGGAGCATGATGATGACGATGACGAGGATCACGAAGTATATGTCAGTGATGCAGAGGAATTGGGCGAATATGTCGCGATATCAAAAGCTAGTAGGAGAGGCTCCTATGTCAGTCGTGTCCATATCCAACCCTCAGATGACGATTCTTCTATGGATACTGATGGATCTGAAGAGCAAGTAGACTATGATGAGAGGGTCCAGAATATGTCTCCTGGTGCACGGCATGATGTTATGATGCTTGCTGCAGCAATAGCAAAAGGCGATGCTCGAAAGATCATCCAGTTGCATGCTGACAAATTGTTTCTAACGGAGATCCCAGATTATGAAGATCCTAGTACCAAGTATGATAAGAAGCAGTTTTTGGCAGACCAAGCAGAGGCAAAAGCTAAACATCAAGAGCAACAAGAAACGTATGCGAAGATTATGGCTAAATTTCCAGATATACCCTCGTCCCAACGCTGAGAATTTTGCGCTGTACTGTAATGCAATGCACACAAAGTGCCATCCATGAGGAGTACTTTTAGACTTGGTTTTTCACATTCCCAGCCCCCCGGAAAAAGTAATAAAGTGACGAGCTGTAGATTTATTAAATGTTATATATCGAATAAGTATGAGGGAGTGAGTGGTGAGTGAACAACAAAGGCCAAACATTCTTGTCCATGTGCGGCTGCGGATGCTCCGGATCCTCCTTCTTTTGTCTTGTATGTTATAATATTGATAATAGTAATAATATGATTATTAATATTATTAAAAAAAAAAAAAAAAAAAAAAAAGTTAGAATCGAGTACTGGCAAAATGTTATATCAGCTGTAGACTGAAAAAATGTTGAGGTGGTTACTATTATGGCAATTGACAGCGAGAATGACAGAGGCGACAGTGAAAAGGATCAAGACTTGCTCCATCTCGAAGCAGACAGAAAACCAACTGCAGAGACAGCGCTGGTCACTAACAATCATCACCATGGCGAAGATGGTGGGATTTTGCCACCGCGAAGATGGCTGTTAAACTCTCCCTGCCCTAAGGGTAGAGAGGGACCAATGCAGCTGCAACTGTGTCTGCTGCTTGAGAAAGAGTTTGGACGTCCAGCCTGTAGAATTGCTTCTTGCTTGCGGAGGGCCTCGAAGCAGACAGAAAACCAACTGCAGAGACAGCGCTGGTCACTAACAATCATCACCATGGCGAAGATGGTGGGATTTTGCCATCGCGAAGATGGCTGTTAAACTCTCCCTGCCCTAAGGGTAGAGAGGGACCAATGCAGCTGCAGCTGTGTCTGTTGCTCGAGAGAGTAGCCGACATCGTGAATAGAACGGACTAGAGAAGAGGGACTTGCTTGATGGCTGATGCTATGATTGTGTCGTGTTTGATGATTGACAAAAGAAAAAAAAAAAAATACCACAAGATCTTTTCAAGCTTACGCCATCACCTTCCCTCAGTTGCAATCCCTTCCTTTAGCTACAATCTCCCTCACTTGCCAGTCACTTACCTGCCCTCCTGCCATGTTTGACATAGAGAGGTCAGCTTACAATAGTATTTTTGAATTGAGAGGCTCTTAGCCAACCAATGGCCTAGAAATATATCAAATTCGAAATTTGTACAAAAATGTACAATTATCGAGATTCCACTGTACAAAAACATTTGAAATGCACCTCCGATCATTTGCTTAGTCTTTTCGGGTGCTCTTTCGCTCGCATCATTATGAATAACAAAACGTGTTTGACAAAGGATCTTCTATCACCTGCTCGACAAAAAAGGAAAAATACACACGTTTCACAAGTACCAAAAATAAAAATAAAAATGGTTCAATGATCTCCATTCACAAAATATTATCACGTTTTCTCGTTGAGTTTTTCAAGTATCGTGCAGAATGAAAAAAAAAAAAAAAAAAAAAAAAAAAAAAACAGACAGACAGACAACATAGTCCAGTGTATAGTTTGGTATATTAAATCCTTTTGAAGGTCTGAACCAAAATATGCATATGCGGTGAAACTGTATGCTGAGAGATTAAATGGTTGTGTAAACTATAGCATTTCTATGTACTTGCAATGAGCTATATACTCATCCACGACTAGCATATCGAGTGGTTTGTACTCGCCTCCTCTTCCTGTTCAGGGCCTCCTTCTTGATCCTAATAGCCTCCAACCCTTCCTCAGTGACAAATGCAAATACCTGCCTCATCTCTCCACGCACACTAGCTGTCATAATGACGCTGAGAATACAGGCTGGAACAAGGAACAGCAGGGTTGGGTACGTATTCCGAGTAGCGTGCATGATGTAAAATGAGACACCCAAACCCAAGATGTAGGCTATAATACATGCAATGAAGTAAGGTTTGCGGAAGTTTGTTGATCGTCCCAGCTCATGATTCTTGATTCCTGATCGATATTGATCAAAATGTAAGCAAAGAGCCACAAAAAGACCAGGAATAACAATATCACCCAGGTTTAAAACAACAAACTCGTCACGAAAGTAAGTCTGTCCATCAACAAGCAATCCAGACAAAAGGCGAGGAAATGTGATCCTGATTGGAATGAAATCAATGCTCTTGGTAACAGACACCAGCATATCTGACCCATACATCAAAAAGCTATCGTGAAGTAGAAAGTTGATCAGCAATGTCATGCCAGACTTGAAAGAGTCCAGGGTGAGAGTTTGAATAGCGCTCAATCCCAAACTGATGGCTAAAATATTGGAAACAATCCAGTGCCTTGTCGCGACATAGTAACCTGACAGCAGGATTGAGCCCATGAGCATAGCTGTATGGATGATAGTGAATCTGGCAGAATAGAATTCTAATGGAACAGCGGCTTTTTTTTTTTTTTTTTTTTTTTTTTTTTTTTTTTAAAAAAAAAAAAAGGTCAGTAAAATGACATATATCATCAACATTAACTGACGATTGCTATTTTGCGCACGTGTGAATAGTATCAATATGTATACCTTTTGATCTCTTTGCAAGAGTGACATAAAAGCTGTCGACCCTGATACCGAGCAGATTTGCAATGCCATCAAACGTGTTGACTCCAGCTTGAGTAAATGCAAAAACACTCAGCAGCACAAAGTAGGCTGAAATAACATAGTTAATGTAAGTCCTATTCCAGTGCGTATATGCCAGGTTTAATCCGTAAAGAAGGGCAGGGCCGAAAAGTGGCAATGAATATGCGCCTCGTGATGACAGTACTTCTGATGGTGTATCCTCTTGCATGTCATCATCCTCGCCTGATTCGTCGATCTGTCGCTTGAGTATCCTTTTTCTGCTATCGGGATTCTGGAAAAGGACAGAGCATCAAATGATCGAATTTTATCAGTTGGACGACATTGATCTTCTTCTACGACTTGTAGCTTTTTTTTTTTAATCACATCTATCGCCTAATAATCCTTGCCTGCCACTTTTTGAGAGATGCGAATGAGCCGAAATAGATGGGTACGATGGCCATTACAGACAATGCTGTATAGGCAATGTAGAGCCCCTGTTCTACAGCTTCTGGGGAAAAGACATTCTTTGGTGCCATCCTGAATATTCCTTGGTCCTTATGGATAGCACAAGCTGTCTGTGTGTCTAGGATCCTCTTGTGATGGCAAAAAGTGATGAGGCGTTTGATGAGTGGAAGTAGGAGCCCAGTAATACGGTACCAAGTCTAATAAAAATGAGCAGTCACTGCAGCTTTTTTTTTTTTTTTTTTTTTTTTTTTTTTTTGGAGTCGATTTATATTCTTCTTCATTTGTCCGTTTGGCAACTACATTTGCACAATGAGCGCAGACAACCTTGTGATTTCCTCAGACAAGACACATCCTGCCAATTTGATTCCAGAGTTATGTCGTCTGTTTTATACGGTGGGCTGGGTCACTGGCACAGGGTAAAAAGATAAAAACTGACCCGAACTAATCTGCAAAGATTGTTTATATCTATCTAATTGTATTCTGATCAGCGATTTTAAATATTACATATAAAATAATAATAATAATAATGAGCACAACAGAGGTGGAATTAGTATCCGTAAAGAGTAAGCAGTTTATGCCTTTTTATTGCAGGCATTATGAAAGTTCGAGATGAAGCATTGCATTCTTATTTATCTTTGTTCATTCTTAGTCAGCACGTGTATATTGCACCATCAGGTACATGCTTTGATATCGAACATGAGATTATTATTTACAGAATGTCTGAACCAATTGTTGTTCAATCATTAAAAACACGCACGTACACAATATGGTCGGTATTATCTGTTTTGTTAGGTGTTCAGAAGGAGAGGATGCAGCCTGAGGATCTATTTGTTCTTGAGCTTGCCACGCGCAATGTTCTGAGGAAGCCACTAGTGTTGAAGCCATCTGCCTGCACTCCTCTCTTTTATAATGCCTATACCATGCGCGATGCTGGCGCCTGTATCCATACCCACTCACAGCATGCGGTTATGGCTACTCTCCTCTACCCAGGCAAAGAGTTTGTGATCACACATCAGGAGATGATTAAGGGCATTCGAAAGGGCATGACCAAGGAAAACCTTAGATTCTTTGACCGTCTGGTTGTCCCTATTGTTGAGAACACTGCTGAAGAAGAGGATTTGATTGACAGGATGGCTAAGGTTTGCTATTGGAAATTACAAGTTTACAAGGTACAATAGAAAACCTTTAACACCATATCAAATTTATCAATCTTTTCGTACCTAATGATCCTCTCCGTAGGCTATGGAGGAATATCCAGATACCTGCGCCGTCCTCGTCCGACGACATGGTGTCTACGTTTGGGGAGGTAAGCTGTCAAGCTCCAAGCTCTAGATTCCCTCCCCCTCTCTATTGACAGCCTCAAGTTATCACTAACTGCCATTGACCTTCTGCATATGTGTTAGAATCTTGGGAGAAGGCCAAATGCATGGCAGAATGCTATGATTACCTCTTTGAGATTGCAGTCAAGATGAAGAGCATTGGACTTGGTAAGACTCTCTACAATTGAATTTTGCTATCTAACACCACTGTAAAAGAATCTAATGTAAAATAGAAAAATAACCACTTTGTTTCCAATGAATTAGATCCCGCAGAGAAACCTGCTGATTCTCCTTATTAGATGTCAAGACTTTTTCTTCGCAGATCATATTTTGACTAGGATACTTAGACTAGTTGAATAAACTCGAAGTACCAGGTCTAAAAATTGAAGAGATGACTTTTTTTAGACTAGCGTTACTCATGATATTGACTAGCGTAAATACCAAGAGACTTTTTTTTTTCTTCAGGTACGACTGTCTCTTTGAACGGAGATATTTTGAGAAATATGTATGCATATTGCCGTTGCCCGGGTACCACGATGTCTCCTGATGATGGGACTAAAGATTTTGAGGGATTATATTATATACTTTATTTTTATTTCACACTTTCAGAGTTGCTAACCGGATATAGATTTTCAGACGTTAATTGTTCGGATGTGGGCGCAGGCACATGGCAATGCTTCTTTCGATAGTCCGATTGGCTCAATCTAAGGGATGTACGATGAATGTTACCTTTTTGAAAGAAAGGTGCTAAGGAGAGAATCGGAACAGCTCCTCTTCCCACTTTGTCTCTTTCTCCACCACACCACTTTAAATTAATAAAGTGAAGATTGCTTATAAAAAGATGCACGGAGCAGCGGAAACAGAGAAAAAAAAAAAAAAAAAAAAAAGTCACTTATAACTCCAGGTTCATAACATGTGCCCTTTGCGATCCAGGAACTTGATCATGCGATCGGTTATGAAGTGAGGATAGCGAAGTAATAGGTGATAGACGATAGTAAAGATCAAGGGCAAGAGGGAATTACCACGATTGGTGAGATTTCTCCATACAAACTTTCTGCTCCACCTTCAGAATGCATCCCACATGAGATGAAGTCATATCATGACGCTAAGGCGCGCTTAATTTTACTCCCCTTTGTGAGATTAGTTCGTATAAAAAGGAGAAAGGTTCAAGTTGAAACAGCCAACTTCTCTCTTTCATTTATCATCTTTGAAACGAAGCATTCATCCCATCTGCTAAAACCTTGCCACTGTGCTACAGTCCTTTCCATCACACTCAAAATCCTTTTCACAAAATCATTTACTTCCTCTCACCCTCTCTCTCTTTGAATAAACACCTCGTCATCCAAATTATCCAACATGGCCAGCATAGACAAAGTCGCTAAACCCAAAGTCCTTACAACTGGCAATATGAATCCAAGGATCCGTAAGGCCGAGTACGCTGTCCGTGGCGAGCTTGCCATCAAATATGAAAAGCTAAAAGTCGTAAGTAATAGCAGCCTCACCATTCATTCATGATAGGACGTTTTCCCATGAAAAAGCAGATCAGAAACAAAGATCAAGGGCTATCTTCTAATCAAACTAATTTTTCATTATCAATGCCTTTTTTTTAATAGGAGCTTGAGAAAGGGACACCCCTTCCATTCAAGCGTGTTGTTGGTTGCAATATTGGCAATCCTCAAGCATTGGATCAGAAACCTATCACATTCTTCCGTCAGGTAAATCCACCCTTCACTGATAATTGTTAAATTGAACCCCTTATCACGATTCACTTATTTTGGAGTTCTGACACTATTCCAACCAAATAGGTTGCATCCCTCGTTGAATACCCAGATCTCCTCAACGATAAAAATGCAGAATTGACATCGAAACTCTATCCAAGCGATGCCATCGAGCGTGCCAAACTTCTTCTCAAACATATTGGCTCTGTGGGCGCATATTCCCACTCTCAAGGCATCCCTTGGATTCGTGAACATGTTGCAAAATTTATTTCTGAGCGTGATGGATACCCTGCAGACCCTTCAAAGATCTTCTTGACGCAAGGAGCCTCTGCCGGCGTTCAATTAACTCTCCAGATGATTGTAGAACACCCGGGTGTTGGTATTATGATTCCAATTCCTCAATACCCACTCTACACAGCCACCCTTGCCATATTGCATGCTAATCCAGTTCCTTATTACCTGGATGAGGCTAAGGATTGGGGCCTTACAGTAAGTTTATATCCTGGTCTATTCGCTGCAGTAGCGACATTATTTTGTACAGGCTGCAGTACAAGTGTAATCTATTCTATAATCATGCATAACTTTTTTTTTTTTTTTTTTTTTTTTTTTTTCATGTTATTTTACTTTCCCGTATAGACGGAAGAGCTCGAACGTGCGTATAATGAGGCTGCCCAGCAAGGCATTGAAACACGCGCCCTTGTGATCATCAACCCCGGTAATCCTACGGGACAATGCTTGAAAGAAGAGAATATGCGGGATATCATTCATTTCTGTCACAAGCATCGCATCATACTCTTGGCAGACGAGGTGTATCAGGCAAATATTTACCATCCTGAAGATCATCCTTTTCACTCGTTCAAGAAGGTCCTCAAGTCTATGGGCCCTGAATATGAGGGGCAAGAGTTGATCTCATACCATTCCATCTCTAAAGGCATGATTGGTGAATGTGGCCGACGCGGTGGATACTTTGAATGTGAGGGGCTCGACCCTTTAATTATGGATCAGATCTACAAGGCTTCGTCCATTTCGTTGTGTCCGAATGTTCAGGGTCAGATCATGGTAGAATTGATGGTCAACCCACCAAAGCAAGGAGACCCTTCGTATGCTCAGTACAAGAAAGAATATGACGACATTTATTTCTCGCTGATCGCACGCGCCAAGAAATTAGAGAAACTATTCAGTAGCTTGGAGGGTTGCACGTGTAACCCTGCCGAAGGTGCCATGTACCTGTTTCCACAGATTCGTTTATCCAAGAAAGCCATTGAGGCAGCAGAAAAGGCAGGAGAGACACCTGATCAGTTTTATTGTATGGCAATGTTGGAGGCTACAGGAGTGTGCATGGTTGCTGGATCTGGATTCGGACAGGTTAAAGGCACAGCTCATTTCCGAAGCACATTCTTGCCTCAACCTGAATTGTTTGATGAGTTTTGTGCAGCAATCCAGAAGTTTCATGAGGACTTTATGAACAAGTACAGGGACTAGACTCGAAGTTTGGAGTATCATCTCCATTACTAGTTTAATCATAATCCTTGCACTTGTTTTTTTCTTTCTTTTTTATGTGCAACAATTGTAAATATATCACTTGATAGAAACAAATAAAAGGACTTCATTTATATCCATCGGTCTATCAGGCGCATGAACTCGGGATTTTTTTTCCCCTAGCTTGTTCCAGCGATCATATCGGTAGGGATGGCTACACCAATGGCCTGCCCTGTGAAACTGAGCCATGTGGCAATATAGTTTTCGAGAAAAGATGATTGGGGCACGTTAGGATCATTGTTATGGCTTTGGATTACAGTATCCATAAGAGAGACAGTCTCGCAAGGATGCATGTAAAAAAAAGGAACGTTCAAAATTGGATGATCTTGCTGAGATATTCCACCGTTCAATCCCGCGTTCTGGATATTACTACGCCATTCTTCAGGTACAAGTGAAGCATATATTTCGTTCAACGAGATGGATGTGCCATCTTTGGTTTTTGTTTTCAAGTCAAAAAAAAAAAAAAAAAAAAAAAAAAAAAAAGTAAGAGAAAATACCACCTGAAAATATAAGCTCATGAAGACAAATGCTGTTTATGTTATTTTGTGTATACCTGGATGAGACGCGTTAAAATATAGAACTGGGACTTGATAGCTCGGTGAAAAAATGATGTGGTAGGAAACAGAGAGATAGTCCTGAATGATAGCCTCAGATGACAAGGAATTGACTTGTGCTGTCACGTCCTCATCATCATCTGGAATGTCTCCAAAGTGCTCAGCAAGGTCATCCAAGGCCAATTGATCGTTCGTATTGGCCGCATCAGCGAATTCACTTGATTTTGTTGAGACATTGGTAGACTGTTCCCCTTGTAATTGTGATCGATGGTGGTACTTGAGTAGGGTCATAGAGAGATATCTTTGTAATGGTTGGCCGGGTCTTGGCTACAAACGAAAAACATGCCATGTTCACAATCTTTTTTTTATAAGTTCATTTGAATAAAAAATAGAATTGAGTACTGTAGGATTATGTTATTCAGCTCCAACGCACGCAATACTCAACACAGCTCCACGGTAGGTGATTCTGTGTCTGCCTCAGAAATGCCTTTATAGCAACTTCAAAGTCATGATAAGAAAGCCGAGCTGAGGGAAGAAGAGGATAAGAAGAGGAAGATTGCATTATGATCTTGATGCCATAGAAGGAAATGAATGAATCAATTGTAATGGCATTCATTCAACGGCTCAATAATAGCATGACTGAGCCACAGTTGTCAGTAGCCAGTGACCAAGAGACTTCCCCAAGTGAATACACACAACCATGTCAGCCGCGTGTTGCAATTGACTCTTCAATCCTTGATATTATGTAAACATGTTCTGTACATCTTCCGTGAAACACTTGTAGATTCTCAATACAAGATAGTTCAGTTCCCAGGCCATTTTCATTTTTCATTTGGAAACAGAGGGGGGAGGCAAATGACAATAGCATTATAAAAGAAATTATGGGTCTGGAATCAAAGAGTCCTCAAAGAACCCTTTTTCTTTTGTGCAAACTCCTCGGACCCATTTAACTGGACGGATTCATGGATTGATAGTGATCTGAATTGATTGATGATCAGCCCGACAGATCAACCTTTCTCGCGCGTGGCTCGCTTTTTTTTTTTTTTTTTTTTTTACCCATCCACTTTCTCCATTACTCATTTCAATCCATTTTCTCAATTTCCATTCTTTTTTTTTTTTTTTTTTTTTTTTTTTTTTTTAACTGTTTGTCAGTATTGGCTTTGAGTTATAACCGCCATGGAAAACACCCAGACCTCCTTTCAAGGGCCAATGTAAGACAATTGATATTGATATTTCTTTGCTACTTTCATGCGAACTTGGTTCAAACAGAATCCACTCTTTTTTGTCTTTTTACATTTTAGAGCTGACTACATTGGTCCCGCATTTCCTCCAGGTAATCACTGATGTGTACAAAAAAAAAAATCGCACAGTCCCTCCCCTCAACCTTATCTGAAATAGACAATACAAGGAGAATTGCCCAGGGATCAGAAGCTGACCAATATGTTGTTATTGCTGATATAGGCCATCCAATGTCGAGCAACACTTCAGGATTCAAGACGCAGCTTGCAATCTCAATATCATTGGGCTTGGGTTCATTCCTGACATTTTGTTTTATGCGTACTCGATGGACTATACTCTTTGCACCACGAACCAAACTAAAAAGGTAATAGACAAAAAAAAAAAAAAAAAAAAAACATGTCACCAAATCTATTTGATTCACTCAATTCAAATTAACACGTTGATTCTTTAGAAACACACCTCCGGACCTCTCTTCAGCATTCTTTGGATGGATTCCTAGGCTTTTAGATATTAAAGAGGAGGTCCTTTTGGAACGTGTCGGGTTGGATGCGGCTCTGGTAAGGATTTTTTTATTTTTATTTTTATTTTTATTTCCTTCTTTACTTTTTACATGGGAAATTGAAGATCTACATCTATCATGCAGCATGATCTCTTGATTGATGTCACAAGGGTCCTTTATTTTCATTTTTCAAATTGATATTAGATGCTCCGGTTTTTTGTCATGTGTATGCGCCTCTTCGCAGCTTGTTTGATCCCAGGGCTCTTGGTTATCCTACCTATCAACATCTACACCAACAGCGACGGCGACCTAAACTTGGGGCCCGATATTGGCCATGGCTATGACCCATCACTATCCAGTGCTGCTCTACGCCAGGGGACGTCCCTCCTTTACCTGTCGACACAATTCACATTCACATGGATCTTTTCCCTCATGACCTTGTACGCAATTTGGCATACGTATGAAGGATATATCGATGTTCGACGGAAATTCCTTTTGAAGCGCAAAAAGTCCATTGTCAACAGGAGCATCATGGTCATTGGATTGCCAGCACATCTACAAAGCGATAGGGCCTTGGCGACATTTTACGAGTCCTTAGGCGTAGGAACTGTGGAAAGTGCACATGTTGGGAGGCACGTCACCTCCTTGAAGCGACAGATAGAACAGAGAGCATATGCTTTAAGAGCCCTGGAGATTGCTTATACAGAGTATTATGGGAACCCGTCAAGCAGGCTGGATTATGATCCGGATATCATTGCCGCAGAGAATGACCACACAATCGAACATACTCACCATCAATCAGAAAGCAACCTCAGAAGCACTTCAGGCGATGAATTTTATCATCAAGTAGCGGATGACCATAGTAGTTCTTCTAGTGAGTCTGAAACAGACGAACAACAAATGTCTCATGGTAACCGTAACAAGAAAATGAGACGACCAACTCTGCGGCTTGGATTTTTAGGTCTGTTTGGTAAAAAGGTTGACAAGATCAAATACCGCCAAGAAGTCTTTGCAGCCTTGGATAAGGCTGTACAAAAGAAGCGCATGTCTCGCGTCTGGGCAACCACAAGCACTGGATTTGTTACATTCGAAGAAATGAACGCAGCAGTAAATATAAACGGCGGGAGTTTTTTTTTTTTTTTTTTTTTTTTATTATTTTATTTTATTTTTTTTTTATTGTATGCACTGTAACTTCTTCAAAACAAACATGTATCTCTATCACTCATCGCGCTTTCGAACATTTCGACGTTATAGCAAATTCTGGCGCAGACAGTTAACACTCAGGAAACTTTAACATGCGAGACCTTCCTTGCTCCAGAACCCCGCGATGTGTACTGGGATAACTTGAACCTGCCTCCAAATGAGCTGGATGTTCGAACAGTAGTCATCAATGTGATTGTGTTCATCCTGATCTTTTTCTGGAGTGGTCCTGTCAGTGTCTTCTCCTCCTTCTTAAACTTGGCCTCTCTTAACAAAATCTTCCCAGGGATCTCAAAATTAGCAGGGAAGAACGCAATCCTGAAATCATTGATCCAAGGATTTTTGCCGACTGTGGGAGTCATTATTTTTCTAGCAGTCGTCCCTCAATTCCTCTTAATACTCTGTCGACGTCAAGGTATCCGATCCCATTCTGAGATTGCGCATGCGCTGTATAGCAAGTACTTTACATTCATCCTTTTCAACGTCGTATTAGTCTTTACAATTGTTGGAACCTGGGCACAGGCGTTTAATAAGGTTTATCATAATCTGGGGGAGCTTACTTTGTTACTCGCAGCCTCATTGCCCCGTGTATCGCCTTTCTTTGTGAACTATATCATTTTACGCGGCATTGGTCTATTTCCATTGCAGTTGCTGCAGGCGGCCCATGTGTTTGTGCTCTTACTCCAAAAGTTTATTTCTAGAACCCCGCGTGATTATGCAGAGGCACGAGCGCCACCAGAGTTGCCTTATGGTGTTGTCTACGCAAACGCAACCCTCGTCTTTGTTGTCGTCTTGATCTATTCATGCATCCGACCGGCGATCTTGATCTTTGGTACAATCTATTTCGCAGTAGGCTATCTAGTATTCAAGTATCAGCTTCTCTATGTATATTTTCATCCTTACGAATCCGGTGGAAAGATTTGGCCTATGGTCTATAATCGCTTGACATTGGGCTTGTTGACGTTCCAGCTGACTATGCTGGGGCTTTTCATGTTGAAGCATGCCTATTTCTTTGGTGTGCTTTTGGCCCCGTTACCTGCAGGAACAGCCTGGTTCTGGTACCGGACCACTAACATCTACAAATGGACTGCAACATACATGCCTCTCGAGTTATTGCGGCCCTCCAAGCATGATGGTGATATTTTAGACGACCACAGCTATCCTCTTCATGGACCTAATTCGGTACCCTCGACATTTCAGAGCGGTAACATTAACAAAAATAATTCGTTAACGACTTTGAGAACTGATGTGGCGTCAGTAGAAGGAAATAGGCCTGAACACCAACATTCAGTCGCTCTAGACATGGAGGTGGCCTCTAATGGCGGCGCTAGTGAAAATATAAAAGCGGCGAAGAGACGATCAAACATCGGCGGTCTAGTGACCACTCCAGAAGGGCCTAGGCGTTCGATGCCAGCAAGGAGTGTAGTAGACGACGACGATTATCAAGCTACGCCAGACCGACACACTGATTTTCGACAACCACCCATGTCCTTGTATCCAGGAGTGCTCAATTCTAGCATGCGGCATTATAGTCATCCTGCTTTAAGAGGGCCGCTTCCAACTCTGTGGTTACCATTGAAGAAAAATGAGTACTTGGAGGGGCATGGAAAGAACAGGATTTCGGTCTTTGTCAATAATGAAGAATTGAATCAAGAGAGCGGTAATCAGCAGGAGCAGGAACAACGAGAACAGCACTCGCGAGAACTGTCATTGTCGTTGCCAAATAAAGATTCTGCTGATCCGTACCGAAGGGATTTTGATGAAGGGGATAATATGGCAGGAGGAGGGCAGGACGAAGATGACGATGGAGAAGAGGAAGGGTATGAAGGAGATTTGAGAGGCAACCAAGGTTATGAGGAAGTGGAGCACCTGGAAAGTATAGAAACCGTTGGCTATCCAATGCCGGGCCCTAGTTCTTTAAGCTTCCAACAGGGTCAAGGGATGTCGCCGCCAAACAGTGCTGGCAGTAACAATAGTAGTTCCGCTGCCTATAAGAGGAACCTGGCAGTGGAAGGGATCGATGATGTATATTATCATCATCCTGAACGACGATTATCGAATGCTAGCCTAACATCTAGGATCAGGAGTATGGCAGCTACTAATATCGGAGGCAGAGGAGAAGGAGGAAGCGGCCATCGTTACCGGCTACCATCGTTGAGATCGCAATCCCAACTGGCGCGGCTGCGTGGTCCAAGAGCGAACCTTTTTAGGGATCAGAATCAAGATTCTCCGTATCCACCAAACACAGATGATTCTCCAGCGCCTGCAAGTGGATGGAGATCATGGCTTTTGAATAGAAAGAAAGGAAAAAAATAAATAAAAAAGCGCTATCTTTGTTAATCTACTACATATACTACACATCCTTCTTGGTGCGTGGAATTGTTAAAACGCGTATTCTATGTTCGGAGCGGGCAAAAAAATGAGTTCTCCAGTCACGCACTCACACGCCCAACATTTCCACTGCAAGGTGAAGCCACTGTGGATCTTATCTGCGCGGGGAAAGAAGGGTAAAAAAAAATATTGAATGAGCGAAGGAACAGTTGAATGTATAAGGGTTCCCCCATCATCGTCCACACTTGTATTCATCTCTCTTCTTACTCTCCACTCTCAACATCGCGCCATGTCCTCAGCAGCCGGAGCCGTCTCTCAGTCTGCGTTCCAAAAGTTCTTGAACCACCCTGCTGGTAAGAACGCAAAAAAACATTTTTCGCACAGATACACACAACTATACTCATAATGATACTAGGGGAACAATGAGAAACTTCCAGAAGAGGAAAAAAAAAGCAGCTATGAAAAAGCGAAATGACCTAGGATGGGCACGATTCTTCTACATATCATGGACGCATAGGATTTTGAAAGACTTGCAAATATGACGCCTTATCATTGACAAAAAGATGGAGAAATATACAACAAATGCAACACGGATACCATGCTGGAAAATCAATATCGATATTGATGAACAATTAATTCTGACAGTTTATCTTATTTATATATTCCTATATGTATAATATAGGTCCTAAGACTATCCACTTCTGGGCCCCAGCTGCCAAATGGGTATGTCATCGAAAGTCGCGTTGACGTTATGGATCGAGAAGACATGGGCTCTCCTCCTCCCCCCCCCAAAAAAAAAAGAGGCGACAATGATACTGTTTTTATTAGAATGAAAGATTCGTTACATGAAAAGGCTGGAAGATGAGGATCATTGCAGGACGTTGATAAATAGCTATTCAAGTAGAACACATCTCTCCATCTCGGCTAAGAAAACAGGATTGATTTTTTTTTTTTTTTGTATCTATACTCCTCTACCTCTTCCACTTCTTAGGCTTTGGTTATTGCTGGTGTCGGTGATTTGAGCCGACCTGCCGAAAACCTGTCCCTTTCTCAGAATGTTGGTATGAAGTCGTCTTTTTTTTTTTTTTTTTTTTCTTTTTTTCTTTTTTTCTTTTTTTCTTTTTTCTTTTTTATTTTGACAAGATATGCTTTTATTCATTGTTGATGTTTTTATATTGGATGGACTGTATGAATTAGCTTTGGCTGCCACTGGAGTGATCTGGTCCAGATACTCGTTGGTTATCATTCCCAAGAACTACAGCTTGTTCACCGTCAATCTGTTTGTTGCTGCAACTGGATTGACTCAGCTCTATCGCATCTTTGAGTAAGCTTTTTTATTTTATTTTTATTTTTATTTTTATTTTTTTATTGCATCATTGACTAGACTGACGCGATAACATATGCTGACTTTGTGCATTATGGTGATTCTATTTTATGACTATTATTATTTACTTTTTAAACCGTATAGCTATCGCCGTGGATTGAAGGCTGAAGAAAAGTCTGTTCCTAAGCAATAAAGAGACAATAGGTCGCTTATTTCATCTCTTTCGCTTCATAGGATCAATAAAGCAATTATTTAGAAGTATATGCGGGGATGCTTTTAATTGTAGTACTGCTATTTTTTTTTTTTTTTTTTTTTTTTTTTGCAAGAAATAGTAAGTAGGGTAATCTTTACATTCTTATACATATTATTTCGCTCCTGCTTTCCTGCCAAATGTTGCTGGATCCCAGATATTACGAAATAATGCACTTATCCTTGTCTTTTCCTTTGCTGCTTTCACTCGAGTTGTGATGGCGACTATGACCACTCTGTCCCTGTCTTGGCCCATTGCTTTGGCTCGTCTGCGAGCCCTGCAGTCCCTGTGGACGTGATGTAGCCTGCTGGTTTGTCTGATGGTGAACTCCTTGTTGTGGCTGTTGACCAGGATAATAGCTCGGATTTGCTGGGGGTATTGGACCAGCATTCGTATGCCCATAGATCTGATATGGATTATGACTTCCTGATTGAGAATATGCACTCTGAGCCCCAAGTCGTTGTTGAGTTAACTCTTGGTCGTTTCGAAGGTATTCTTGATGCAACCTTGCTGCCATCTGTTCATCAGTCTCAAATGTTGGCCCAGAAAGATGGGGACCACCACTATTTCCGCCTTGGGTGCTACTGCCTTCGCCGAAGCCATTATTACTTGATTGAGGATTCGACATGCGGCTTTTTGATCTTTGAATACGCCGAGCCTCTTCCTCTTCTTCTTGTTGTTGCAATTGAAGCGCCAAAGCAAAACTAGAAGACATGTATAAATAAACAGACACATATTGGTCATCTAAAATTCAAACAAAAAGCATTTTATACAGTACAGCACTCTGCTGGCCAGCTTACTCTTCATCTCCACCACCATCGCCATGGGCAGAATGCTGTGATTCGAGTGGTTGGTTGTTACGAGCATAATCGCCCACTTCAAGTGCTCCGTGTCTAAAAAGTCCATCTAAAAACTCGCCCGCACCGTCTACAGTCGCCAGTGATTCCCAAACAATTGATTTTTCATGGGCCAAGCTTTGATCCGTGACGAGGGTATATAGAATGCCATCCATCGGGTTTTTGAAGAGTGTGCAGAACTTGGATTTCAATTGTTAAAGGAAAAAAAAAAAAAAAAAAAAAAAAAAGAAAGTAAGGTTTTGAATGGTATAAACGACCAAATTATAAAGATAGATCTCTGTCTTATAATTACAGTCGTATTCGACTTACATGATTGTTCCTGAAGAATGCACATAAATGCCCCTCCGGTAGGCTCTCCTGCAGTACATGTAGCCCATAATGTGTCAACTGAGTCTTGGTCATATTCATAAATTCTTGAACCACCAAGGCCTGTGATATCTTTTCGTTTCGTAGGGCAACATCCTGTGGACTTTGGTCTGACCATGAAATTGGAGCTATATTGCCTGTTAAATCTTCAACCACTAGTCCACCCCCTGCATCATCGCCACTGACGATACACTCCACTGCTTTATTGTAACTGGTGATCCCTGCAGGTCCATCCACGAGTGCATACATAGGTGCATCAATCACTGGGCTAACAACCCATCCATGAACCAATTCCACGCCAAATGTGTGAAATAGGCCCAGTTCTGCTGTAGGTTCAAACCCACGTATGGATTTGAAATAAACATTTACATCAAGCCCATGTTCCAAGTGAGGAAGAAGACGCAACGCTGATTCGATTTCAAGTCGTGATTTCTGTTTCTCAATCTTTACTCTCTGTCCTGTTCGATCCATTACTGATGAGGTAGAGGGAGAAGGATTGAGGTCCGGATCTTCATGCAAAAGATGGTCTGCAAGTAGCTCCAGCAAGTGATCGTATGCGATAGTAGGACGATCATAGGGGGTGATGGCGACTTTTCCTTGAAGAATCAATGTATTACATAGCGCAAGGAGTGGACAAGGTCCATTTTCTATCATTGATAAAATAAAAGACTGGTTGGTATAACGAATTTTCAAAAGCCTCCTTATCAATTTCATGGCCATTACCATTTTGTGTGATGATTTTGATGTGCTTCTCGGCTCCAGTCGCTGGATCAATCCAATCAATGGGTTTCAACACATATTCATTCACTGATCGTGCTCCCTGCGGGATCAATGCTCTGGTGGGGGTCGATGCTCTGGCGGGGGTCGATGCTCTGGCAGGGGTCGGTGGTGGTGGTGTTATTCTCCTCGACTCAACTTGTCTATTTCCTGATTCTTCTTCGATGACTCTCGCTGGTGGCGATGTTGAGGCAGTTGTCTCCTGAATGGACCGTGATCCTTCAATTTGATCATAAGCTGGTGGTGGAGGCAATTCTGGGGGGGTATCTGATGGCGATAATGATGATGTCGTTACTAACGTCTCGCCTATTGATGATTCTCCAGGTACAGCAGCAGTAGCCGCCAATGCAGGTCGGGCAACAGTGCTCCTTCTGAGTGAAGGGGAAGCTGATATTGAGAATGGATCCTCGTTTTGAAAGTCGAGGTCAAGGTTGTTGGTAGTAGATGCATTGTTTCGTTCCGGAGAGACGGAAGAACTGCGTCTAAATGGATTAGTAGAGACAGAAGAATGGGGTGTTTGAGGGTATTGTTGATCTGCCTGTGAATTATTAGTATTCGTTAACATGTCGTCCTGTTGTTGTGCTATATCCTGACGATATTGCTGCAGAGAATGAACGTCTTTGCTCTATGTGTATAATCACGAATCAAGAAGAGAAAATGAAAAAAGAGAAAGAGAGAGGGAGCGTGGGAGTATGCGAGATGGGCAAAAAAAAAAGAAAAAAGAAAAAAGAAAAAAGAAAGGAGGGAAAGGAGAGAGAAGGCTTAATAGATTGAATGAAACCATGCTTCCCTCTACATCGTCGTCCCTTGTCCCAGGACTTCACATGCCTAAGCAGGTCTTAGATTGGGCAAATGATACCCTTGCATTTCCTACTATTCCACAACAGTAGATGGAGTAGAACATTCCTTGTCATCGTCTTTATTTTGCTGGGCTTTTCTTTGCCAGGTTACAATGGGCTGTGAGTTTTTTTGTATTACCTGATTGTCGTCGACGCTATTCTCGTCTGCGTCATCGACTCTTAAAGCTGACGTACAGTTGGAACTAAGAGTAAGGTGCTCTAAAGCTGGCACGCCAACGTCCTTGCTTCTGCTGCTATTTGTGCTTTCTCTTGGATCTGTATGATGGTTATTACTGTTATTGTTGGTGTTGTTATCGTTGGTGCCATCTGAGCTACCATCAACAGACCTTAACTTTGTCATCGGCTGTTCATTAGAAGCATCAGTAATTATGCGAACGGTATTGAATGCCATGTCCGCACCGTTTGATGGGATCAGCAAGAAATGATGGTGAGATGAACCTGAATCTTGCTTTCGAGAGAGGCGCAAAGAGGAGAGCAAAAAAGAGACAACAGTTGCATAGCCAATCTTTTCACATATAATATGCTCTATCCACGTTTGAGCCTTTTTAGTTTCATTAAAGATGGGTGATACACAATCTAGTTCTAGTATCGATGTGAACGGTGAAAACGGTGAGAGACGCGTACAGTGCTACCGAGCATCTCCCGTGCGAGCTCAACTGCATCTATACCCACCGCCGGACAATCGTCTAGACAAATGCGCTCCAGACTCTGACCGCGTGCGTGAACAAGAGTCAACAGCCCAATTCCTGTAACCATCCCAGAGTTGGCGAGATGTACCATCTCAATTTTTGGGCAATACTGTGCAATTTCCACCATTAACTTATCAGAAACGCTCGAGTAGCCCGAGCACTCTAGTCGACTCAGCTCCGCGCCACAGCTCTTCACTGCACGTCGCAACCCATATTCACTTACACGGCCGCACTTGTTCAAGAGAAGAGTATGGAGTTTGTGTAGGGGATGTTGATGCAGATGTTCTAATCCTGCACAAGTAAGATATGGGGACGAGCTAAGATCAAGCATCCTTAACGAATTTGACCATCCATGCCGGTCTGACCCTGGTTCAGACGCATTTGCAATGATTTGAATTGTCGTGTCTGATATTCCTTTACAGGCGTTCATCTGGAGGCTCTCAAGTTCAGGAATACCCACCACCCATCGATGCAAAACTGCGTTTGTCGCATGTTCTCCTGACGTCTCGATGGATTCGGTGTACAGATGTTTAAGATGTCTCAGTCCGCTAATACCCTCAAGTGCTTCAATTCCTCGCGGCCTCATTGTCCGGATGTCAAGAGTAATGAGGTTTGGAAATCGGGCAACCAGAGCATCAATCCCTTCCTTGGCAAATTGTGATTCCCATGTACCCACTATTAACTTCTTCATGCTGGGCATAGGTGTCATACTGTTGATCATAAAAGAGGCCTCAGTTATCCTACACTCTGAGATATTCAGCTCCTCGAGTTGCAGGAGCAGTTCCAATGCTAAAATTACAACCTTGTCTGTTACTCCACGACATCCATAAAGATCCAAGGATCGTATATTGAGAGCTGACTTCCAAAATAAGGTAAATTCTTGTTCATATATCTTTGGGTTCTCCCTGAGAGACAGAACTTCTAGGGCCGACACTCGCCTGTAAAATATCAGATCCTTAAAAAATGCTCCATTAAGTTGCTGAGCACATCCAAGTTGTAGAACTTTTGGGGCAGTATACTTGGTGAGTCTTAGGATAGTCTTGTTTGTGATTTTGTTGTTAGTCTCTTGATCTGGTTGAGGTGGTGCGTATTTGGCATAATGGGGTTTTAAAAGCAATAAAGATGCTTGGTTTGTCACGTCAATTGTAAGCCAAAATTTCTTAATAGAACCTAAGTATTCCTCCCATTTCTTGCTCACAGTCAGACAACGTACTCGCTCTACGAACGTCAAGTGACTAAAGATTATCGCAATAAGTTCAAGAGGTAATCGCTCCATCGGATCCAGGATGCGTAATTCCCTCTGTGATATATCATGTAAGGAACTCAGGTTTGTTAATGATCTAAATCTCAACAATGCACCAATTAAGGTTATGAATCGAAATGGATATCGCTAACCATAGTACCTTAGCTATCTCTGTTGCTATCCTAACAAGGGCCTACACATTGTCAATCAGAAGATGGGAAGGACTATTGGTCAATCAATGTGACTACAATCATTCGTTATATTATTATTATTATTATTTTTTTTAAAAAAAACACTACCTCATATTCCTTAGATCCTTTGACACATCTCTCTATCCCAACAGTATAGTACTTGGTAGCATTTTTGAAGTTTTGTTGAAGACGAAGAGTTTTTCCAGCTCGCAAGTAGCCCTGTATCCAAAACCAAGCAGCTTGATTAACGTCATGAACAGAATAACAAAGACAGGCACAATAATGAATGACGCCTTCGCTCTTTTCTACCTTTGGGTTTTGTGGATAATATCGTATCATTGATTTTGCATCCGCTAGAGCACCATCTAGCCTATTGAGTTTTTCATACGAAGCAGCTCTGCTATCGAGCAAATTAATATCTTTGGGTGCAATGGCCAAAGCCCTTGTGAGATATTGCAGCGCAGTAGCAAAGTTTTTTTGTGCAAATGCTTGACGTCCAAGCTGGACAAGCTCATTGACAGGAACCTGATCTTTTGGCGATTCGACAGCAGGGACAGAACTAGATGTAGTGGTGCGATCCGGTTTGAGCAATGAGGAATACTGTTTGGATGTGGACGCGCGACAAAGATCTGTAGCAACCCGTGTACCGTTAGATGATTTAGCATACGACAACGAATGTTGCTGTTTAACAGCAGCTTTCCTGTTGTACGAGTCCATTGTATGCTTCTCTTGTCTATGCTACTGCTCCCGTCTCTGCTGCTGCGTTCACTGCACAATGAGCAATCTACTACAGTAAATCAGAATAGAATTGCTGCTTGTTTATGTTTCGTTTTTTTATTTTTCATGTGTAGAGGTGTAAGACAAGAAAAGTTTAAATGGGACTGCCGAATGATTCAAATGCTCTCACGCCCAACATATCCGCTTCTCCCGATATTTAACTTTCGTCATTTCTTTCTGGTTCTGCATTCTTTTCTTTTCTTCATTCTGTATCCCATAATATAATTCATCATGCCTCGCAAGTTCATCGTTGGTGGAAACTTCAAGGTGTTTATCTCATCAAACAATATTAAAAAGAAATACATCTTTCATACATGTTTGTCATCGCGCAACAAGCTGATCTTTCCTCATGCTTCTTTATCAATTTGCTATCCTATTAGCTCAACGGCTCCCAGTCGTCTTTGCACACCTTGATTGAGAACCTTAACCAAGGAGATCTCGATAGGAATGTTGGTAAGAAATGATCACGCGTTATTGGATTTTTTTTTCTTTTTTTTCCTTCAATATGCCTCACTGGCATCAATGATTGTCATAATCAGATAAACTTATTTTTTCTCTTGAATTGCGCGTTTGACATGGTTTTATTGTTTATATTGCTATTATTAGAAATCGTTGTCTCTCCTCCTTTTGTCTATCTTGACCAGGTCCGCAAGTCTGTCCGCAAGGATGTTGCTGTTGCTGGACAGAACTGCTACTCCAAGGCTAGCGGTGCTTACACCGGCGAAGTCGCGTACGTTAGCCTTATTATTATTTTTTCGTCTTTGCAATGTCAATTCGTAACTGTGCTATTCCATCCTTGTAATACAATGCGGATAGACTGAAGATGGACAGTGGTATTCCGCTTGTTATAATGAAAAACGGATGTGGTGTGAACCCAATTGCTCACTTTATCACGTGACATTAATAATGAATTTATACTTGTAAACTGTTTCCTCAAAATAACAGCGCCGAGATGCTCAAGGATATTGGCATTGAATGGGTCA